>NW_027529173.1:4545309-4611168 GCF_008692635.1 Crocuta crocuta
ATAAACAGTTCATAGGTTTTGAAGGGTTAATGTTAGGAGTTCAAATATATCACTTGCTTTTAGCCATTTCAGTTACTGACTAACCAATTATCACTTGTAGATAGTGACAGAACAAAGGAACCGAAGAGAGAAAACACTGAAAAATAGAAGTGTCAAGTGGCATTAACAGTGCTGGGCATGCCCTACTTTCCTTGCAAAGGAAAGTGTGAGGATCAACTTCAGAGGGCCTTTTTTGTATTGGCACACACATGTGGACACCCCCGTTGGACAGAAACTCCTGCTAAGGGTGAAAGTTTTCTTGAGATTTTCCTTTGAATGTTGCACCTCTGCGTCAGCAAACACCGAGCCTGGGGGTGAGAACTCAGAGCCTGAAAGCCCTTCTCATGGATGTGAATGTTGAGATAAATGAAATGGAAGCTCGCATGGGGGTATTCACTCTTTATAGCTGCTCACTTATTTAGAGGGAGATTCTTACTCTTTCGGGAAGATGGCAGGCTAAGGTCACGTGACCCTTGGTAAAGGCATCTGCATTGGCCACTGAATTGCACTCGCAAAGAGTAGGTTAACACCAAGGCTGGTTCATATTGCCCCACTGGGGACATTACGTCCATTGTGAGATCATGGCCAAAGGCAGTTAACTCACCTAAGGAAATGTGGGCAGTACGGGCAGAATCAGAAAATGTTTGAAAATAGCATTGGGAAACTGAAGGTATGTGAATGGGATTCACCACTTTCCATTTACATGTACTGGACTGGCTATAACATCAGAGCTCAGAAGTCTAAGTAGGAGCCATGGTAGAAATTACAAAGGGAACAGAAGTTTCTCTGAAGATTGAGAACCTCTAGGCTGCTTTGCAGATGCTGCTTCCTGAAGGGACTACTATTAGATAATAAACATTACAGATCTCTTATTTAGATTTATTGAAAAGAAGGTCTTCTAAAGGCCACCTAATAGATACATTTTTCAGTGCAAAAAAATGGAGTACAGTTAAGGATTGTGAAAAGGATAGCACATATATTAAAATAAATAGAGCACAGTCTTAGCTCTCACTAACTAGACTTGTGACCAGGAAATTTAATCTCTTTGTGTCTCATTTATCCTTTAAGAAATTAATGTAAAAGCAGATAAGAATACAATTTCAAATGGCAAATGTGTTATTATCAGTAAAGTTGTAATATCCCTGTTAACCTGAAGGAATAGAGCCTTTTGATATCCTTCAGGCTTCCAGAAGTATTTATTATTAAATCTTAAGGTATCATACAGCAAGATGGAATCTTGAATTAGACCCTGAATGGAAATACCTTTATTAGATCACTGTTAAAGGTTGATATATTGAACCTCAGTTTAAAGGATGAGAGTCAAAAAGATGCTTAGGGTGCCTGATTGGCTCAGTTGGTTAAGCATCTGACTCCTGGTTTTGGCTCTGATCATGATTTCACAGTTTCTGAGTTTGAGCCCCACATCTGGCTCCATGCTGACAGTCTGGAGCCTGCTTCAGATTCTCTCTCTCCCTCTTTACCTCTCCCATGCTTATGCTGTCTGTTTCCCAAAAATAAAATAAACTTACAAAAAGACATTTGATATGCTAAGATAAACAAGCAGAGCTGAGGAACCACTCTGTGATGAAATATATCTGCAGGGTCCTGTGCACATTATTGTTAGATATAGTAGGGAAAGTATGACTCTATCCCCAAGCTTTCTGAGCTAAACAGTAGAAGCTAAAATGAGAGCACTGATCCTTTGTTTCTGACAATAGCAGAATAGTTAATTGAAGACAAACTCTCCCATTGAATTTAATTAGACATGGTAGGCAACAGAAACAAACTTTGGTTTCAAGACAGTAGATTACTACTAAGGCAATCAGAAATTGAGGCACAAAAATCCCGGAGAGAAAGGAAGTGCATTGAGGTGTGTACCTTCCTCCTCAAAACATTAGTGAATTTGTACGGGACATCAAACCAAGAGGCTTTAGAGGTCAAGTAGCTGCTGCTAAAAAAAAAAAAACTGGGTAGAGTTTTGNGGGAAGGGATTTGAAGGCCCACAAAGAAGTGAGAACACTGGAGCAGCCACACTTCCAGTAGGATGTCAGAAGAGACTACACCTTGGAAGTAAGAGCAAATTAAAAGATACCAACCTTGGGGCGCCTGGGTGGCTTAGTCGGTTAAGCGTCCGACTTTCGCTTAGGTCATGATCTCGTGGTTCGTGGGTTCGGGCCCCGCGTCGGGCTCTGTGCTGACTGCCAGCTCAGAGCCTGGAGCCTGTTTCAGTCTGTGTCTCCCTCTCTCTCTGACCCTCCCCTGCTCACGCTGTCTCTCTCTCTCTCTCCTAGAAATAAATAAAAACATTTAAAAAAAAAAAGATACCAACCTTTATAAAGACTAAAACCCAGTTTTTAAATAGTTAAAGCCCACATTAGATTAAGGTGATCTGCCAATACTGTAACTACCCATCTCCCCTCCCCTTTATTAAGTAAAATAAATCCTCTCCAGAGGGCAGCACTTGGGTGGCTCAGTCCATTGAGAGCCATTTTGGCTCAAGTCATGATCTCATGGTTATAAGATTAAGCCCTACCTTGGGCTCTGGGCTGGGCATGGAGTCTGCTTAGGATTCTCTTTTGCCCTCTTCCTCCTCATTCATTCTGTCTTTCTCTCTAAAAAAAAAAAAGAAAAGAGAGAAAGAAAATCCTCTCCAGAGGAATATAACACCAACCATATACTCAAATTATCTCTAAATTCTGCCATTGCATTCATTCATTTTATTATGCAGGAAAATACAGGCAGATAAGTACAAACAAAAAGAAAAGATATATTAGAAATCAATAGGTGATTCAATTATTGGAGCTTTCCAACACAGACTTTAAAATGACTATAACTATTGTTTCAATAAAATCAATAAAATGAAAAATTTCATCAAATATTAAAATATATAGAAAATAAAATAAAAATTCAAGCACTGAAAAATAACTCTTGGTCTGAGTTTAATGGATTAGATATCTCACAGGATTAGTGAATGGAAAGGCAAATTAGAAGAAAATACACAGATGAAGAGGGGGAAAAATGGAAAATACATAACCCAGTGAAAAAGTCTAACGTACATGTAGTAGTAGTCTCTAAGTAGAGAATAGAATGGGATGAAAGCAAAGATTTGAAATACACTGAGAATTCTCTAAAACATAAAAAGACATCATGCCATATATTGAAAAAGCTCTATAAAACTCAAGTAGGATAAATATAAAGAAATCACACCACAGCACATCCTAGTAAAACTGTTAAAAATCACAAACTAAGAGAAAATATTAAATGTAGCCAACAGAAAAAATAGAGTACCTTCATAGGAGTAACAATAAACCAAATTCTCACAGAAATGGTAGAAGTCAGAAGACAATGTGTTAACATAACAGCTTTGAGGTCCTAAAAGAAATGCCAACCTAGAACTATATATCCAGTAAGTAGGTCTTTCAAAAATAAATGCACAATAAAGATATTTGCAAACAAAACAAAGATAATTTGTATGTAAATCCATGCTTAAATGGTCAATTAATCTACAACAAAGAATGCAAAAATATCCAATAAGGAAAAGACAGTCTCTTTAACAAATAATGCTGGAAAAACTGGACAGCAACATGCAAAAGAATGAAACTGGACATTTTCTTACACCAAACACAAAAATTCATTCAAAATGGACTAAACACCCAAATGTGAGAACTGAAACCATAAAATTCCTAGAAGAAAAACATATGCAGTAATTTCTTTGACATTGGTTGCAGAAACGTTTTTCTAGGTATGTCTCATTAGGCAAGGGGAACAAAAGCAAAAAGAAGCTGCTAGTATTACACCAAAATAGAAAGCTTTTGCACAGTGAAGGAAACCATCATCAAAACAAAAAGTTCATCTACTGAATGGGAGAAGATATTTCCAAATGATGTATCCAATAAGGGGTTAATATCCAAAATAATATAATTTGTCCAATTCAATATCCAAAAAAACAAGTAATCCAATTAAAAATGGGCAGAGGACATAAGTAGGGATTTTTTCCAAAGAAGATATATGGATGGACAACAGACACATGAAAAGATACTCAACATCACTAATTATCGGGGAAATGCTAATCAAAACTACAATGAGATATCACCTGACACCTATCAGAATGGTTAAATCAAAACCACAGTGAACAAGTATTGGTGAGGATATGGAGAAAAAGGAACCTCTTTGCACTGTTCATGGGAATGCAAACTGATGCAGCCACTGTGGAAAACAACTAGGAGTTGCTTTAAAACATTAAAAATAGTAGTATAACAAGTACCTGGGTGGCTCAATCGGTTAAGCATCCTACTTCGGCTCAGGTCATGATCTCATGGGTCATGAGTTTAAGCTCCATGTCTGACTCTGTGCTGACAGCACAGAGCCTGGATCCTGCCTCAGATTCTGTGTCTCCCTCTTTCTCTCTGCCCCAGCCCCTGCCCCCCACCTCTCTCTCTCTTTCTCTTGGTCTCGCTCTCAAAAATAAATTACCATTAAAAAAAAATAGTATCATATGATCCAGTAATTCCACTACTAGGTATTTACCCAAAGAAAATGAAAACACTTATTTGAAAAGATATATTGCAGCATTAGTTACAATAGTCAAGATACAGAAGTGACCCAAGTGTCCATCCATAGATGAATGCATAAAGAAGATGCATAAAGGACACTGAGACCTTGCCATTTGCAATAACATGGACGGACCGAGAGAGCATAATGCTATGTGAAATAAATCCGTCAAAGTAAAGCAATTACCATATCATTTCACTCATATGCCCAGTTTAAGAAGCAAAACAAACAAACAAAAGAGACAAGTAAAAACACCAGACTCTAAAGCACAGAGAACAAATTGGTGGTTGCCAGAGGAGAGGTGGGTAGGGGGATGGGTGAAATAGTTAAAGAGGAGAAGAATACACTTATCTTGGTGAGTGCTGAACAATGTATAGAAATGTTAAATCGTTGCATTGTATACCTAAAATTAACATAACACTCTGTTAATTAGACTTCAATAAAAAAAGGTTAAAAAAAGAACTAAGCTGTTCTAGAGACTAAAAAAAAGTAAAATACGTGTATTTGCAATAAACCAAAGAGAATTTGTCACTACCACTAGACTCATGCTAAAAGAAAATTCCAAAGTGAATTTCAGGAAAAAGAAAAATCATCCCAGGTGACTACATGGAAGTGCAAAAAGGATTGGCAAGTAATGAAAAGGCTCAATACTTGGGTAAGTCTAAATAATTAGTTACAGCATGAAAGAGTAACATTTTAAAGGCTTAAAATAGGAAGGACGAAAATACATGAGAATTACATGACAAAAGGCAGAAAAGTAAATAATGGAGTCACAGTGTGGTAACGTTCCTGAACTGTTAAATAGACTGAAGAGGTGAAAGTAGTAAGTCAGGGATGCATGTTATCATTACTAGTAACTGACAAGAGCAAAGGAAAACAATATATAATAAATAATAAATAGGAAAGTGAAATGATAGAAATCGCTGATGAATGCAAAGGAGGGCAAAAAGGAAAGGAAGAAAGCTAACATATAAGACAAATGGACCAAATAAGGAAAAAGAAAAAAAAAAAACTTGGCAGAATCAAACTTAAATATACATGTTATATTAACTATAAATGGAATTCAATTAAAAGTCAAGAATTGTCATACTAGATTGAAAAATAAAACATCTGTATTCAAGAAATACTTACCAAAAAAAAGGAAGAATGAAAGTAAACAGATGAAAAAGACAAACCATGCAAACTTGAACCAAGAGAAAAATAGGGCTGGTGGAGCTCTGTGTGTATCAGATAAAGCAGCCTTCGGTAAAAGTGTTTCTTCAAATAGAGAGGAACACTTCATGATGGTGAAATTTATCAGTACATCAGTACAATGTTTAATTTGTATGCATCTAACAGCCCCAGCTTCCAAAAGATGAATCCAAATTGACAAGATAAACCACAAAAGTGGCCGAATGCACAATTATAGCCAGAGATTGGAATACACCTCTCTCTCTCAGTAACAATAGAGCAAGGGTAAACCACGAGCCCATGGTGTTACAAAATACTTGAGTAAAATGAGCAAAATTATCAAATTTGGTCAATACCATAGCCCTAGTTTTACATGGGATGATAGAGTATTGGTTATATTTTTTTAAATGTATTTTTCTGTTAGAGAAACATATTGGAGTATTTAGCAAATGGGGGGATGAAAGGCCTTGAAGACGGTGGCTTTAGGTAAGTCACAGGGGACAGAGGATGCATTGGAGAGGAAATGGAGGTACAGCAACATGAGAGTAGTGTGGCCCGGACTTCTGGCTCCACTGTCAGAGTGAGACTGAAAAACAACAGACAACACAAAGATAAATAATTTACAAACACAATTTTCACAACTTGGGTTGCTTATCATTATGCTTCAAAAATTTTAAAGAGCATGATAACAGTATAAAACATTTTAAAAACAGCCATCAACAAAACTCAGTGACATCCAAGCATTTTATATATATCTGTTATTTTCATATTTTGTTGTAAACCTATAAAAACTGGGGTCTCCTTTCTCTTCCATTACAATGCACCATTGCTTTGATATTTTGCAACAGCTTCCCTTTAAGAGAGGTTCCTTGGGGCGCCTGGGTGGCTTAGTTGGTTAAGCGTCCGACTTTCGCTTAGGTCATGATCTCGCGGTTCGTGGGTTCGAGCCCCGCGTCGGGCTCTGTGCTGACTGCCAGCTCAGAGCCTGGAGCCTGTTTCAGACTCTGTGTCTCCCTCTCTCTCTGACCCTCCCCTGCTCATGCTGTCTCTCTCTCTCTCTCTCCTAGAAATAAATAAAAAATATTGGAAAAAAAAAGAAGAGAGAGGTTCCTTTTCTGATTGAATATGTACTTGGAAATGCTATAAACAAGTAATTTAAATCTTCCAGATGTTATAATTTAAATCTTTCCAGGGAGTATAAAAGTCTTAATGGCTCCAATTCTTTTGTAGTTACCTCTAGTTAAATTATGCTTTACTCTCAAAGTAGATTTTTAGCTCAGTTAATTCTTCCTGAAAATACTGGCTAACATGTTCTATTTCTTTTTTTAAATGAATAAATCACAAAAAGTGGTATTGTAAAGATCATATTAGATCTTTAAATTTCATTGTCAAATCTTTTTAACAGCTTCCAATTAGAAGTCTTTTTTCAAATTAATGGTTTAAACCAATCATTTTTTAGTTGCTATTAAAACAGAAGCTCTGGAAATTCTGTGGGCAGGCTTACTTTAAAATTATTCAAATTGTCAGTTAACTCTCATTAAGCTTATCTTTTACTTTAGTAATCTCATTTCCTTCCAGTTTAAGAAGGATTTCATTTAAACTTTTAAGGATATTTTCGAGAGGCTTGTGTAATTTTATATTTTAAGTTGTATTGCTTAATATTTCATTTGATAAAAAAATCAAAAGTAGTATTCAACAATGCTATCAAATAAACATTAATCCAAAAAATAGCACAAATAACTTCCTTTGGAGGGTCAACTTCCTTGATAAGATATACAAATTCTTCTTCATATCATTGAACATTTTACAAAGTAACCTGTCATTTAAGGGATCACTCCTTATTTTATAAATTGAACTAGTAGCATATATTGATCTATCAAGTCTCTTACTATGGTTCTTGGCAATTAATTGCCAAGGAATAATATAATGAATTGCTAAAATATTTGTTGCTACTTCTTTTAAGCTCCTATAAACCTATCGCTAAAGAATAAGACACATGCCCAAAATGCAGTTGTTTATGCTAACCCCCACATCACCTAACTGAGACTGTTGTGCCCGAATTGCGAGTCCCAGAGACCTCCAAGGAGCCGGCACCGATTGCAAATACAAAAGGGTCTTTATTACAAGCTTGAGCAGGGGCTCATCCACCTACCGGTGTAGTGGCAGCAAGGTGAAGCCAAGAACAATAGCGAACAGGGTTTTTAAGGAGTAAGGGATGGGGGTGTTACAGTACACATAGCATCATCACATAAGCACCAATTACAAGTGTACAGAACCCCTGGTAACAGCTTTGACCATTCAGTATCTGTGAGGTGTTCATTACTTTTGGTGGGATCCCATCATGACTTTTGAGAATCCTTTGAAAATGACCAATTATGAGGTGAGTTCAAAGGGACCATGTGGGGTTCAGGCAAGTGGTGAGAAATTAGCTAGTTTGTATCTGCAGTTCCCAGCCTTGACTCAGACCATAGGAGTGTTTCTTTTTTCTTTTTGATTAGCTGAATGGATGGCTTTAGCCTTGAACAGTCTGAGGCTTTTCCTGGGACTGGGACTGAGGCTACGTGCAGCCCGAGTTTGCTCTTAATGGAGGACTTCATTTTTGGCTCTTCAAGACTTACCTACAATTTCTCCTCTTCCCGAAATAGAATCTTAAGCCAATCAGAAATTGTATCATCACCACCAGTTAGGTAATCTGCTAATAGACAACTATTCCCGAAAGGAAAGTAACTTTGCAATAATCAACTGTTTGTTTTTTTTCCCCTCAGATAACTTCCTTGTTCCTGCTCCTTTCTGCCTATAAACATTTTTTATTTTGTATAGCTCCTTGGACCTTCTTTCTTCAGCTAGATTGAATGCTGCACAATTAAAATGAATTTTTTTCTCAAACTCTTAAAATTTTTAATATTCCTCAGTACATCTTTTAATACTGTGCTGCTAACCAGTTATAGTTGCAACTTTATCTTTTGTATAAGTAACTATACTGGGGAAGGTAATACTTTCCCTGTTAAAAAGGTAAAGACTTCAAATAATGACAAGTCTTTTGTATCCATTGTCAGTAATTTGGAAAAAGTCAGTCCCTCAAATACTTTTTCTCCTTAACACTGTTACCTACATGTAAGATCTCATTGTCACAAGAGATTTATGTTCATTTGGCTGTTGTTTATTATGTGACTGAATTTTGCCATCTTTCATCATTTTAAGTTATCTTATATATATGTATATATAAGATAATGTTTTTTAATTTATTTTTGAGAGACACAGAGTGCGAGTGGGTGAGGGGCGCAGAATCTGAAGCAGGCTCCAGGCTCCAAGCTGTCAGCACAGAGCCTGATGGAGAACTTGAACCCATGAATTGTGAGATAATGACCTGAGACAAAGTCGGACACTTAACCGACTGAGCAACACCGGTGCCCCAAAATAAATATACTTTAAAATGACTATAACCTTTGACATATTTTACTGGGTTTTGAACATGGACAGAAATACCCCTTTTATCGTTCAAGCCCTCCCTAAAACTAGCTGACTTAATAGCTGAACAGAAAGTAAAATTTTAACTGGGTCATCTAAATGGTCAGGACTCAGTAATATAAGATTAAAAGATAGATTTATTTTTTCCTACCATTTTTAAAAGCTGTCAGATATTCCTCCTTTATACCTAGATGATATTTTCTGGCCACTTTCAGTTTCATTTTTCACGGATTAAAAGAGCAGTCTGATCTAAACTGAACTTCTCAGATCCAAAGTGCTTCTCCTTTGCTCCTGGGCCTGACCCAGAAGGTCGAGGAGGAGTGTGTTGAGTCTTCTCTCTTTCTTGCTTCATAAGTTCTTGACTTACCATCCTTTCTCTCTGGATCTTTCAGAGTTGGATGGGACAGAGGATTAAGACATATGGGGCAAAAGAAGAGTTTTATTTATTTAGCTGGTGCTGCTTGGAGATCTTAGCTGTCAAGTGCTCTCTGGTCTGCCAGGTTCCTAATACCAGCTCTTTCTTTCTTTAAAAAAAAATTTTTTTTTTAAATGAGGAACAGAGAGAAAGAAGCCAAGTGGGGGAGGGGCAGAAAAGAGAGAGACTGAGAATCTGAATCTGAGCTGTCAGCCCAGAGCCTGAAATGGTGCTCGAACCCATACACAGTGAGATCATGACCTGATCCAAAGTTGGACACTTAACTGACTGAGCCACCCAGGTGCCCTTTAATGGTTATTCTTAAATCAGTATCATTCTTAAAAGGAAGACAATGTATTATTTTGTTTAGATTTTTTTCCCTTTGTCACATAACTGGTAAGATCACCTTTCTCCAACATTGGATACCTTATTCCATCTGCGATCATTTATACTATTTGATTATCTTTCTGATTAGAAAATTTTAAAACACTTGAAGTAGCAACATTTATAGTTTTCAAATATCTTTCTTAACTCTTACAAAGATAACTCTATTTTGCCCACTCTATTGTGTTCTTGTAAAATGTTCAGTTTATCTTGCTGACTTTCCTCAATTAAAAAAAAAAAAGTACACAGGCACATTTGCAGGGCTGAGAAATGGTTTGTCTCAGTCCAGACCTATTAGTTGTGAAAATAATAAAATATTACCATTCCAGGTGGTAATGAACTTCTCTTCTAAGTCTCTGAATTTTCAAAACAGTATGTTCATATGTATTTTGTGTTTGTATCTAAAATAGCCATAAGGTCTAGAGTCAGATGTTTGTAAGTGGGTATAACATATATTTTTCTCATCTAAATTAATGTCTGGAGAATTATTTGGATGTTTGGAGGAATGTGGGACAATTTTTGGTAGTATTGGACTTCTAGCATCTCTGATCTCACAGTGAAAACCAATAGTTCCTCAGCCGCTGAGAAAACCAATGTTTCCAAAATTTTCTGTGTCTCCATGGAGAAACACTGGATTAGCTTAGATTATTAAGTACTAGTATATCTCCAGCATTGGCCCATCAGAAAGACTTGAATCAAAACATTTAGCTTTAGTTGTTTCCTTCAAAAGACCAGAACAGGATAATCTTAGTTCCATATAGAGAACATGAGGCAAATGGCACCAAAACTGTACAGGGAGAGCCAGGAAAGAGTAGCAATGAGGACATTATCTGACATAAAACATTGTAATGCGTGATTTTCCATAACAATAATGACAAAAATAATCACAATTTGTTGAGGAATTACTTTACGCCAGGCTCTGTGATTATTGCTTCACCTGTTTGAATTTTATTGAATCCTTTTAACAGCCTAATCTGGAATAGGTACTGCTATGCACCTGAGAGAAAAGCTGTATTCTCAAGAAAGCTGCCTGCTGTGTGCTCTGAGCCTAACTCCTAGCTTCTAAGCAGGTGGGCTCCGAGGATGGGGTTTGAGGCTAGGGTCTAAAGATCACCACTTTGCTCAGACCCAGGAAATATACAGAGGTGAATGGTTGACAGCACAGTCAACGTCATCTATGGGGTTTTTCTGCTCCTCTGTATCCTAGTTTCTTGATTTTCTAAAACATTTCTATGTGCAGTTTCTATTTTGTATGTATCTTCCTCTCACTTTTCAAAACTGAGCTATTAAATTGAGCCAGTCATTTTTTAAAAAGCATTTTGTCATACCACTCCTTGAATTCTTAGGCTGATTACCAGGGCTTTGTTTTCTTATAGGAGTAATTAGACTCTTTCTGTATCTGATTATTTTCTGTAAATAGAAATTGCTATTTGGAGATAAATGATTTCCAGCAGAAACTTGGAGCATCAACTTATTGGCTAGAAAGTAGCCATGTAGTCCAAATATTTGTTGGTGAAAACAATGTCTTTGTTAATCCCTGTCATTTGGGAACTCAATATTGATTCTTCCTCTAAATTCAGATCTGTTGACATATCACTGATGGTGTTAGTTGGGCTCAGAAATGTGTAAGGTAAGGCGAAAAGTACATGTTATTTGGATTTCAGTCATATGCATCCGAACTGGGTACTGGCATTGGCAAATGACTACAGAACCACAGAAGCACCATCAGAGCCTCAATGGGACCAGTTTTGGGGAGGAGAGCCTTTTCCACATTAACTGATATGCTTCAGGTATGGAAAATCTCTTCTAAACATAAGCAGTTTTACTTTGAGTCTGATTTTGCCTCTCCTAATGGCAGGAGGTGACTATATTAAAAAAATAAGCAATAAAAAGGTTTAGTTACTTTATTGTTTGTATTCAGTACTCTTGGGAAGAGAGAAGTTACTGAGGAGAGAAAGCAATAGTTGATACACTTACAGATTGATTATCTGAACTGGCAGAAGAGGTTAAGAAGCTCTAGGATGTATGGTGTCTTCCAGTGATGAAATCTGCCTCTGTAAGTCCAATTGAGACTATATTTATATTTACAATGTTTAATGAACAAAGAAAAATAAGATCATTAGGATGTATGTTCTAAAAGTTAATATTAATGTCAAAGATCACAGTCTTTTCTTTGGGTGGGAGTTGGGAACCATCAGGAACCCTGAGAGGAATTATTCAAAATACTGTTTATGCAACACTGGCAAAGAAGTTTTAGGAATGGTGAAGGCTTTCCAAGAATTGGTAACACATATATACAAAATCTTCATGTTGCTAAAGGGTATGTGAGGTACAGCCTGATAAGAGGAATTTACCAAGGCTAAATGTGGAGAGTGTTGGCAGATCAAGTGGCTTCTTTTGGGATCTGACCCCAACCAAATACCACTGTGTTTCCCAGATGTCCCCTAAATTATTCAATATATGTAAACCTTCGATATAAAGCTCGAAGATTTGGATTGATTACAGTAATATTTTAAGATTAGAGTCAATTTAGGGGCGGAGGCTAAGATTGAGGAGGATGATTGGAAAAAAGTGATGTATTTTTACATATCGGGTGAATTTTAGCCCCAATTCTATGGAAAATGGAGCCAGCAAAAGCTTATGTTTTGAATTCATCATTAGAGAGTTCAACCACAGGGAAGTTAAGAATGAGGGAAATAGGATATGAGGCAGAGGAGAGAGGAGGCAGGTCCACGGGGGTGCGTGACAGGACAGGAAAGATTTACGCCTCCAAGGTGTTAACTCCTCACGGAATGTTAACTCCATACATCCAGGGTGCCTACAATTGATCATTAAGAAGACCCCTGGCTTCCCATGCTTCAGTAGCAATAGAGAACCTAGGGCCAATGAAGCTGCGTGTACCGTAGGCATGAGGTGAGGCGCTATGGGCTTCTGCCATGGAAGCTAATGCAAAACAAGTGGCCAGGACTCCTGGGGAGAGGTAGGGCCGGGAGAATCTGAAATAGCAAGTATGAGTCCAGATACAAGGGGGATGTGGGCCTGGGCAGTACAGCCCTTGAAAGCCTGGCCTCTTACCATGAATCAGGATAAAATTTAGTTAACATTCTATATAGAAAGACCTGTAAGAGAGGTCATCTTTGGTCCCACTGTAGCCAACAAGACACATAGCAGGTGCTCATTCTTCTCCAGAGCAGACAAGGACTCAACTGTTTTGGTGCACCATCAAGATGGATTTGATGGAGGGGCATCTGGGTGCCTCAGTCCGTTAAGCTTCCACTTGATTTTGGCTTGGGGCATGATCTTGTGGTTTGTGACTTCGAGCCCCACATTGGGCTCTGTGTTGATAGTGTGGACCTTCCTTGGGATTCTCTCTCTCTTCTTCTCTCTTTGTCCCTCTCCCACTCTCTCTCTCAAAATAAATAAATAAACTTAAAAAAAAAAAGATGGATTTGATGGAACGTAGCTGACAACTCCAGCTGGTATAGCATTAAGGAAATGCATTAACTCAGATTAGAGGAAGTCTAGAATTTGGTGAATTCAGCAGTTGAATCATGTTCAAGCTCTCTGCTTTCAAATAGGCTACCATCTGCCCTGATTTCTTTCTTTCCTTTTTTTTTTTTTTGAGAACTAGTCCTATGTAATATGTTCCAATATCATACATTTTTCTGTTTCTCTTTATACAACAGCCCTGGCACCACAAGATAGCAAATTCAACTGTTTTGTCATCTGTTTCACAACCTCATGAGCAAAGTTGCCAATTTCCCAGCTAGGAACATGAGTTGGGTTCTCATTTATTTCTTCCCTATATTTTGCATTCACACAAATCCACATTTTACATTCCCTTATTTGCCATACGTCCTCTTCCGGTATCATATTTTGTACTTTTAGGATTCTTGGTTGCAAACAACGATAAAAACGTGGCTAACTTAAGCAGGAATTGAATCTATTAAAAGTACATCCAGGGCGCCAGCATCTATGGGAAAGCTGGAAAAACAGCTCAGGCAGAGACCACGACAGGTAAAGCACAGCCCAAATTCTGCCACAGAATGATCTGCTTAGACTATCACTGCTGGTAGTGCTGCCCACCTACACCTGTCCCCACAGGTTATTCATCCTAAAAAGTTAATAACACATGCATTTCGGATGTAGAGACCTTTGTTAATTGAATTGATTATTTTTTCAGTCCTGTTGTCTCTCAAGACCCGGCTTTTCAAATAATGAATCGTAAACATTATCCAATGGCAAACCGCCTTATCCTGGGAGCTGCTTCCCTGCTGGGTTTTCACTACAAATGACTGATGCTTTCTCCCTGTTGGTACTACTTCAGTTTTAATCAAATAAAGTCAGGTAATCTGAGTCTTCTGCCAGAGTATTTGGTGTGTTTTCTGGCAACTAAGTGAATAAATTTATTGAGCATGCCTAGCTTGAAATTTTCTGGTGATAGTGTTTTATAGATTTGCTCTTTTGTAATTAAATCAAATAAGCTAACATTTCTAGGTACCTAAGCAGAGTGAACATGACTTAAACATTTATCGAACTGGATTTGTTATTTTGTGCAATTGTGCTGATGGACGCACTGAGCCATACGAGATGAGATATGAAATGTAATAAAACCCACATATTATCCATAGACCAAAGTCTACTTTTATCTGAGCTGTCCAGATTTTTTTAGCGCCAGTTGAGGAGGAAAAGGCCTGAGTAACGGTGGTTTATATTACCCTTCCCAGTGTGATTACAGTTAGAAAAAAAAATGGATTCTTTTTAGCCTAGAGGGTCTTTCCCCCAAGGAACCTCAAAACTGTGACTACATTTCACAGATGTTTTCAATGTATTTAGTTAAAGAAAAACAGTAGAAGTCAATAAAAAATTTTTAATTTGGGAAATGAGATCTATAAGATATACATGAACAAATCATTTAACTGACTTATTAATCATTAAGTCAGCATCTGAGATGACCTAATCATTAAGTCCATCTGAGATGGACTAAAGTAGTCCACATTTTTCATGAATAGTTTGTATCTCCATTAGAACAGTTAGGGGCTTTCAAAAGGAAGAAATCAGAATACAGGGGGCCATAAAGAATCACTTGTGTTAACAAAGCGAATTAACAGAATCATTGATTAGATTATTTTGCTTTTCATAATGTATAAGGAAACACCCCCCACTAGGCTCTCTGCCATAACCACAGACTTGCATAAGGTAGGCTGTTCACAGACTTGATTCTGCTAAAATTGCATATGGGGAATTCAATCTGAATAAACCTAGAAACCTAGTCTCTCTCTCTCTCTCTCTCTCTCTCTCTCTCTCTCTCTCTCTCTCTCTCTCTCTTTTTAACCAAGGAAAAGACCAGGGTTTAAAGAGTGACGTATTGAAACTGGATGCCGTTATAAATGGTATCACTGCATCCTTACAATTCTGCTAGGGCACAGTGTCGGAAGGTCATCTTCTTTCTACCTGGATGGCAACACTGGAGGAACAAAATGGAGCCAATCTGGCGAGCATTCATCACTCTTCATGAGCATTGCTAAATGAGTCCTTCTGGAAAGGCTGTTTAGCTCCTGGAGATACTTCAAAAGAGCCCGTGGAAGCCTGGGAAAAGCAGGTTGCCCCCACAAACTGAAGGGCTTTGGGAGCTACTGGAGTTTCTGGGGCCAGGATGTACTCTATATTTGGCAGTAATGAAACTAGCTGAATCAGATCCATTACAGACTCACCGAGTATGTGGCTCTTGACCTTATAAAGATCGGGCACTCCCTTTCAAATGCCTGTCGCAGTAATCCTAGTTGAGAGGTACAGATTGGGAGTGACCTGTGGTTTTCAGGTTTCCTTTTGATCTTCCAGCCCTCCCTCATTTGCTGCTCTGCCACATGTGCATTCCAGCACAGTAACTGTCCCTGTTCCTTCCCTAGAGAGCCGCCCACCTGCTCACCACCAGTCGCCTCTTTGAAGTGATGGGCTTCTTTTCATATGGAGCCCCCATCCCTCATCTTCCTACTCCTCCGGACCCTCCCTGTTCTATTAGACACCCACCCACCCCCACACAGGCACTGAGCTCCTAGTTCTAACTGTAGAAGCTGATGTGATCTCTCTACATTTTGATTTCCCAGGGCAAAGTATACCATGGTTTTAAATGATTGTGTAACTGATAGGAATGACACCATTAGGCAAATATTATTCAGTGCCATTATGAAATTTCTCCTCTCTTCTCTGTGGTGACCTGAGGGTAATTTATAAGTACAAACGACCGCACATTATGATCCAGCACAGAATATTTCTTGCCACTTTTCATTTAAGCTTAAGTTATAAAAAAGCTGTCGTGGAGTTCATATGGACTCACCCATAATTTTCTAGTGAGTTAAGTCATTTATCAAATGGCCATCAGTATCCATATTGTTCTGAGTGTGTCTTTTTAGAACAGCAATAAACAGTGATTAACTACTTGGTCTAATATTACTTATCAGTAATTATTTAACAGCAAAACAAAATCTCAATTTCTCCACTTCTTCGTGACCCCTGGAAAACAAAAGCACAAATCCATTTTTTTAATAGAAAGATCTATATCCTTAATTTAATCATTACCAGTATAGAATGCAGAGTCTAGAATAATGCTGAAGATCTTTTTATCCTGAGGTCTCCCACATTACATTTTAAAGCATATTCCAACGAAAGAGATAGCAGGATGGAGACTTGCTTTATTTTTAGCAGGGCACAGTTTTCTTAACTTCTAAGAGTTTCAATCTCCTTTGTAACGGGAAGGTAATGGTTTCTCCCTCCCTCCCTAATCATAGGATTGAATGAGACTAGTACTTGAAAATATAGGAACCTGCTGTCTAAGCAGGAATCCCGAAGCTGCTTGTGTGGAAACTGGTGAGCAGCTGACCCATGCTGACTTCCTCTTCCCAGGGAGTAAGTGAAACTCAATGAACGGGTCTTTTCTCCAGTAGCTTCTGGTGGGCCACATCTTCCAGGCTCCCCTCTGCTTGTCCCAAATCATTTTCTTACTCATTGCCTGGCCATAGCCACCTGACCTATTAATTCCAATTCCCCAAGGCACAGATTTTTAAAAGATAACATTTGCCACATCCCCAGGATGAGTTTATAATATTTCTTCCCGACCAGTCCTTTTGACCAAACTAATATGTTCATGTTTGGAGGCTTCCCCACCCCTCATTTGACACATAAGATGGCTTAACAAACGGTTGATAACTACATATTAATCGAATTGGACCAATATTGAAGACTTTTCACAAACTTCTTTCAATTTAGTTACTTAACTAATTTTGTTTTATTTCACATGCTGAAAATCCTTTCTGATTATTCTTACTAGTTTTCTTTTTTTAAAAGTTATATTCATCAGGATCAGTTCCATTCTATGGAAAGTTTACAACAAAAAATTTGATTTACTCATCATACTGTTTTAACCCATGTCAATTTTTTTTATCCATTGCCATTATAGGGTTTTGGGGGGCATTATTTCTTTAATTTTTTTCATTTATGGAGATGTCTTTGCCCACAGAGAAGCTGGAGGAAGAATAAAACAAATGCTCTTATACCCCTCCCATAAGTACATGAAATTTACCATGGTTGTTCTAGCTCTTCAGCACATTTTCCCTTCCCCAAATCAGTGGGAGTGGGATACAGAATCATAGTAATTCACCCCCTAAATATTTGTCTGTCCTGAGTACATTATTCCACAGAAACCAACTCCCTAGTTGATTTGGGCTCATAGTTAAAAAGGGGGAAATGATTCAACCAACATGAATTCAATAGCGTCATCTAATATAAAGTTCATACTGAATTTTTCAAATCGTCCCCAACTGGTCTTTTGTAGTGTTTTGTTGTTTTCATTTTTTGTTCTGAGTTTGAATCAGCTTCATGCTTCACACATGGCTGTTGTTTCCCTTGTGAAAGAAAGCAAAATGGGTAGTCTTCCATTGTTGTGTCTCACCTACGCCTTCACAATCAGGGGCTTTTAACCTCTACGATAGGCAAAAGTAACTGGGTCACCCTGTACGTTTCTGAGCCTAAAAAACACAAAGTAAATCTGAACATTTGCATAAACCTAAAGTCCCTCACAAAAGCAAATTTAGCCTTAACTTTCACCTTGGTAATATCGGAATATGTTTCACAACCTTTGTTAGTATGTTAATCATAAGAGAAAATTGCTTAATTTCCACCATGAGCAGACTAATGTAAACGTGGTAACCTTGAGAAGTTTTGTATTTTCTCCTTTATGTGCATTTATAATTTCTCTTTTTATGTTGGGCTAATTCCTTTGTGTCTGTTTGCATGTCGTTTATTATTTTTTTAAAGTTCATTTATTTTTGAGAGAGAGGGAATGCACATAAACTGAGGAAGGGCAGAGAGTGGGAGACAGAATCCAAAGCAGGCTCTAGGCTCTGAGTTGTCAGCACAGACCCGACCCAGGGCTTGAACTCATGAGCCATAAGATAATGACCTTAGCCGAAGTCAGACACCTAACTGACTGAGCCACCCAGATGCTTCTGTTTGCGTAGCCTTTAGATACTTGTCTCTCCAAGTCTTTGGGTTCTCCTGAGTCTCTCTCAGTCTCAAGCAATCCCACTGCTTCCCTCTGTTCTTCATGACACTGATTTGTTTCAAGAGTCTACAGTGTCGTGCTGCAGAACGTCCCTCGCTGAGAACTGTTCAGTGTGATAAAATCCATGATGATCATTACTATTTTGATGCCAACATTGTTCCAGATTAGCCAGGGTGCGCCACTTCAAAGGCCAGTGTCCTATTGATGTTTGAGCACTTCCTTGCCTGCTGCTACACTGAGTTGTTCCAGGTTCATCCCAGCCCTGGAATCAGTTATGTCTCCAAACAGTCCTTGTTTCCCTTTTACTGGAGGTTGTGTTTGGAAATCATGATCTAGGACTTTTCTATGAATAAGGGAGGATAATAAAAAAACTTTATATTGATATATCCAATTCAGTTCAACAACACATGAGTTTTTCCTGCTTTCTCCCATTCCATTTTATATCTCTTCTGTCTGCAGTGAAACTACTGGTTCCTAACAACAGCACTATATTTACTCCTTTATTCAAAACTACAATATTTCAGAATTACAGTACCAATAGCAACAAAACTACTAAGTAGTTTAAGATTACTTTGTATTTTGGGGCACCTGGGTGGCTCTGTTGGTTGAGAGGTTGAGCATTTGACTTTGGCTCAGCCCATGAGCTCATGGTTCATGAGTTCAAGTCCCACATCAGACTTGCCGCTGTCAGGGCAGTGCCTGCTTTGGATCCTTTGTCCTCCCCTCTCTCTGCCCCTTCCCCGCCTGTGCCCTCTCTCTCTCAAATAAAACATTTTTAAAAAGATTGTTTTGCATTTTTTGGTTCCCAGAATATATCCTACAATACTGTGTTCTAATTACATGAATGACTTCTTTTCTCTGTCTGATTATGTTAATAATCACATATACTTTTAGGATAATTAGTTTCTCATTATATTTAATTTTAGAGTTTACTTTTTCTATCATCTCAGATTTAATTTTGTTTATTGGATATGTAAAACATTTTATATGGTAGAAAAGTCAAAACTAAAAAATAATTTACACTCAGAATAGTTTTGATCTTCTTGGTTCTCCTCTATGCCATTCCCACCTCTTGCTGCTGGTAACTATTTTTGTTAGCTGATCTACCTTTCTGGTGTTTCATATAAGCAAAAGCTAGATCTTTTTCTTATTCCTTTTATTTTCTTACACAATAGGTAGAGTTGTACATATACTCTCCTTTTGAACTTTGCTTTTATTTTACTTAACAATATAAGCTCCAAATGACTCCTAACTGGGTCATAGAGCTTTCTTCATTATGGCCATGATTTCTATAAAATTCAATTCTCCTGGCCTAATAGATTTTTCTATCAATTTTAAGTCAATAGATTTACTGTGTGCAGCCAATGTCAATTATGTTTTTCCCAGGCCAGTTCTTTTTTTAAAATATTTTACTGTTACAAAGACAGTATTCTGTTTTTCATCAAAAACAAATTTTTCTGTTCGTTTTCACATTGCTTTTTTAAAAAAATCACAATAGTAAATCCAGAATTTTAAAAACAGGTGGATTATTGGGGCACCTGGGTGGCTCAGTTGGTTAAGCATCCAACTCAACTCAGGTCATGATCTCATGGTTCATAAGTTGAGCCTCGCATAGAGCTCTGTGTTGATAGCTCAGAGCCTGAAGCCTGCTTCAGATTCTGTGTCTCCCTCTCTCTCTCTGCCTCTACCCCACTCATGCTCTCTCTCTCTCTCTCTCTCAAAAATAAATAAACATTAAAAAAAATTTAAAACACTGGGATTACTTTTTTTACTCTTTCTCTGCACCTCCCTGGCTTTTTCTCTCTGTCTCTCTGCTTCTGTCTCTCTGTCTCTCTCTCTCTCAAAAATTAAACATTTTTTAGAAAGGGGGGAGGGGGGAGGAGCACCTGGGTGGCTGAATTAGTTAAGCATCCAACTTTGGTTCAGGTCATGATCTCATGGTTCATGAGTTTGTGGACAGCATAGAGCCTGTTTGGGATTTCTCTCTCTCCTCGACCCCTCTCTGCCTCTCCCTGACTTGCTCGCTCTCTCTCTTTCTCAAAAAATAAATGAAATGGTGGAATTAAGAAAATTTAAAATGGTGGGATTATTTTTTAAGAAATGTTTATTATTAATTTAATAATTAACTTGTAATCTGTATTTATTTCTTATCTAATCTATGAGAAGATTTTTTAAAGTTTCCTTCAGGATACCCTATTATTCAGGACTAGATGACAAATCAGTTGCACATTCTTTACATCACAATGGGGATGATAGTCATAGACCATGTGGCTGGTTAAGCAAAGAGTAAGTGGCAAGGTAAAAACTGGCTAAAAGTCCCCTGGTTTAAAATGACAGAGTTAAGGGTCCCTGGCTGGCTCAGTCAGTAGAGCATGTGGCTCTTGGTCTCAGGGCTGTGAGTTAAACCCCACTTTGGATATGCAGCCTACTTTAAATAAAAACAAAAGTTAAAAATTAAAAAACAAAACAAAATAAAACAAGAAAGATGTCTTGGTAAACCCAGCCTTAAAATGGCGGTGTTCAATAGTGAGGCCAGATTGTCTGGTTTATCTTCAGGACAGCTATATGAAAAGTCTATGCTGTTACGTTAAACAGATTATTCTGATCTGTAGCACGTAAGATTCACCCAAGTCAGCTTTCAACATTGTATCAGATGGTAAGAGCCTCTGTTATCACTACGGACTGGAGTTTTCTAGTAAATTATTAGAGGAAATTGTTAGAAGAATTTGGTGAGTTGGCAGCTCTATTGCTCAAGCCTGAAAATCTCAAAGACAAATTTCACCGTCTCTGTCATTTGCTTGTGACTGTGCCGGTTACAACATGGCCACTGTTACTGTAGTTGGTTTAATTCTGGAAAATGCTGTTGCTAGGCAATAAGGACTTACTGGTCACATCTCAATGGCTTCTTGAGGAAAAACCCAAACATCTTTCTTTGTTGCAGCTCTTCCCCCTGCTTCTTTCTCTGCGACATTCCAAATTTTATGTCCGATGTCTCCTTTGGAAGTGGTGGTGCAAACTGGAAGTGTTGGAAGGTGTGTAGGAAATTCTGCGTAGAGAAGAGTGGCATAATTTGGGGGTCAGTTCGCCCTTCTTCACATTTCACATTGAGGAGTTATCATATCTTCACAAAGTTCAAGAGATTGCAGTTGCCCTTGCCGTGCCACTTATCAGCCATTTCATCTAGGCTCTCTTGTATAACAGCTTTTCATCTGCCAAATGGAGGTAAGGCTATTTACCATTAGTGCTCTCCTCACTCTCTCCCATGTTGGAATATTATTTACATGATTGTTCTTTGCTCTCGGTTCTTTGAAGATCATGCTTCCGTAAGGTGATGTTTGCCAGTGGTTGCTGTAAACCTCTAAATTAAACCGTGGCTGCCTACAGACTGTACAAATAAGTGTAAGGCATTTTTATTATTGCTGTAGCAATAGAGCAGTATGACATCATTTGGCCCCATGTACATTTCCTTTTTATTTAACATTTTTTTAATGTTTTATTATTTTTGAGAGAGAGAAAGAGACAGCATGAGCAGGGGAGGGTCAGAGAGAGAGGGAGACACAGAATTTGAAGACAGTCTCCAGGTTCTGAGCTAGCTGTCAGCACAGAGCTCGACACAGGGCTCGAACCCATGAACCATGAGATCATGACCTGAGCTGAAGTCAGATGCTTAACTGACTGAACCACCCAGGCACCCCTCCATGTGCATTTCCTAAACCTTCCTGATCGTTAAGAGTTTTACTTTGGTGGCTATTGGAGTTTGGTGGGCTTTAGTGGTTAAGAAGTGAGTACGAGCTTTGGAGTTCGATATGATCTAATATGGTGACTCTTTCAAGTCTTCGTTTATTTTAAAATTGGGAAGTGCTTGGGGTGCCTGGGTGGCTTAGTTGGTTAAGCGTCCGACTTTCGCTTAGATCATGATCTCACGGTTCGTGGGTTCGAGCCCCGCGTCAGGCTCTGTGCTGACTGCCAGCTCAGAGCCTGGAGCCTGTTTCAGAGTCTGTATCTCCCTCTCTCTCTGACCTTCCCCTGTTCACGCTGTCTCTCTCTACCCTAGAAATAAATAAAAATATAAAAAATAAAATAAAATTGGGAAGTGCTTAAGGGTTTACTTTCTTTGCTTCATGGCTAGCACGCATGTCATTATGAATATCAAGTCATGCTGACAATATATTTTCCATTCTGGGTAAAGCAACTCTATAAGCATGTATCTTTGGATGAGAGACCACTAGCCTATGGGAGGGAAGTAGAATGGAGATCCAAGTTTGAGCCTTAGCTGTTACCCTTTGACTTTGGACATGTCTGAAGATGCTTGACATTGTGGCAGCGGGCTTCTGAAATGTGTATTTACAAGAGAGAAAAGGTACTTGCCCTAACTAAGGAGAGAGTCTGAAGACACAGGCCTAGTCTTCCTCACAGGGTTCTGGCTTTGGAGTAGAGGGTGCAACTGAGGATAACATGACAACTCTCCATTTGAGGTCTCCTGTGGCCCAGCCCACAATGCTGATTTGGTGGGAAGGGGCTTTGAGTGGACCAGAAAGGGACGGATTCACAGAAAGTCTCATTGAGCCACTACAGATTTAAAACAACTGTGTTTTAGGAACTGTGTAATAGATTGAAGGAATCTTGTGGCTTTGCTTTGGTGGATGGGAAACTCTGGTACAAGAAGTTCTGGCAGTGACAGAACACAGAGCAACTGGCGTCTAAAATGTGTGAGGCTCCCCTGGGAGCCTCCAGAAATCATTATGTAGTGGAGTATGTGTGTGTGTGTATGTTTGGGGAAATGTGTATGGGGAGGCTGGCAGTTCAAGAGTTCTATTACTCCTAAGATTACAGGTGGAGATAGAACCAGAGACACCATTTCTCACAATTATTGAGACCCTCTATTTCGTCTTATACCAGTGTAGTAGTTTCCTTAATAATTTGAAAAAAAAAAAAGAAAGAAAGGAGGCAGGGAGGCACAATAATGTGACCTACTTAATGCCTGTGAAATACAAACTTAATAACAGTTAAGATGGGAAATTTTAAGTTATGTGTATTTTACCACATTAAAACTTTAAAAAAATAATTGGGATGGGCAGGAGGGAGATACAGGTGACTTCTCTTTTTAAGGAAACACAGGTCCTATTTTTAAATTTAATTTAATAAATAGAAAAACGTGGGACAAAGGATAGCCTCAAAGGGATTTCTGCCAGTCAGGCTGAATGATAATCCACTCTGGTTGAGTCATTAGCTCTCCTATCTGGTCATTAATCCCTGTGCCTTGAAAACAGACAAGCACCAAGCGCAATCCTTCAATCTACTTTCCAGTAGGGATATCCAAATTACACTCACTCCACTGAACCTTTTCCAGACCAGATGTTTGAAGACTTTTCAGTCCTCTGGATGAAAACCGTCCTTTATCTTCTTGATTTATGACAGTCTTTCATTTAATGATCAAACGGAGCCACTAATAATTCTGTTCTAGATGTCATAGAAGGTCCTCAGCAGAATATTTATGTCCCATAGGCTTTTGGCCTTCAATCTTGCTTTCCTCTATCAAACGCATGGGTCTTAGTGCCCTACGCACTCTCTTCCATGTTGGAGTATTTTTACACGATTGTTCTTTCCTCTCAGTTCTTTGAAGATCACGCCTCTGTAGGGTGATGCTTGAAATGGCTGTCACTTGGGGTGAAATACACTAGTTACCACACTAAGCCACTCCTGTAACTTGACCCAGTCAGGCCATAGAATTCCACTGTCATACTCACTGTGTGTTATGAAAGGTTTTCTGTTTTACCTGCTCAATGCAGTAAGGAGTTTTGGGGAATTTGATTCCTGTGTGGTGAGAAATAAAATGACTGCACGTTATTTTAATATCTGTATTCTCTTTTAGAAGAAAGATAATGAAAGGAATATCTTTTCCTAAGAATGAGAAAATTTTGTGAAGGACTCAACAATAAGACTGAAGTGGTTGGAGCACTGGGAGAGAGGCACAGTTAGAAATATAACTTGCTATTTCTACTTGAAATTTTCCCCCTTGGCTCTAAGAATAGCATCTCACAAAGAAGCTGAGAGGTCTAATCATTTTAGTCTTCTTAGACACGAAATAGCACAGCCATGCAGCAACTGATTGGAAAACACTTGGTTTGATTTTGATAACACCACAGACCAGAGAGTATTTATTCTTACCTGTAGGGGAAAAAAGGTGATTACGGTACCAATAAATATAAAGGAGAATATATGCCATTTTGAGGGCACAAGGGATCCTACCCTCTCTCCAGAAAGGCTTTCTTATCCATTGTTAGGTGCCTGGAATCATGTTATTGTTACTTTTTTCTCCTCTGTAGTTTAAGGTCATATACATAAATGTCTCTGCAAGGAGTTAAGCCACTTTTTCTAAGTGTGGGAGTATCTGTTTTAAAGTCCCCTATAGTACTTGTTCAAATGCAGATTTGTTCCAAGGCCACTTGAATCAGAAACTTGGGGATTTACATTTCAATCAGCCCCCAGGTGATTGTTTTCCACCAAAGACGGATATCTCTATTTAAATCTCTTTCAGTCATTTTGACATAATTGAGCTGTTTTGCTGAGGCCAACATTGGCTCGGAGGAGATGGAGAGAGCATTCAGGAGAGAGATGGGGGGACACAGCAACTCTCCGGGAAAGAAAAAAAGGAGGGAATGACTGACAGGAAATAGAGAGCCTGTTAGGAGAGATACTTGTCCTATTTCACAGTTTGATCTTTGGAAACTGACATCCAGAAGGGCTTTGAGGGTGTTCCAGAACTTGCAGTACAGGAGAATTTAAAAGAAGAAAATACAAACTCAGACCATAGGCAAATTAGAAGATGCAGAGTAGACATCCTAATCAACATTGGGGGAATGATCGCTTGAAACTCCTGGAAATACTACGAGAAATCACAAATTGAAAGAGGACTTAGAATGTCCTAAACACCATATGTTTACATCCCCAAACAGAAAAACATAAATGCAAATGAATATAAACACACATTTACCAAAAATATATTGGAAAATTATGGAAAGAATCTGATATGTATTATAAACCTGCTCTCTGCCAGGAGCTTGCACATACTTGTCTAATCCTTACGACCGCTCTACAAGGTCCTTTTACGGCCAGATTCAAAAAATGAAAAACTTAGGATCAGAAAATTTAAGTACCTTGCTTCATATGCTCATCAGATAGTGACTTCGGAGTCCACATTTTTAACACTGGGCACAGTGGATTCTGTATTAAGTATGAGGCTGGACGGCATTTCCCAGACCCCTGCATCGAGTTGGCCATATGATGAGTTTACCAAATGGATTGATAGAGGAGGTAAGAGTTCCACTTACAGACCTGGCCTAAAAGATTCTTCTATGAATACTCCTCTCTCTTTTCCCTCTTCCTGCTGACTGGGATGGGGAAGTGTCCCAGGGCAACTTACAGGGAGCTTACAGGCTAAAGATGGTAGAGCCTATATAGCCTGGGATCCTGGTAATTATATAGACTGACCTGCATAAGCAAAACACAGATTCCTCATATCTTTGAACCCTGACACATTTAGATCTATTGATTACAATGATTATCCAACCATAACAAATGATGTGAAGGAATCATGCTACACTTCTAAAACTCCAGGGACAAATGGGCAAATGATATATAAACAATCTATTTGATAGGAAACACACCCAGTAAGGAAATGTACAGAGCCATATTCCACCTAGAGAAGAGTTAAAAAACCAGAAACTAAAATGTGGGATGTGTGGCTAACACTGTCAGGACCAACACTCATTTACACAACAGTGAGGCATTACATGGTGGCCTAATCTTTTCTGGATGGAGATTAGTAAAAATGTATTAAAAGGCATTGTAACTTTTATCCATTTGAATTGAAACCTAGTCCTAGATATTAATCCTAAATAATTATTTGAGATAAAATGATCAGTATAGAATTATATTTATAATGGCTAACAGACAAACCCCAAATACGAAACTAATGTATTAGAATTCTCCAGAGAAGTAGAACCAGGATGTGTGTGTGTGTGTGTGTGTGTGTGTGTGTGTGTGTGTGTTTGTGTGTATAGAAAGAGATTTATTTTAAGAAACTGGCTCATGTGATTGCATTTCAAGTCCAAAATCTACAAATTAGGTCAGCAGACTAGAGACCTAGGAAAAAGTTACAATTTGAGTCCAAAGGTAGTCTGCTGGCAGAATTCCCTCCTTTTCTGGGAAGGTTGGGTTTTTATTTTGTTTTGTTTTGTTTTCTATTAAGACTTTCAACTGATTGGGTAAGTCCCACCCCACATATGGAGAGCAGTATACTTTACTCAAAATCTACTGATTTAAATGTAAGTTAATCTCATCTAAAAATTCTCTTCCATAAATATTAAGAATAATATTTGGCCAAATATCTGGGGAATGTGGCCTAGTCAAGTTGTCACATAAAATTAACCATCACAACTAATAGTTAAATATCCAAAATTATGAATATGAAAACTCTATAGAAATATGGAATGTCATTTTCTCATTTCATGGAAACTTATTGAATGCCCTGATTGCCGAGACATGTGGGTGATGATGGATAAGTCTTATCTTGTCATTTCAAGATGTTTACAGCCTATTGAGACAGGGATCCTGGGAGACTCTGTGTGTGTGTGTGTGTGTGTGTGTGTGTGTGTGTGTGTGTGGTGGGGGGCGGGCTTTGCTTGTGGAAGGTGGGGAGTTGGAGATTAGGGACAGAATGGGTAAAGATCAGCTCATGAAAGGCTAAAAGATGAATGTATTATTGAGGCATTTGGGCTTTACCCTGTAGCAATGGGAAGCCTCAGAAGTGTCTTTAAAGACAGCAGCTTTGCCTTTATGGAAGATGATTTGGTAGCAGGATAAGGATTGGTATATAAGAAAGCCTTAGGCCAGGAGACTAATTTAATAGGCCTGATGAAAAATGACTGGGGCCTGAATTAAAGTGGTGGCCGGGAAAGGGAAAGGAAGAGATTTTGGGAAAATATATGAGTCAGAAGCAGTGGAATTTGATGGCAGAATAGCTATAGATGCTAAAGGAGAGGGAAAAAAAAATAAAACATTAGGAAAAAGTCCCAGATTTCTGGCTTGTCGTATCTTCTCCACAAAGATACAGGATAGAGGAGAAAAGCAATTTGGGAAGGAAGGGAAAATGAGAGTTTGAGTCTACTTTTGAACATATGTCACTTCTTTGTTTCATGTGCTTTGGGGCAACACAGGCAGGGTGCAGTCAGAAGACAACCAAACTAGGTGTTTTAACAGAAAGAAATGAATATAAGGGAGAGAGAAGCAAGAGAAAGCTAAAAAGGGACACCTGAGTAACACAGAGCTACTAAGTGCCGGGAGGAACTTCCATCCTACAGCTGAGGGGGCAAGGGAAGAAACTGGGGCTTTTAAACCAAGAAGTTTGGAAGAGGTCACCTGTGGAGTCGGGGTGAGCTGAGGAATAATGAGAAGGCTGCCCTGAACCCACAGGTGCCCCTGGCAAGAAGGGCTGTTGCTGGGTGGGGCTTCAGGATGGGAGGGGTTAGGAAAGAGCAATGTCCTTCCCCCAAGGTAGCCTCCACATCCTCCCAACATCCCTTTAGCAGAGTCTCACGCACAAGTAGAGTAGAATTGTAGTGTGCACAGTAAAAGTCCCAGCAGCACAGAGTACAGGGTACGGAGGGATGGCTTTGAAGATGAAAAGAACAGCTTCATTTAGAAAACACTGTTTGAAAGAAGGCTGAAAAAAAAAGATCAAGGTGTTAGGAAAAGACTAAATTACAGCAAGAAGAAAGCAGTATTAAGGAGCAATAATTAGGGAAATTGAAAACCAATGTATAATGGAGAAAGTCAACAAAGCTTTTCTTTTTAAACGATAAAAATTGATGAACTTAGTAAGACTGATCATGAATAAAAGAAACTCGGCAAAATTCACCACCAGTATCTTGGCTGGAGAAAGCATACTACTGTATGTCCCATCAGCATTAAAAAGAGAAAAAAGACATTTGAAACAAGTTCACCGCGGGCACTGAAATCCCTTGAAACTAAAAATGAGAAGAAATGTTTCTTTGATGTACTAACTTGGAGGCCAAAGCCTGCTAGAGCCGAGCTGCTTGGTCATTTCAGAAGGACCCCTCTGATTTTAGAAACTCTAGGTCAGCTTATCCTTGGATGAGCAAATGCTCAATAACAGAACTAAGAAGACATCCACTGTAATTTGTTCATTCACTGACCCACCAAACCTGCCACACAGAACATGATGAATCTCACTAACACAAGGGAGGACAAAAGAAGCCAGACACAAAAGATTGCACTGTGTAAGAGTCTGTTTGACGTTCGAAGGAAGGTAAAACTGACTGCTCCTGGTAGAAACCAGAACTGTGGTTGCCAGGGGAGGAGAACGGGTAACTGGGATGAGGCATGAAAGGGCTGCTGGGTCTGTATGTGGTCATAGATGTACTGGATTTGAGAAATTCATCAAGCTGCATGGATGCGTGTTATACTTTAATTAAAAAAATAGCATTAACATTCAAATGAGATAGAGATTAAGAGAGTTTTTATTTTCCTTTAGTCTCATTTCTTTCCTACTCTTACCTGACCCTGCATTGCCTTCTAATTTGCTTCCGTGCTTCCCTTTCAACTGGGTCGGCAACTTCTTTCATCAGAAAGGACTTGAGGTCTGGGTTGCAATGGCTGGAGAGGTTGAAATGCAGAAATACCTTTTGGTTTTCACTCGGAGGATGTCATGACTGGGTTTCCTCTGTACTGGCTGTTTGCACTGACCTTCACTACTTTGAAGGGCTGCCAATCAGGGAACTGAAGAAAGAATGACTCTTTGCCAGTGCCCGTGCACTCAACTAAAACCTTCGGCAAAACTGCTCATTCGAAATGCTGTGCAGATAGAAATTTGATAAATCTCTGGCTTCAGACAGGAAAAAAGATACCTCTAGGCTGGACAGCACCCAGAAGTCCTTCCCGCTGTGCTATTTACTAGTCTTCCTAGTCTAACCGATATGCCCTGGACAAGAGTGTTGAGATCCCAGGTATCTGCTTGCAGCTGTCCTGGGAATTTTACTCTTTGGCTTTTTTGTGGCTTCTTCCTTCTGGGTGTTATCTACCTTGCAATAACTTTAATGGGTTGAATTTTAAAACTATACATTATACACATACAAATACTAACCTCCATTAATTAATATTCATAAGACACACAGAGGCACAGACACACATTAACACTTTTATTTTACGTTTATTTATTTTATTTGGGGGGAGAGGGGAGACACAGAACTCCAAGCAGGCTCTGCGCTGGAGGGAGTCCTGAGACCATGAGCTGAGCTGAAATCAAGAGTCAGAAGCTTAACCCAGGCACTCCACATTTACACTTTTTTGAAAGGCCCCAGACAAGATTAAACTTGGTTAATATAAAGACAAAATCAGTATCGGCAATTAGATAAGTTGTCATAGGAGCTAAAGTGGTAGATCATTGATTTTTTTTTTTTTTTTACTTTTCAACTGTGTCAACTGGTTTCATGTAGATACTTTGTCAAACACTTAGATTACAGCAATCTTTTCATCGCTTGATCAAAGGTTTGACCACTTTCTGACTTAGTCCTCTACTAGGCTGCAAATATAGGCGTGAGGCTGTCATGGTCGGTTGGAGGTAACAGGGCACTAGAGAAGCAGGCATCTGTTCACAGGCTGGGCGGACCCAACCATGCAGTGCTTGCACACAGTGCTACCAGCTCCTTACTGGTTTGTATACACTAAGCAATAGATTCCGCCAATGAAGTGGAAACAGAATCCTACTCAGGCCCCCTCTTGGTTTCTTGCTTCCTTTTTAAAAAAAAAAATTTTTTTTATGTCTATTTTTGAGAGAGAAAGACAGAGTGTGAGCTGGGGTGGGGCAGAGAGAGAAGGAGACACAGAATCGAAGTAGGATCCAGGCTCTGAGCTGTCAGCACAGGGCCCGATGCTGACAGAGCCGAAAGTTGGACACGTAAACGACTGAGCCATCCAGGCTCTTGGTTTTGTTTTGGAAAATATTCTGAAGCTTTGGTACTTGCCCCCGAAGAGTTGCTAAGTATTTTGGAGAAGCTCTTAATGCTTCATTCATCGTGTGTTGCGATTTTAAAGCAAACCTTAAAGTCCTGACGATGATGATTTTTTTTAATTGCTATTTTTTGAAAGTTTGCAGTAGAAAGTTTCTCACCGAATCCAAAGTATAAAGAATAACAGAATATAAATTCGGGTACCTACTACCCTGATTAAGGAAGAAGTTTTATAAATGTAGTTGAAATAGTTCTGCTGTTAATCCTCATCTGTCCTACAGGCGTTGCTTTTCCTTCAGTCAGATGTTTATCACTGCATGAACTGTTTAATATTTTACATATATCCCTAATACTCAATACTTAATCCTTTAATACTCTTAATCTATATTATACTATGCATTATATATATATATCTTTAATACTTAATTTCTTACTATGCTGTGTATATATTATGTGATATATACTATATACCCCAGGAGATGTATATATATATATACACACACACATATATATATATATATCCCTATGGATATACAGATACACGTATATATCCTTAAGTGGTATGTGTGTATGTGTACAGTACTGCTTTTCATTTAGAAATTTTATATAGATGGTCTCATAATGTATATAGTCTTGTTATTTGCTTTTTGGTCAAGTTTCTGTTGATGTAGTACAGATCCATTCATTTTTACTGCTCTGTAGCACTTCATTGCATTAATACATTATTATTAATCAATTTTCCTGTTGGTGAGTATTAGTTCATAATAACTAGAAAGATAAATATTTGTTGGAAAAAAAATATAAGCTATGCCACCACTTGGTTGTTTTGTTTTGGTTTTCTGATTTAAGTCAATAAGCTTTTGTTTTCTAATCAGTGTGTTTGGAAAAAGGCAGGCCTTGGTCTTCAGTAAACAGTGTTATTGGGACCTGAGTTGAGAGCAAATTTATGATGCTGTTCTTTATTCTAGCATTTTAATGACCTCATTTCTATTCCCGTCTCCTTCATGGTTGGGAACATTCTGCCAAAGCCCATTCTCTTTCTCTCTGTCTCTCTCTTAATTGAAATATAATTCACATACCATAAAATTCACTCTTTAGAGCATAAAGCTCAATGGTTTGTAGTGTGTTTACAAAGCTCTGCACTATTTAATTCCATAACATTTCATCACCCTAGAAGAAAGCCCCATACCATTAGTAGTCACTCTCATTCTGCCCTACCCCCAGCCCTTGAAAACTACTAATATACTTTCTGCCACAGAAGATTTTCCTATTCTGGAAATTTCATGTACATGGAACATAATAGTTGGTCCTTTGTGAGTGCTTTCTTATATTTAAGTCCATTTTTCATCCATGTTGTAGTATGTATCAGTACTTCATTCCTTTTTATGCATGAATATTATTCTGGTATACAGATATGCTGTGCCATTTTAGTTATTTGTCAGTTGATAGACATTGGATTGTTTTCACTTTTTGGTTGTTATAAGTATTATTGCTATGAACATATGTGTATAGATTTTGTGTGAATATGTAGTTTTAATTATCTTGGGTATATACCTAGAAATGCAATTGCTGGGCTCAACTTTTTGAGGAACTGCCAAACTATTTTCTAACGTGGCTGCACCATTTTACATTCCCATCAGCAATGTATGAGGGTTCTCCATATCTTTGCTAACACTTATTATTAAGTTAAAAATTCTTACTTTATTACATAAAGCCAATACTACTACTTTTAAGTTCAACTGTGTGCATCTCTATATTGTTCAAAGTGTTATGCCTGTGACATTAAAGACAGTCACTTCCAAGTGTTATCAGGCAGTGGCTTCTTGTTGTGTCATCCATTATACTTGCTCCCCATTTCATGTAAAATCAACAAACTGCTCTCGGAAATTAAGAGGTTCTCCCAGGCCTCAGAGTAAATACACACTCAATGTTGTTCCACACCTTATTGTACCCGAAGCTACAAAATTCTGAAGGAGACACAAAGTTTGCCAACTTGTCAATACACATTTTATCATTTTCATTAGCAGAGTATATTACAGTGGAGCTCTAATTTGCATTATTGTTAGTTGTTGCAAGGTATTGCACATTCTTCTGAGGACATGTCATGATTTGATTTGATTTCTAAGATTCAAGGTTGCTCTCAGAACAATCTCCCAACTACGGAGTGGAGAGCTCACTGCAGGTGCAAGGAACTGCTTCCTGCATTTCAACTACGTGCTCGAAATAATGTTTTGCAAGATTAGCATTGGTTAGAAGTGTGCACATTTCTTTCTTTTTTTATGTTTCAAGTGAATTTTAGTTAGTTGACATACAGTGTGATATTCATTTCAGGAGTAGAATTTAGTGATTATCACTTACATTCAATACTCAGTGCCCATCCCAATAAGTGCCCTCCTTAGTGAGAAGTATGAACAGTTCTGAGGCAGTCTCCATTACACATTTCCTAGAGTTAAGACTGCCTGACTTAATCTTACTTTAGTTAGTATATTAGAGTTGTTACATGTGGAGAGGAGATTTATTTTCCATTGTACGGTTTAGCTCAAGAGAGAATAAAGAATTTTGGACCAAAATTATAACCAGATTATGACCAATTCTCTAAGCAAAAGAAACAAAGTAACTGCTGAGGCAACAAAGATGCAGTAATTCTCTTCATATGGCCTTGTACTGTTTGGTGAACTACATGATTAAAAATCATGGGTTTAACAAAAATCCTTACAAGTCAACTCATCAAAACAGGCATAGGGCCAATAAGAATTTAGTTTCACAACAAGACATCTTCAGATTTTAGATTTACTTAGGTCCATTTTCACATGTTTATAGAATATTTAGTTTTAACTGATGATGAGACAGCTCCCACTCAATGGGACCCTGGCCTAAACCTATTTGTTTTACTTTTACAGCAAGAGGATAACGTTAAACATGGAAGCTTTTGATTTGTGGCCCTGAATGATGGTCTACATGGCATCCTTCAAAAGCTACAGTCAAGGATCCATCCAGCTTGTGAGCTGTACAAGCCTGATAGAAGTCTTCTGGCCCATTTGCTTGACATTTGTGTTTTATGTCTTGGAATTTCCTTATGATTACATCCTTGGATCACTTTACTTTTCAGAGGAGCTGGTTCTGATGCCCTAGTCTATTCCTCCCGCAGAGGGCAGTTTCTGTCCTTGGGAGCTAGGAACAGAGCAGTCCCTATGTCTCTCAGATTCCTATTCTTCTCAACTTGAAGGTCCAAGGATGCAGGCAGAGGCATAACCACCATCTCAGGGCTGGAAATTGCTTGAGCACGCACGCGCGCGCGCACACACACACACAATACATAAAGTGCTCTTTTTTGGATTCCTTGGTTTCAGAATTTGCATCATACAGAGTATAGCGACATCTTTTTCAGGAAGCATTTCTACAAAATGTGTGAAAGGACCGGTTATGGTTACACCCACATTTCTAACCAAGATTTCCTTCCCTTCTTCTACAATGATGCACTTTTTTGTCTTCACTGAGACAAAAAATGAAATTCTTTCTTTTCTTGATTTCATCTGGTGTGGAGCACTTCTGAACATTCATGTAATGAAAAATATGGTATGTGTCATCTGCAACTTCCATTTATGAGGCCTGTTTTCTCCATTAGAATGCATACTTCATAGGGCAGGAACTTTGTCTTGTACACTGTTGAATCTGCAAAGCCTACCACCATACCTGGTTCCTTCCAGAGACTGGGGGACAAGTTCCCCCCCGTCAACAGCTCCGGTCTATGGATCTGTGGGGTGGGGCCTCCTTCCTCTATCTACGAGGGAGGAGAAGGCTGAGCTCAGGCTGGCTCCTGGCCTCAAGGGGCAGGCAAAGAATCAAGCTGGATAGGGGAGCCTTATTTCCCCTACCTCCTGGGGACTAGGGCCATGTGGTACCCTGCCTCTGCTATTGTCTTTTTAAAAAAATTATTATTGTAGCCATCTTGACAAGTCTGAAGTATACCTCCTTGTGGTTTTGATTTTCATTTCCCTAATGACCAATCATGTTGGGTATTTTTTAATGTGCTTATTGGTCGTGTGTGTGTGTGTGTGTGTGTGTGTAGGACTCTGTCCAAAACCTTTGCCCATTCAAAAATTGGGTTATCTTGTAATTGTTGAGTTCTAAGACTGCCTTATATATTATGGACATTAGATTCTTATTAGCTATATCATTTATCAATATTTCTTCCCATTCTATGGGTTGTCCTCTCACTTTCTTGATAGTCCCCTTTGGAGCACAAAATTTTAAGAATTTTTATGTCAGTTTATGCATTTTTTTTCTTCTGTGGCTTGTGCTTTAGTAAGTCAGATCTTATAGACCATTGCCTAATTCAAGGTTACAAAACCTTATACCTGTGTTTTCTAACAGTTGTACAGTGCTCTTCTTACATTTAGGTATTGCCTTTTAATCCATTTTGAATTAATTTTGTATATGGTGTCAAGTAGGGTCCAAATTCCTTCTTTTTTATGTGCATAATAGTTGTCCAAGTACCACTTGTTGAAAACATTCTGCTTCCCTCATTGAATTGTCTTGGGACCCTGGTCAGAATTGATCATAAGTGTATGGTTTAATTTTGAGGTTCTCAATCCTATTCCATTAATCTTTATGTTTATCCTTATGCTAATACCCCCACAATATTAATTACTATAGCTTTGTAGTAAGTTTTAAAATCAAGAAGCATGAGACCTCCATTTTTGTTCTTTTTCAAGGTTGTTTTAGCTATTCTGGATCCCTTATATATCTATATGAATTTTAGGATTAGCTTGTCAATTTCTGTAAAAATGCCACCTAAGGTTTTTATAGGAATTTTATTGAAACTGAAGATCAATTTGTTTTACCATGTTAACAAATTTGGAAGATCTTGACAATGTCTTCTGATCCATGAACCTGGGACATTTTTTAATGTTTATTTATTTTTGAGAGAGACAGAGAGAGAGAGAACATAAGTGGGGGAGGGACAGAGAGAGAGGGGAACAATGGATCCAAAGCAGGCTCTGTACTGACAGCAGAGTCCAATGTGGGGCTTGAACTCATGAACCATGAAATCATGACCTGAGCCGAAATCAGCCCAATTAATCAACTGAGCCACCCAGGCATCCCTGGGATGTTTTTTATTTAGTAAAATCTTTATCAATTTCCAGTGATATTTTGTAATTTTGGGTGTACATGCCTAGCAATTATTTTTTCTAAAATTCTTTTGTTAAATGTATTCCTAAGTACTTTATTGTTTTTGATTTTATTATAAATGGAGGTAATTTCTTAATTTAACTTTGATTGTTCATTGCTAGTGAGCACATTCTATTTTGTTTAAGAATGAACTTTCAGTTTGATTGAAGTAGCTTTCAGGATTCACTCTTAAATTTGGTTTGACAGAAAAGATGATTGTTGTAACATGAAGAATTTAGAGAGAACATTAAGGCCACACAGGTGATTTTTTTTGTAACTCCTCAAAATTTGAACTCATAGCTCTGAAATTGAGTTTAATCTCATTAGTGGAGCCATTAGTTTACACACACACACACACACACACACACATCTTTGTAGTAAGTTATCAGTGAGAAATTCTTGGCTAGTGTGTATTAAGAATGGCACACAAAAGCATTCAATTGCATAAGGAACATTTTGAAGGGGCACCTGGGTGGATCAGTAGATTGAGAGTCCAACTCTTGATTTCAGCTTAGGTCATGATCCCGAGCTGATGGAGGGATGGAGCCCCATGTGGGGCTCTGTGATGAGCATGGAGCTTGCTTGAGATTCTCTCTTTTTCTCTCTTTCCCTCTGCCCCTCTCCCAGGCTTGTGTGTGTGTGCTCCATCTACAATAAAAATTAAAAATAAATTGATTAAAAACAAAACAAAAACCCAAAGGAACATTTTGGAAAATACCTTATTCTTCAGATTTCAGTCACTATAATTCCGAAGGTTGGTTAGTAACTTCTCTTTGTCCATGTAGTCATAATTATATGATTTACAAAATTTAAATTAGTTCCTTAAAATATGCTTCTGTTACATATACTTAGCTATTCCCTGAGGGGAGGTTCATGTCTCAAGAATACTAAGTGTTGTAAACACTTAGATGTCTCTCACGAACTTTACAATCTCCGAAAGTGCCTATAAAGTGCAGTAGATCATCAAAAAGGATTTCACTAATCCAGTTTATTGTATCACTAACCAACTGATACTGTTAATTCCCTTCATTTTCAGGGTTGAGGCAAGAGAATATGGAGCTATTTATTATTCCATGATCACTGTGTTAATTTCCGAGACAATAAAAGATAACTTTTGCTAAAAACTTTTCTCATAACACGGTCTTGGACAAAACAAAATTCTTCAGTTATGTCTAACTTGGAGTAAACATTTGGGGTGTGTAGCCAGCCCGCCCCTCCCTCCCAGGCAGAGGCTCCAAGTGTTAAGCAGCACTGCCCTCTTGTGAGGAAACTGGAAAAATGACCAGCTTACCAAAGTCCTCCTCAGTGCATCTGTGCCTATTTGTTTATAATAAAAGTGTAGCCTAATCAGAACCTACCCTTTGTGGACCATCAATGTTCTACCACAGGTTTCCATCAGAGGCTCACAGGTATTCATTGAATTTTTATTTTTATCCTAAAAAACATGCAATTTTTGTCCTTAAAGAATACTTCAGTGTTCTAATAATCATGATCCTCCTTGCCCTACCCCCTCGGTAATTTAATGTGTTTTAGATTACTAAAACCTCACCGTGTTTCACCAAATGAATGTAGTTAAACAGCATCACATGTGGTTTTCCCTCAGTAATGAATGAATCATGACAGCAAGAAGTGGACCATATGGCTGAAAGCAGGACAATCAATGTAGATAGTCTGTTTCTTCCAGATATGCTGCCCCTCCTTTTTGTGGACAGAAGCTGGAGGTCCAGAGGAACATAGGCATTATCAAAGTGTGTGATTTGGAGTCCTTGTCTCTTATGCCTTGGCCCAGCTCTGTTATTACTACAGGACATGACAGGATGTCGCTCGGTAAAGGCGGCAGCTGGTTGTGTAACACTCATAACCTTGGTTATGGCACTTGGTAGATTGGCACTGTGATGAACACTGAACATGGAGATTTTCTCACCCATCAGATTTGCCTTTCATTTTTAATATCTATTACCCGAGCCTTATCCTTCATCCCCTTGAAAATGCTGGTGTTTGAGAGAAAGAAGGGGTAGGAAGGTGGGGAGAGTTAAGCAAGGAACTAGTGAGAAATTCTGTAGTGGTTTGTACCTTTGCTGAAGCAGAGAAGGGGAGTTAAATCTTTGGAACAGAGAGGAGTGTCTCCCTCTTTTGCTTTCTCGGTTTTCGGCTCTCTTTGCTGGTCTCTTCCTATCCCTTCTGTTTTTAAATAGCACACCGAAATGTATTTTTAAAATTACCAAATGACCCGATTACATCATCTTTCCCCTAAACTTACTTTATTTGTTTGCTTCACTCCATTTTCATACTCTGCCTCCCATTGCTCAGTCTCGTAAAAAGGTGCACTTGATAAGCCCTGTTTGAAATGCACATATGATTAGATCAGAAATTGGGGTTTGGTTTAATGCTTTATCATGTGAGGTTAAGGCTTTAATGCTAAGTCCTCTCCTAAGCTTCATTTTTCTTATATATTCACTCAGTGGTGTGCATTGAGAATCATTTCTAGGGCTGCTGCTCATGCCCGTGTGGGTTGTATACTGTACAATCCAACTGGCAGCCCCAAAGAACACAGTCCTTCCTTGTTCTCATAGAGCTCCCAGTCTAGTAGAAGAAGATCAAATCTGATGGACATATGATGATCATATTATATTTCTATTTGGACGTCTCAGTTACCTTAAGTTCACTGTGTTTAAATCTAGACTCAGTACCTTGTACCCAGGATTCCAAGCCGGGGACCCAGGAGTTATCCTAGCCATCTTGGTCTCCCACCATCTTTCAGTTACTCCGTCCCACACTGATCCTTTTACCACTGTCACTGTGCATACACCTGTGTGGTGTGTGCTGTGCAAGGTTGCCTGGGAAAGAGGCTCAGTGGGTCTGAAACCAGGGTTCAGCTCTGTACCTGGTGTGAGTCCGCCTCAGGTGGGAGGAAGGGCAATCTTTCTCGTTATGAAGGGGCTCTTTTTCAGGCTAGGTGTCTTCAGGGGTGTGTTGTTCACAGAAGTTTCTTTCTTCTAATTCCTTTGTCTACCATTAGTGACTCGGTGATGTTTTCTGATTGGCACAAAGGTTTATTAAAGAGTAGTGGCCAGCTCCCTACTAAGTGAGTTTGATGAGACCCTAACTGCTCTCCTTGCTTACTTCTAACTCTTCCATTCCACCCTCACAGGCAGCTGGTCAGGATAAATTTTATAAAACTGACCATGTTGTGCCTTGCCTGAAATCCTTCTTTTGCAGCCTATTTCTCTCAGAAAAAAAAAAAATTGCTTTGAAAGCATTTAGGATAATTCCTAATATAATGCCAGCTCCACTGCTACCAGAGTTCCGTTTTATACTTTGCTACTGAGTCCCATGGATCTTTTCTCAGTCCCTCAGGGTTTCATGTTGTCTTTGTCTCCATCCTTGTTATGGACTGATGTTTACACCCCCTCCAAATTTATATGTTGAGGCTCTGTTCCTAATGTGATGGTAATAGGAGGTGGGGCCTTTGGAAGGTAATTTAAGTTTAGATGAGGTCATGAGGGTCGACTCCCTATGATGGGATTAGTGCCCTTAAAATGAGAGACATGAGAAAGATCCCTCTTTCTCTCCACCATGTGAAGATACAGCAAGAAAATAGCCATCTACAAGCCAGAAAGAAGGCTCTCACCAAGAACTGAATTATCCTGTACCTTCATCTTGGACTTGTCAGTCTTCAGAACTATGAGAAAACAGTTTCTGTTGTTTAAGCCGCCTTGACTAGACTGTGGTATTTTGGTTTAGCAGCTTGAGCAGACTAATATAGTCCCTTCCAGGTACTTTCCTCTACATCTTGAATAGTCACTCAGCTCACTTCTCTTCTTTCATGTCCTTGTCCACAGGAGACTTTGCTCTAAGCATTAATGATCCTTGTAATGTAGTTGACATCTTGTGTCCTCCTTGGAACATCATTGGTGCTCAAGAAATGTATATTAAATGAATACATTGATTCTATGTTTAAAATGTTAGGAAAACCTACACCTGCTGTTTCACAGTCCTCTCGAGAGAGAGGAGGTCATATTAAACATAATTGTTCCAGTGGAAAAACTTGTAATACAAATAACCAAACCAATCACGTGAAAACTATTTGGTGGGTGTGCAGCTGGGTGGAGGCAGGGATAAAATCCCCAATGGACACAGTGAGCATATGCTTAGATCACCAGTAGATAGAGACACAAACAAATAGAAAAAATAGTATTTCAGGAAATGCATTGCATTATCATTATGGTAAGAGTCTGAACTTTGCTGAAATTCTTTTTACTTCATGGTTTGCATCTTTACAAGCAGTGATAATATGGTAGGTGGTGGTGGAGTGGGAAGCATTATCTCTAATCCTCAGGACTTCTAAAGATCTTCATCAACAGCTTGGGGAAGGCGTTGTACCAAATCTTGGTCAAAGTTTAATTTCCTGGCTTTATAATATATCTTCTGTCAGTTTATCAGCTCATATGGAGGGGAAAATTTCATTTTTCTGGAATGAAACTTGAAGGAGTCGGAGCTTGAGAGGACAGGCAGTATGTATCCTTACATTAAAGTAGAATATTTGCTTCAAGCACTAGGTTTTGCTGGTGACTGGTGAGCACTCAGGGGCAGAGCCCCCAGTGGAGAGGAGGAGAAAAGCTTCCTTCTGCCATGCTGGAAGCCGATATGATTGGCTTTCCTCTTCCCACGCACCCTGCAGGCAGGTTGCCCTTCCTGACTTACTATCTTCATTCAAGACTGCTCTTGAGGTATCTTCTAACCTGATTTTATCTTTGTAAGGAAATTTTTAAAATGTTTATTTATTTATTTTGAGAGAGAGAGAGAGGCATGAGCATGCATCGGGGAGGGGCAGAAGGCTAGGAAGAGAGAGAATCCCAAGCCGACTTGTGCTGTCAGCCCAGAGCTCCCTGCGGGACTAGATCTCATAAACCATGAGATCATGGCCTGCACTGAATCAACCAAGAGTTGATTGCTTAACTGACTGAGCCACCCAGGTGCCCCGCTTTGTAAGGAACCTACAGTAAGATTTATTACGGCCCAGGGGCGCCTGGGTGGCTTAGTCGGTTAAGCGTCCAACTTTGGCTTGGGTCATGATCTCGCGGTTCGTGGGTTCGAGCCCCGCGTCGGGCTCTGTGCTGACTGCCAGCTCAGAGCCTGGAGCCTATTTCAGAGTCTGTGTCTCCCTCTCTCTCTGACCCTCCCCTGCTCACACTCTCTCTCTCTCGCTCGCTCTCTCTCTCTCTCTCCTAGAAATGAATAAAACATTAAGAAAATTTAAAAAAAAAGATTTATTAGGGCCCAGAAATCTATAGATATCCTTCATCAAAAGGATTTCTATTCCGTGTGGGGAGAAGAAAAAGGGCCAAATTAAGACAACTGTGAGATGTGAGATCAGAGGGAAACAACAGGGAGAGTTAACAGACTCCTTCATGACATACATCAAAAATGGAGATGTTTAATTTACCTAATGGGGAGAATTCAACCACATGGACAGAAAGAAAACATGCAAAGACAACTTGCTGAATTAAATTTTGTGTTGCTTATCAACTTGAATATCTTCATCTTCCCTTTTATTGACACGGATTTCTCTTTGGTGAGATCATTTCAGTGACTACAAAATGCTTCATCCACTGGCCTTGTCTGGGCTGAGGGCTCTCTGGGACACCCATCATTGTTTGCACTGCTTGGTTTGAGTGACTCAAGACCCAAGCAGCAACCTGCAATGGCGTTGGCCTCTCTCAGTGCCTCGAGCCTTGTTCTAGACAATATTTCTTTTTAGACTAAGGGGTGGCAGGCTGCCCACACTGCTTTATTCCCAGCACCAAATGAAACCTCCCTTAAGTGTTACTACATGTTAATAAACATAGACAGTGAAACCCACTTAAAAAGAATGACCTGTTTATGAAAGAAACCTTTTGAAAGACAGAATATTTTCCCCTGTGGGCCAAAGCTTAGGCAGGAAAACAAAGAGCTCTTTCAAAGGCTTTAAACATGATGGAGGATAGATTCTGACTTTCTAACTACAAAAATAATGATACTTTTAGCTCCAACCTGCCTTGCTCCAGGGAGCCATAAATACACTTTATAGGTGCAGGTTGAGCCTTTCCAACTTTCTACCTCCAATGCTATTTGAACTTGTTAAGGGTGAGTGATGTTAGCTCAAATTTACATACAGAGAAACTGAGGCAACAGAAATTGAAGTGATTTGTGCAATGCCACCAAATAACTTACAGGTGAAGTCAAGAATAGAATGAGTTGAGACTGAATGCTTCCGTTACATATAAACATCTCCTGATATCAGGATGTAGTGTCTTCTTTTTCTCTCATTATCTTTTTCTCTTCTCTTTGTCTTCCCTGTTTTGTTTCATTACTCCTGAATCAGGCCCAGCATAAGTGCCGGCACTTCCATCAGAAAGCCATGTTGGTCCAGGAGGCAAAGGACCTAGTGCTCATTACCAGCTTGTTGTTATCCTTAGGAACACTAAAATACTATTAGCAAAACTGATCTTGAAAACAACAAAACTCTTTCATCCTAAATACTTTGTATTTCAAGAAATCCTACCTTAGAGTATAAAATTTTGCAATTTTTAAATTTCCAGTGTTGGCATTTTTCTAAAGAAATGCTGCTCAAATAGTTTTTAATTTTCCCCTATGATTCGTGTCCTAGCTATAAGACATATATGTATTCATTTATTCAGTAATGTTTTTATTTTGTAATTATATATTTTGATGGTACTTTTGGCTCAGTACTCGGCTATGTATTATAACTATTGTAGAGCAGATCAAAAAGCCTTTTCTGTAGACTTTTCTTAAGAAGTCCATTTAAAGCTTAGGAGTAGGTGTCTGGTTAATTCCACCCACATAGAGAATTGAGTTTGCTTAATGGAAATAACTATCACTTTGAGTGACCATTACTGAGTCTAGTCTAACACTCTTGTGAAATATATTAATATGCTTCTCTTGTGCATGCCTACATAGTACCAAGGATCCCTTTGCCGTGGGAAAGTTAGGTTTCTAGAGATGCTTAAGAAGAAAACAGTGCTCAACCTTGACACACAACAGGACCAAAATAACCTAGAGACAATATAATGTAAGAGCTAAAGTCCTCTCTTTAAAAAAACTTACTGAGTATTTACAAAAGATTCTGTAAACAAATACAAGGCAAATCAGAGAACATTTCTTTACATAAAAACCTGTTACATGAGTATTAATAACAACATAATTTATCTTAGCCAAAATGTCGAACCAACCTGAATGTTCACTAATGGATAAATGGATAAACTAAATGTGGTATATCCATACAGTGGAATGTTATTTAGACATAAAAGAGAATAAAGTACTGATACCGATAGTACAATATGGATGAAACTTGGAAGCATTATGCTTATAAATGAAAAAAGCCAGACATGAAGGGGCCACACATTGCATGATTACATTTATATGAAATGTCCAGAAGAGGTAAATCCATAAAGACAGAAAGTGATATTTTTCCCCAGAGGATGGGGGGAGTGTCTGCTAATGGATAAGGGATTTCTTTCAGAGTGATTAAAAATTCTAGAACTAGACAGTGAAGATGGTTGCAAAACCCTGGGATTATACCAAAAAAATCACTAAATTGTACACTTTAAAATGGTGAACTTTAGTGTTATATGAATTGTGTTTGAATAATAATATCAATAACAATACTAGCAAAAAGAAACAGCACAAACCACCACAAAAAACTCGAAATAGAATAGATGCAGAGTTAGGTGAGGGACTTTGATGGCCTCCTGGACCTGGAAGGATCTTCACACCCGCTCTCGGAGAAATGGACCAGCTTTGAGAGATTGCTCAGCTCTGCACATGGGAGCATGGTGGAATCTAAGCAGACTTCCGTGGAGGGTTTGTCCTTGTGAGGGAGCATGTGAGGTCACTTGATGTCATCTGCCTGCAAATCTCTCTTGTATCTTCCAACAGGAAGGATTCCTGTTTATTCTTCAAGGGTTTACTCAATCCATCCAACAACCCTTCACCACCTTTCAAAACATGGGGCAGTAGACACTCAGAGAAGATTGAAGTAGTGTGGAAAAGGAAGTCCTAGCTGTCAGACAACTTAATATAATCTTCTTGATGTCCTCTCTCTACCCTAAGGCCTGAGAGTGATGAAACCTACCCCAGATTGTGACCGTCTGATTGACATCTGATGGATGACCACATCTATAGATCCAGTGTTGCTACTGAATTTGGTGTGATGGGTGCTATGAGCCACATTGTTAGCTAAGGAGGGTCATATTTTCTTCTTTCTTGCCAATTCTTCTGTTATTGGTTGCCCTAAGACTGTCACTCTTTTGATCTTAACCTTCATCCTCAGTAGCTTTGTGGTATGTTGTTGCAGTGAAAAGAGATGAGATTAGAAATCAGAATCACTGATTATAAAATAATCTCTTAGTATTTGTGAGACCTATAATAGAGCCTCCTAGCCATAGTGTTGGGTGAGTTGCAGGAGGTGCTTCAAATTATTGAGCTCTCCTGCTCTTGGAGTCCCTGAGGGCCTGGGTAGCTGAAGCTCCTAGGCAAAGCAACTTTAGCTATTAGCAGGCTAGTTCAGTCCAACTCAAAGAGAGAATTAGCAGGGTCTACAGTATCCCAAGAGATGAGCACAAACTGTTCCATAAGCATTCATTTATCCCTGACATAACTATGTATAATGCCAAGAGGGGCTCCGCCATAAAGATTTTGGTAGCAGCCAGGATCATGCCCGTCATGGACAAGTGACCCATGGACTGTGGGAGGAGGTCGTTTGTGTTCGAAATATCCAAATACACACAGAGTTCAGTCCAATGTGTAGATGGTCAGGAATGAGGGGTGTGGAACTAGACTAGACATTCTGAGTAGGATTCCTGAGGGCACTGGTTCATACAACAGACCCTCATTTACTCTTTTCATATTTATGACACTTCTATCCTGTTTTGGCCAGTGCGCCATTTTAGTAGGATTCAAGCCCAGTGATTCTTCTAGCAATGTGCACACCTTTTGCAAAGTAGAACTTTATCTGGAAATACTTGATATAAAAATATTCTATTGGATCGAGTCAATTTGTATTATCATGAAGAAATTTAATATATTTTGTCAATGACAAAAAGAAGAACTGTATCAAAATGATCGATTTCTGTGTGCCCCCTGATATAGTAGAGAGGGATATAAAGAAAGAAAAAGTTCCAGACTTTCTGAGCCTCAGGTTTCTCATCTGCCAAATAATGTAATAGCTTATAACTAATTTAGGCTAAGCTCAAATGTGACTTTCTTCTTGCCAGGCCCTAAATTAATTAGTAGGTTCTTTTCATAAGAAATGAATAAAGGGCTTGGAATTCCACGAGACAGATATCAGGTAGAAGGTTTTCTTTTTTAAAACAAAGTCCCTTTTTATACTCAAAAACGTTAATTAATTTCACTTGTTGCCCATACTGTTTTCTTAGGTTTCTGTTAGTGAAGTTTTCTCTTCCTTGTTTCACATATGGAATAGTAAAAATCTTCCCTCCACCCGCTAATCTTGGGAGGCAGAAATGGAGAAAGTCATCTGCAGTCCGGTTCCAGGTACACAGTTTATTTACTGCTTCTTCCCATGGAAAAGGGATTGCCTGCTTCCTTTTGTACTCAAGTTCATCTACAGTGATGGTATCCTGTTATAAGTGCTTTCCTTTTTCATTTGGGTCTCATTTGAGACATGGGTTTGGAAACACTCTCATGACGCCTGGCAAAACAAAGACTTTCAACCCCTCCCTTCTTTTCTTTTATATAAATTACCACTTGTGAATGGAATGGCCCAAGCCTTAGGGTATTATACATCCTGGTGATGTCAAGTGCATCCTGTTCCCTGACAAAGCGGAGATTGTCACATGCCAAAAAGCTAGGAAGACTTGGCTCACAAAAACATAGGCATACAAGAGTTTGTGACAGACTGTATTACTGAGAACAGTATTATAGTGTTATTGTGAGGATCAGTGTGGTTATATGTGTGGGAGCAGTTTGTACAATCAAGCCCTATGTTTCTATGCTTTACTGTTGTTGTTTTGGACAGAAGATGACTGCCCAACTTTCTCCTGATCTTAAGATACAGGATTGGTCTGGAATAAGAGTATTTGGAGGTGTGATGAGAGAGCAGGTAATGAAGGGCAGTGGCTAGAATTTGTGGAGGGAGTGGGAGAGATCTCCCCTTCTCTTGTGCATTGTAACTTGCCCCCATTAACCCAGAGGAGAGAGGTACTTTTAGATTACAAGGATATTGTTCCTCTACCTAAAAATATTTGCCTCTTTTTGAAGACTACTTAGGAAGGATAGCTTCTTTAATGAGAAGTAATGTCATCACTGTGCAGGGTTTGACATGTTATATCCCCATTCTAGACTTGTCTGAGCGCATAGCATGAGAAAAACCAGATAGATTCTACCATGAACAACTACCATGCCGGTGGTGCTTAGTGCCAAGAATAATTCTAGAAATGACTTTCTAAACCACATTACTTATGGTATTTTCTTACCCTACAAGTGCTTTCATCGACTCTAAAATCTTACAGTAGTCTCAGGGGAGACAGGGGTGATAGCTGGTGGAAATGTTTTTCAATAGAGTTAAATGAGAGTTTTCCAACATGTAAGTACTACAAGTTAAGGTCTTGGAATTACATACCAATAGAGATCAACTTAAAACATTCCTATGCATCTTAATGCAAAAAGGATTTATTCTGTCATACGTATTTATTCAAAGGAGGGAGGACATTTTATATGTAGCCATTGTTCCAAATTAGCCAGGAGCTGAATCTGTAATCATTATTTCACTAAGAAAAAACAGATAATGATAGTCCTAGCAACTATCTTCTTGAAGACTGAAATAATATCAAATACCTTTTCAAACCACAATGGTATGAAACTAGAAATCAATTTAAAGAATAAAACTGGAAAATTCATAAATATCAGAAATTAAATAATGTGTTACTGAACACCTGATGGGTCAATGAAGAAATCAAACAAGAAATAAAAAAATACCTTGAAACAAATAAAAATGAAAACAGAACATATCAGAACTTATGGGATACAGCTCTTCTAAGAGGGAAATTCATGGCAATAAATGCTTATCCAAAGAAACAAGAAAAATCTCAAATAAGTAACAGAACTTTACACCTCAAGGAACTAGAAAAAGAAGAACAATGCTAAAAGTTAATAGAAAAAAGGAAATAACAAAGATCATAGTAGAAATAAATAAAATAGAGACTGAAAAACAACAGAGAAGATCAATAAAACCAAGAACTGGTTCTTTGAAAAGATAAACAAAATTGACAAACCTTTAGTTAGACTCACCAAGAAAAAAAGAGAAGATTCAAATAAATGAAATCAGAAATGAAAAAGAAATGTTACAACTGATACCATAGAAATATAAAGGATCACAAGGAACCACTGTGAACAATTATATACCAACAAATTGAACAACCTAGAAGAAATGGATAACTTCCTAGAAACACACACCCTTCCAAAACTGAATCATGAAGAAACAGATAATCTGAATAGACTGATTCAGTGAGGGGATTAAATTAGTAGTGAAAAAAATCTCCCAACGAACAAAAGTCCAGGACCAGATAGACTCACTGATGAGTTCTATCACTGGTGAATTTATAAAAGAGTAAGGAACAATCCTTCTACCACCATTACACTAGTATGATAACCAGACAAGGACACCACAAGAAAAGATAATTACAGGCCAATAACCCTGATGGACATAGATGCAAACATCTTTAATAAAGTATTAGCAAACCAAAGTCAGCAATGTAGTAAAAGGATCACACACCATGATCAAGTAGGATTTCTTCCAGGGATGCAAGGATGGTTCATCATCTGCAAATGAATCAACATGATACACCACATTAACAAAATGAAAGATAAAAATCATGATCTTCTCAACAGATGCTGAAAATGCATTTGATAAAATTCAGTATTTGTTTATTACAAAAACTCTTAACAAAAGAGGGTGTAGAGAGAACATGCCTCAACAGAATAAAGTTCACATATGATGAGCCCAAAGCTAACATCATACTTAATAATGAAAAACTTAAAGCTTTTCCTCTAAAATCAGGAGGAAGACAAGGATGCCTACTCTCACCATTTTAATTCAACATGACAGTGGATGTACTAGCCAGAGCAATTAAGTAAGAAAATGAAATAGAGAGCATCCCAAATGGAAAAGAAGTAGAAGTGTCACTATTTGGAGATGGCACACATTATATATAGAAAACTCTAAAGGCTTCACCAAAAAAAAGGTGGCAAAAATCTCATCCATAAGTTCCCATCACTCTCCTACTTGTCTCATAGCCAAAGACTGTGTTCTGGGACCGCTGCTGCCATAAGGAAGGCTGAGAACGTGACTTCAGCTCTTCCAGATGAAAGAGAGATGGTGCGGGAGGGATGAGCAACAACAATGTCTATCACGGCAAGACTAATAATCTTTCTGGTCCTCTGCTTCCTTCTCTGGAAGTGGGACTAATGGTGCTTCGTGGGCCTACTGTGAGGATTAAATGAATTGCACAACACCTGGATGGGCCAACATCTGGTGTAGAATTGGAACTCAGTATGCTCCTCGTCCCTCCTAGTTTATGCTCCTCAGTTACATCTTGTTTTTGCATTCTGTGAGTATGTAGCAAGTGTGACATTTACAATGATAACAGATTCATTGACAGGAAAATTTATTTTGTTCTCACACTACTTAGGGAGCCTTTTTCTTATTTTAAAATGGCACTCGAGGCTTCCCTTCCCTTCCCTTCCCTCCCCTTCCCTTCCCTTCCCTTCCCTTCCCTTCCATTCCCTTCCCCTTCCCCTTCCCTTCCCCTTCCTCTTCCCCTTCCCTTCCCCTTCCCCTTCCCTTCCCTTCTTTTCTCTTCCCTACCCTTCCCCTTCCCTTCCCTTCCCTTCTTTCCCTTCCCTTCCCTTCCTTCCCTTCCCTTCCCTTCCTTCCCTTCCCTTCCCGCCTCCCATAATTACTGAGTATCTGTTATGTGCCAGGTACTCTTCTGCATGCTGAGGATAGAGATTTAACAGACAGACATAGAACTTAGAATTCCAGTATTCCTAAGGTAGANCTTCCCTTCCCTTCCCTTCCCTTCCTTTCCCTTCCCTTCCCTTCCCCTTCCCTTCCCTTCTTTTCTCTTCCCTACCCTTCCCTCAGAGAGTTTGTGTTGCAGGGCTCACTGCAGCATTGCCTGGTATCCCCAAATCAATATCCCACCTGCCACCCTACCTCATCCACACAAGCTTTAGCTATTTACTTACGGAGAACTTAACTTATTCAGGAGAATTATGCCAAATAGTCTGAGTAGTAGAGGAGATATAAGGGCAGGCTTGGAAGTGAAGATGTTGCATGATAGAATGAAGGGTAAGACTTTGATGCTTTCATCTCAGTATTAGAAAGGCGGCAAAGGCTTTTCTGGTCTCTGCAGTATAGCTTAGTAAGGCTCCTTGTCCATCAAAGTACATGCCCAGGCTTGGCCAAAAGGCAGTCAGGATCCTTGTCTTCAAGGAACCAAATGGGACAAGTTAATAAAAATACCAGTAGTGAATACTGTAAACTGAAAAGCTACTGCACATGCAAAAGAAACCATCAACAAAATGAAAAGGCAACCTACTGAATGGGAGAAAATATTTGGAAATCATACCTGATAAAGGGTTAATATCCAAAATTTATACTGAACTCCTATAACTCAATAGCAAAAAAACCCTCCAAATAATCCAAATAAAAAATGGGCAGATAATGTGAAAGACATTTTTCCAGAGAAGACATACACATGGCCAACATGAAAAGATGCTTGACATCAGAAATCATCAGAGAGGGGCGCCTGAGTGGCTTAGTCGGTTAAGCGTCCGGCTTTCGCTTGGGTCATGATCTCGCGGTTCGTGGGTTCGAGCCCCGCGTCGGGCTCTGTGCTGACAGCTAGCTCAGAGCCTGGAGCCTGCTTCGGATTCTATGTCTCCCTCTCTCTCTGACCCTGACTTGCTCACACTGTCTCTCTCTCTCTCTCTCCTAGAAATAAATAAAAATATAAAAAAAAAAAACCACACAAATCATCAGAGAGATGCAGATAAAAACCATGAGATATTACCTCACGGTAATTAGAATGGCTATTTATCAAAAAGATAAGAAATAGAAAGTGTTGTCAAGGATGTGAAAAAAGAAAAGAGAACACTTGTGCACTCTTTCTGGGAATGTAAATTGATGCTGTCACTATGTAAAACAGTAGGGAGGTTCCTCAAAAAATTAAAACTAGAACTATCATATAATTCAGCAATTCCATTTCTGGGTTTTTATCCAAAGAAAATGCAAAGAGTAATTTGAAAAGATGTATGCACCCTCATGTTTACTGCAGAATTATTTATAATAGCCAAGATATAGAAACAGCTCAAGTGTCCAATAGCAGATGAATGGATAAAAAATATGTGATATCTATATCTATATATTTATATACAGTGGAATATTACTCAGCCATGAATAAGAATGTAATCCTGCCATTTGTAACAACATGAATAGAACCTGAAGTCACTATGCTATGTGAATTAAGTCAGAGAAAGACAAATGGCATATTATCTTCTATGTAGAATCTAATAGAACAAAAACAAACAAGCTCATAGATAATGAGAACAGATTGGTGGTTGCCAGAGGTGGGAGGGGGTGAGAAATGGATGAAAGGAGTCAAAATGTACCTCCAGTTATAAAATAAAAAAGTCATAGGGATGTAATGTTGAGCATGGTGACTATAGTTAGTAATACTGTAATGCATATTTTAAACTTGCTAAGAGGGATATTAAAAGCACTTGCTACAAGAAAAAAAAGAATTCTGTAACTATGTATAAGGACAGATGTTAACTAGACTTATTGTAGTGATCATTTCTCAATATATACAAATACCAAACCATTATATTGTAAACTTGAAATTAATATAATGTTGTATGTCAATTATACTTTAATTTAAAAAAGACATCTACTTGAATTATGATGACAGACAGAGGCTTTTTCATACATGTAAATACTACTACGTAAGGAGTAAAGAGTATGGGCCACCCATATTTTAATTCAAGTACCGATGCCCTTGACAATCCTTAAACCAATGTCAACAATAACTCTGTTCTGTATGGGCTCAGTTTTGTTCAGTGTTTTCCCCTTTAATGATGACCTTGGTATTTGATTTTCCCAAGTATTAGTTCATCTATATGTATTTATGAGGCACTAACAGGCTGAAGGATTATCGTACTATTCTCTTATGTATAAAATGAAGGGGGTGTTAATTTCACTACATAACACAAGGTGTAAGAAATGTCATACTTTGGGGCACTTGGTAGCTCAGTTGGTTAAGTGTCTGACTTCAGCTTAGGTCATGATCTCATGGTTCGTGGGTTCGGGCCCCACATCAAGCCCTGTGTTGACAGCTCAGAGCCTGGATCCTGCTTTGGATTCTGTGTTTCCCTCTCTCTCTGCCCTCCCTGCTCATGCTCTATCTCTCTCTCAAAAATAAATAAACATTAAAAAAGAAAGCAAAAGAAGAAAGAAAAGAAACATCATACTTTATTTGGGACACCTGGGTGGCAGGTAAGTGTACGAGTCTTGATTTCAGCTCAGGTCATGATCCCAGGGTCTTGGGATTGAGCCCCAATGTTCTCTCTCTCTCTATCTCTCTCTCTCTCTTTTCCTGTCTCTCTCTCACTCCCTCGCTTGCTCACTCCCTCTGCCCTTCTCTCCTGCTCACACACACACTCTCTCTCTTTCTCAAAAAAATGTCGTGCTTCCTTTATTTGTTTAAATCAAATTTAACCTATATTCCTCTCTCTTTCTGACCCTCCCCTGCTCATGCTGTCTCTCTCTCTCAAAAATAAATAAAAAACATTAAAAAAATAAAAAAAAAAGACTCCANCTGCATTTCTATACACCAATAATGAAGCAGCAGAAAGATAAATTAAGGAATCAGTCCCATTTACAAATGCACCCCCCAAAAAATAAGATACCTAGGAATAAACCCAACCAAAGAGGTAAAATATCTCTATGCTGAAAACTATAGAATATTTATGAAAGAAATTAAAGAAGACACAAAGAAATGGAAAAACATTCAATGCTCATGAATCGGAAGAACAAACATTGTTGAGATATCTATACTACCCAAAGCAATCTACACATTCAGTGCAATCCTTGTCAAAATAACACCAGCATTTTTCACAGAGCTACAGCAAAAAAATTCTAAAATTTGTATGGAACCAGAAAAGACCCTAAATAACCAAAGTTATGTGGAAAAGAAAACCAAAGCTGGAGGCATCACAATTCTGGACTTCAAGCTGTATTACAAAGCTGTAATCATCAAGACTGTATGATACTGTCACAAAAACAGACACATAAATCAATAGAACAGAACAGAGAACCTAGAAATGGAGAACAGAGAAACCCATTTCTTTGCCAACTCATCTTTAACAAAGCAGGAAAGAATATCCAATGGAAAAAAGACAGTCTCTTTAACAAATGGTGTTGAGAAAACGGGGCAATGACATGCAGAAGAATGAAACTGGACCAGTTACTTATACCACACACAAAAATAAACTCAAAATGGATGAAAGACCTTAATGTAAGACAGAAATCCATTAAAATCCTAGAGGAGAACAGAGGCAGCCACCTCTTTGACCTTGGCTACAGCAACTTCTTACTAGACATGTCTCCAGAGGCAAGGGACACAACAGCAAAAATGAACTATTGGGACCTCATCAAGATAAAAAAAACCCAAACCAACCAACCTTCTGCACAGCAAAGGACACAATCAATAAAACGAAAAGGCACTTACAGAATGGGAGAAAATGTTTGCAAATGACATATCAGATAAAGGGTTAGTATCCAAAATCTATAAAGAACTCATCAAACTAAACACCCAAAACGCAAATAATCCAGCAATGAAATAAGCAGAGGTCTTGAATGGACGCTTTTCCAAAGATGACATCCAGATGGCTAACAGACACATGAAAAGATGCTCGAAGTCACTCATCATCAGGGAAATACAAAACCACAGTAAGATACAACTGCATACCTGTAAGAATGGCTAAAATTAAGAAATTAGGAAACAACAGAGTTTGGTGAGGATGTGGAAAAAGGGGAACACTTTTGCATTGTTGATGGGAATGCAAAATAGTGTAGCCACTCTGGAAAAACAGTATGGAGTTTCCTCAAAAAGTTAAAGATAGAACCACCTTATGACCCAGCAGTTACTCTACTAGGTTTCTATCCAAAGGATAGAAAAATGTTGATTCAGAGGGGCACATGCACCCCAATGTTTACAGCACTGCTATCAACAATAGCCAAATCATGGAAAGAGCCAAAATGTTCACTGGCTCATCAATGGACAAAAAGATGTGGTATATGGGTCTTTATATATAGAAGAATATGTGTGTGTACACACACACATGGACACACACACACACATGCACACTAAAATATTAATCAGCAATTTAAAAAAGAATGAAATCTTGCCATTTGCAACAATATGGATGAAACTAGAGTGTTTTATGCTTGGAGAAATAAGTCAGTCAGAGAAAGACAAATATCATATGATTTCACTCATGTGTGGAATTTAAGAAACTAAACAGATGAACACAGGGAAAGGGAAGGAAAAATAAACAGAAAGGGAGGGAAACCATAAGAGATTCTTAAATATAAAGAAGGAACTGAGGATTGCTGGAAGAGAGGTTGGGGGGGGAATGGGTTAAGTGGGTGATGGGCATTAAGGAGGACACTTGCTGAGATGAGCACCGGGTGTCATATGTGAGTGATGGACCACTAAATTCTACTCCCAAAACCAATGCTACACTACATGTTAACTAATTTGAATTTAAGTTTAAAAAATGCATTAAATATGTTATTTTCTTTAAAATGCAATGAGGTTTTAACCAGATATGTTGTTTATTATGTTACCATGGCCAAGATTAAGTGCCGTGTGTGTGTGTGTGTGTGTGTGTGAGAGAGAGAGAGAGAGAGAGAGAGAGAGAGAGGAAGAGAGAGAGAGGGAAATTGCAGTCTAAGGTTTGCTTCCTTGTATGGATCACTTATAGATCCCTTTGCATTAATGTTTTTCATCTAAAAAGACTTAACTATCCCAAGGGAATTCTCAGTTGAACTTTTGATTTACTCTTGTATCTTGATTTTATCTGGAAAACATCTAGTTTCCAGCTAGCTCCAATTCTTCCCCCATGCAATGAGTCCTTCCCATGCCACTGCTCAGGTGGTATTCCTTCATATCTCAATTCCCTGCCTTAAAACTTTCAGCCACTATCATACCCTGGTATTGGAAACCTTTCTAGCACTTTCCTGTCTAATTTATCTTCAGGCATCTTCATCCCAGTAATGCTGAGCTGATTATTTTTCTTATACACTTGATGCTTTTTTTGTTCTTTGACTCATGTTTACACTTTGAAACAGCCTTTGCCTCATCCATTGTGTCCCATTTCAACCCATTCTTTAAAGGTCCATCCTAGCTATCACATCTTTTCTTGAAATCTTCTCTTATACCTTTGAGCTAAAAACATTGCTTCATCTCCACATTCCATCTACCTGTGTACCCCCTTGATGACTTTCACCACAAGCTTGCATTGTTACTTTTGTAACTACATGTGTGAACATTGTCTTCTCTGATGTCACAGCAAGCCTTTTAGGAAAGGCCTACATGTTAATTTCCTCTACAAAAGCCCAGCACAGTGTGCAACATACAGTAACATTTAGGAAAGATTTTATTTAATTAATAGGTGAATAACTGAGCATCCAAAGCCAGTGTGTATGTGTGTGTGTGTGTGTGTGTGTGTGTGTCTCTGTGTCTGTGTGTGTGTGAGAAAGAAAGAGACACAGAGAGAGAGAGAGAGAGACACAGAGACAGAGTTTGAAGAGTACCCAAAGTTTAGGATCCACCAGATATAGATGGAATACCTTTGAAACACAAAGAAATTAAATCAAATTTGTGTGAGCAATCTAGTCCTTTTGGCGGCCTTTGGGGCTTAGAAAGTTTCTACCACAGAAATGGTGGAAAGACTGTAACAGTTCTAGGCTCCATGAACACTTTCAGAGTCTCTCAGACTTACATAGAGCTATGGTCTTTAAAGTGTGGTCCCTGGCTCAGCAACATCAGGGTCCCCTGGAGCTTGTTAGGAATGCAAATTCTTAGGCCCCATCCCAGTCCTAGTTACATCAGAAACTTTAGGAGCTGAAGCCCCGCAATCTGTGTTTCACTCAGCCCTCCGGATACTTTGATGCACATCCAAGGGTGAGAACCGCTGGCTTAGTGAAAGTTCTAGCAGGGCTTCTATTCAGTCTTGGCACTTCTCAGGTCAGCTAAAAAATAATAATAACTTTTATAATTATAGAATGATGGAATGTAAATTTTATAAGTTGTCATGCAACAATGCTCAGTCTTCCTGGGTGAATCAACAGGGAAGTTAGGAGCCCTGAAGTTAGGAAGTTAGTGGGAATTAGAGCCTCCCACTCTTAATTTGGTTCATTGTGAGATACTGCTGCTCATAGTAGCCTGACAAGTGAACATTGATACATATGCCAGAGCAAAGGATGCTGTTGCCGAGAAGCTGATGTGAGAAGCAGCAGGGGCTCTTAGCTTCCTATGTGAAAGGAATGTTCTTTGACTCTGAGTTGCCTGGATGTCCCTGTTTTCTGATCTCTGCCGTTTCTCAACCACATGAATATTCTAGTGTTGGCTACACTCTCCTGTTAACAGCAGTCAGTGCTGGTTGACTTGCCCAATATGCATTTTCCATTTCTTGAATGCTGACAGTGTCCTATTTTTCCCTCAGTGCCCGTGCCTCCCCCTCCATGTGAGTCAGATTCTCATTTGTCAAAGCCAATTACGGTGGTGCTGTCCCCTCAACAGTGACTCATAGAGAATTAGGCAGGTAGCCCACTTCTGGCTAATCAATTGTGAAGGCAAACCTGCTGATGGGTTTCTGTGAAGGTCTTCTTCGTATTTACTAAGAGATGCACAGGGGGAAACCTAGGCTTTTGGGCTTTGTTGTGTGACAATGCAGTATTTGGGGCTGATAAAGCTTTCATGGTACCACAGTGATATCTTAACCAATACAATGGGGACAGCAGCCTAGAGAAAGTGAAGGGAACCCAGACTCTCACAGTGTTGCTGAGTCACTAAATCTACTGTCCATATAGCTGCCCACGTCAAGACTTTTGTTATGAGAAAGCTGATCTATTTTTCTATTTCTATTTCTGCTTGAAATTTAAATATTAAATATTATTGCTCTTCCTTTCTCTTGAAAAAAAAAAAAAGATTAATGTAATGACACCTGAAAATTACTTCTGGTTCCAACAGTCAGTGATTCTTTGCTCAAAACATATTATGTGGAGTTTTAAGGTGAGGCAAGATTTGGCAGGAGTGGGATGTGGGAAGGGTGCAAGTATTGTTTGAGCTAGGGTCACGTTTATTTCTAAGGTCTAGGAGATAGCATCAAGGTAAGGGTATGAGGTCAGTAGCATGAATTTCTAGAGTAGAATCGATGTCCTAAGTTCTAGAGCAGAGCAAAGTCAGGAGTCCACAGAAAAGGACAGATATTGAAGATAATAACCAGGAATCAGGTATGGGACAAGTCAGAAAAATTCTGATGTGTGATTTGCTTGCCAGCAGGAGGAACAAATGGTATGTGCTTCGCTCAGGCCCTCTCAAGGTCCTAGGTGCGAGTGGCATATGAGCATTCAGTACTACAGGCAGCAGTCTTGATGCGTGCCTTACCAGGATGGGAGATCCTTTGGTTGTTCAGACTCAGCTGAATTCCCTTACAGGTCCACTCTGTGAATTCCTGGCGCTGGCCTGCTACTTCAGTCTCCGTGACTCCATGCAGCCCCTTTTCTTTCACATCTGATTGTTTCTGTACTGATGATTTGCTAAGTCCACATGTTTCAGTTTGGGGTCTTCACCACATAGTAGTGCAATAACTAGCCTTTTCAGATGTCTTGACCTAGACAAATTTAAATCAGCCACGAAATACAGGTAAAAGGTTTACATTGGTTGTAGCATTTTTGGGTCAACATTGCCACCTAGTGGTGAAATAATCCTGAAACCTGGGTGTGAGTAGAAAGTACTTCCATTATGCTGGGATATTTGATTTCAAGATCTTCAAATGGTAATATTTTGAGCAAGAGGGGATGGTATTATGATTCAATTTAAATGTATCATTTTGAACCTGAGAAGATGGAGACCTGGGTAAAATCCTTTAGACCCACTGAACTAGTTATTGGACAAATAGCCTATGGTTCCTGTTTCACAGAAATCCTTAAGTTTTTGCTCTTAAGATTTTGGTTGCTCCCTCAGTTTTGCTTCCTTAATTTTTAAGAAATCCTTCCCGAATTTAGCCACTTATTAGTGGTAATCATAAAGCAGAATAAATCAAAACCAAAACGAATAACAACAAAAATCAATTTCAAATGAACCAAGGCTATATTACTTTCTTCCTTTTGGACTTTTTTTCTTAAATTTGCTTTTCCCCTCAAGAGTTTCTCAAAGATTTTGTCAGCTTATGAGTATTTCTTCCTCTCCTGTGTATGTTTTAATGCAGTAAATATTTCAATACATTCTGTCCCATCTAGCAAGGCTTAGAGTTTGGGGCAGGTCTGGGGTGGGGTCTGAGACTCTGAATTTCCACTAAGCTTTCCAGAGATGCTCATCCTGCTCATAGGGGACCACACCTCAAATGGCAAGTCTTTATAGAATGATGACTACATTCTTGACAACCCAAATCTCTCTTTAGAATGGATCAGAGGCTGTGTGTTCTGACTAGGTGACTCTGAGGAAAACCTTACTTGCCTGAAGCAACATCTCGCAGCTGACGTAGCTGATTCCCTGTGTGGCTGACACGGAGGTCATGCAGAATGAGAAACTACTGCTGTTTGTACTCTTTCAACAGCTCAGGAGTTTTCCCTTACTCTGAAGCGACCATTGGCTTTCTCTGGGGAGTCTGTGACAACAGAGTCTGGCACACATTCTCATCATCGTGCTTCTAGGCCAGTCGCCTGAAAGCTCTAAATTCGGTTGCACATTGGAATCGCCTGGGGAGCTAAGACACCCACTGATATTTGGGCCCTATTGCTGGGCAAGTTTAAAACCAAAAGGGAAGTAAAAGGCCAAAAAGACAGTACCTATCCCTTCTCTCCTTTATCCTGGTCACCAGCTCAGTCTGGACCACAGTCTTGGGGAAGGCCTCTGCCCCATTCTGTCAGGACTCACTCCCTATCTGCACTCCAAATGGGTGGGTGTACTTTAGAGCAAGTCTGATTCTTCCCCAGTGTCCCTAGGGCTCGGTGAACTTTGTATTACATTTTAATATCACACCCATCTGTGTCTTCCAGGTCAGCTGAGGTCTTGTGATAGGCTGCTGCATCCGAAGAAAGTGTTGGCTTTTACAAGGACAAGTGCTGGATTGGTCTGATCCTCTGGGAGTTGTGAATCAGACGCTCTGAATGCAGTCCTTGTGAGGCTTGTGGAGTCAGGAATGTTATCCAGGCTTTTTCCTTCAGAATTTTTCATATGGGACCCTGGGAGCAACTAACATGGCTCTTGACTTTGAAAATAGATTAATTAGGATTAATTGTTTTAGGCTGCTGTTGCCCCTTGTGGGAGTGTGTATTATGCTTATTTATAGATGGATATGTATTTGTGAAATGTGGTCATAAATAGGCTGGAAACTTTAATGAGAAGAAGTAGAACAAATTTCATAGTGAAGAAATTGTTGGTTCTATTAAATTATGGTTAAAGATCAAAAGAAAAATGTCTTCCTTCTCCAATCCTTCTCCAATCTTGTCTTTTTAATCAGATTACAGAGAGGGAGAAAGAGAGGTTATAGAAACAGAACATTTTCTGTCCTTACCCACTTGGTTCTTCTTTATTTTTAAAAAATGCTTGTGTATTTATTTTGAGAGAGAGAAAGAGAGAGAGATTGAAAGAGAGAGAATCTCAAGCAGGTTCCGCACTGTCAGCACAGAGCCCGACGTGGAGCTTGATCCCATGAACTGTGAGATCATGACCTGAGCAGAAATCAAGAGTTGGACACTCAACCAACTGAGCCACCCAAGTGCTCCTCTTCTGTATTTTTGACCCTGTTAATCAGATCTTCTTGAAACTGTTTCCTCTGTGAATTTTAGGGTGTCACTGCCTCCTGGTTCTCTTTGAACTGCTCTAGGTGCTCTTCTGTTTCCTACTCTTCTTCCTCAAATGCATCCGGTCCCAGGACTCCATCCTTGGCTTTCTTTTCACTCTCATCTTTCCCCTTGAGGGATGCCACTCATAACCTGCTCATCCCAGCTACAGTCATTGCTATGCTGGTGACTCTAGTATCACTGTGTAAAGTCCAGGTTTTCCTCCTGAGCATCAGATTCCTATTTCCTTTTCTTACTCAACTACTCAGTTAGTCCTGCAGTATGTCCTTCAGAAAACTAAAATTCAACATGTCCCAAACTGAACCTGTCATCCAAGTGTCACTTGTTTGTGCCGAATATGCCAGACACACCAGTCTCTGGAGATTCAGGAGTGAACAAGACAGGTCCCCCTCCTCCCTTCGTGAAACTTGCATTCTTGTGGTGGAGGCCAACTAAACAACATGTGAAATGTCAGGAAGGAATGGATTTGTTGAAGAAGAATAAATCAGGGTGAGGGGATAGGGGATATGGGGCTCACATTTAGATGAAGTCAGAGAAGATTTTTCTGAAAAGGTGGCTTGGAGCCCAGACTTGTGCAAGGTAAGTCATAGCCATGGGTTCTTTGTAGGGAGAGTGTTCTTTTTATTTATTTATTTATTTTTTTTACAAATAGTTTATTGTCAAATTAGTTTCCGTATAACACCCAGTGCTCACCCCCACAAGTGCCCTCCTCCATGCCCATCTCCCCGTTCCCCTCCCACATCCATCAGTCCTCAGTTTGTTCTCAGCATTCAAGGGTCTGTCATGGTTTGCCTCTCTCCCTTTCCGCCACCATTTCCCCCCTTCTTCTCCCCCATGGTCCTCAGTTAAGTTCCTCCTAATCCTCCTATACGTGCAAACATATGATATTTGTCCTTCTCTGCCTGACTTATTTCGCTCAGCGTAACACCCTCAAGGTCCATCCATGTTGCTACACATGGCCAGATTTCATTCTTTCTCATTGCCATGAAGTATTCCATGGTATAGATAAACCACATCATCTTGATCCATTCGTCCATTGATGAGCACTTAGGCTCTTTCCATGTTTTAGCTATTGTGGAGAGTGCTGCTATGCACATTGGGGCGCATGTGCTTCTATGCATCAGCATTTCTGTATTGTAGGGAGAGTGTTCTATGCAGAGGATTTTCTCCAGATTTGTTCCTGTTTTCTATTCACTTAGTTGCTTAAAGTAGAAAGTTGGCTGTTTTTATGTCCTTTCCTCCCCCTGCCTCTCCCCACTTTGTAAGTCTTACCATTTTTGTGACCTAAGCATGGAATTACAAAGAGAACTACCAGGTACGTGTAATCAGAAGTGGTGCAGGGACCTGGCACAGGAAGATTCAATGTCAGTTGATAACCTCTGCAGTCTACAAACTGCAAGAGAATTTTGGTGGATCATATGTAAAATCAAAACCCCCATTTTGGGTTGTGATTGTCTGTAGCCTCCTGTAAAACTTCTTTAGTGTTCCCTCTGTCTAATGTAAGGACCTCTCAGTGTGCTGTATATTTGGTGGCCACTATTAAAATAGTTGTGGTATCCCTGAGTGAGACACCAAAACCATATTTGGAGGGTCAGGTAGAGAGCTGAGGGGTCTGGGCTTTGACTATGGACTACTGAGTCAGAATGTTCGTGTTGTCATTTCAGCTGGGTTATGTATCCTCTTTAGCCTCAGTCTATGACTGTCTCCAACTGCAGTGACATTCTAATTAATCTTTCAGGAGAGCCGTTGGAGGGTTTATCTAATATTTTGTTTTGTAAGCTTACTTTTTTTAGTATTACTATAGGTTTTTTTTTTTTTAAATACACCTCCTTTATTTTTCAACAAACAAATGTTTCACATGTTCATTCATTGAATGCTACTAATGGCCAGTTTTGGGTGATGCAAAGAACAAGACAGGATTCCTCCCCTCTGAGAACTATAGAGTGTGATGAAGGCAGTGAGAGGCAGCAAAACCAAAATCTCTGAGTCAGGTGTGATCTAGACCCTGTTGGCTCTGTGCTCAGAAGCCACTCCTTCCATCTCTCTGGCTAATAGGGTATGTGGCAGCAATATCTTTAAAGAAGGTGGGATCCATTCAAAAGATGAATCTCTGTTGGTTTAAGCCAATCATGTAATCTCATTCATCTCTGCCCTGATTGGTTAGCATGGTCATGTTACTGCATTCTGGCCAATGAGACAAGTGCCAGAATCTTTGGGGGATGATCTGGAAAAGGTACCCTCAGTCATCAAAAATGAGGGACAAGTGAGTAAAATGCCTGTCTTTCTCTTCCTGCCTCTGAGTGTGATTTTTGAGGTGCTGGTGGTTAGGTTGGGGTGTCAATATTGTGGATGATCAGGTGGACAAGTGAAAAGGGGGTACATTCCTGATGATACTGTGGAAAACCAGCCATACCACTGACTTTTTCCAGGATTCTTATTCTCTGAGGTAATCGTGATAATAATCTCCTGATTGTTTCAGCCACTATTAGTCAGTCATTAATTACAGGCACCAGAAATATCTTAATTGGTAGGTATTTCAACAGAGTCAGGTACAAATCCTTAAAGAAGCATAGAGTTCAGGAAGGTAATTTGGCCAAAGGAAATCAGGAAGGGTTTCCTAGATATGGTGGACTTTAAGTTACCATTTAAAGAATAAGTGGAAATCCATCAGGTGGAAAACATAGGGAGGGGCATCCAGATAGAGGAGGGGTACATCGACCTTTTAAACCAATTCGTAGTTTTGAGGTATCCAGAGTATTTTATAGATTCTCAGTAGAATAGATTCATGCCATTTGTGGAGTTAGCATTCATTGACATGTGATCTTTAAAGGTTTTTAATAAGGCATATACTCTGAAACATACAGTAACCTGTAATTTGTCCAAGACTCAAATCAAAACCTTGGTGGCTTTCTGTCTTCAAAGTAAAGTGAGTCACGGGGTTATTGAGCCAGTCCGGCTGACTGAAGAGCGCACAGTGCAGCCTCCCAATTTTTTGCTGGTAACATAGTAACTTTCATGAAACATTTGAAATTTGCTTTCTTTGTCGGTCCTGCTTGAGAAGCAGATGCCAGGATGGGATTAAACATGCTAGGATTTATAATCAGGGAGCCGTGTTGGGAGAGAAATGGGGAGGTACCCAGGTGAGGTCAGGAGGCTGGGATGCGATTGGAATGCAGAGACAAGGATGAATGCTGACAAAAACTGAGGACTGATGGATGTGGGGGGGAGGGGGGGTGGGCATGGAGGAGGACACTTTTGGGGATGAGCACTTGTGGGTGTTATGTGGAAACAAATTTGACAATAAACTATTTGTAAAAAAAAAAAAGAAAAAAAGAAAAGGAATGCAGAGACAAGGAAAGGGAGGGAAGGTGGAGAAACCATGCAGTCAAAGGAAGGTTCTGAAAGGCCGTGGGGGGGGGAGTTCTATGACCAAAGTCACCATTAGAGAAGTCCCCTGTCTCCCAGGAGCGGGCCTGCCTCAGTATCTTTGCCCCACTCAAAGCAGCATGGGAAGCATGACCTTGGCACATAAGGGACATCGGATTTCAGAGCACAGCGGCTGGAGCCATTATCTATTTCAGTTAGAAGTTGGCAGGGGTATTCTTAAAAAGTCATCTTAAAAAGAAAACTATAAGACTGGTAATGGAAGTTTTAAAAAAAGACAAAATACTGGTATATGTGACAGGCAAAGTTGTTAATCCCTTTTTTTGAGGGGTCATGGAACCTTTTAGATCTTGATTTCAGATACTGAGTCTATCCCCAGAAAAATGCCCATATAGAAAAGGGCTGCGGTAGAGTATGACTCCTTCATCTTAGATTACTAAATTCCCAGCTTTTCTTTGGCTGTGTTCCAATCACTGCACCGTGGGCTCTCTACCACTCTCCACTCACTGACATTTGGACCCCTGCTACCAACTGCTGTTTCTACTTTTGGGACAGACTCACGGCTTCAGCAGCTACAAATAGACTTTCTCCTGAATGACCCCTCAGCTAAGAGTAGCTGTGTCTTGCCTTTCAGGGTCAATTAAGCACACCTCCCAGTCTTAGATCTCTCTGAATCCTCTGAGAGATTCAGAGTATTAATTCTGAGTATTAATTATTCTGAGTATTAATTTCTGGAATATCCAAAAGATGGGATTGCTTTTATGTTTATATCGTGACCATTGCCTTGTCCACTTGGTAAGTTAAGATCTCTTCTTGCTTTTTTACCTGATATGAATCCTTTTTGTAAAAATTTGGGTTTGTGAACCTAGACTGTTTCTAGATTTCATTCTTAACACTTAAGTGTATGTACCCCATTTTATGCTCCTTCCAACCTCTGTGCTCACATAATCATAAACATGAAATATATAATACACACCTACACATACTCTCACACATTGTAGTAAAAATACATAGGTAGTTGATTCTCCTTGTTAGGATCGTTATATTCAATCAAGTCACCATGAACATTGAATTACTGATATAGGGCCATTGAACTATAGGGAATATATATATATCTCACATAGATTATAATTTTAAATCCTGTAAAGAACTCATCCCAGTAGGTTTTATTTTCTTTATTGTACAAAATAGAAAACAAGGTTCAGAAGTGATAAGTGTCTTCTCTGAGCCCACCCCAATAACAGGTGCCAGAGTCGGGATTCACGCCCCATCCAACTGTCTCAGAGCCTGACCTTCTTGCAATGCACTGTCCCCTACCATCTCCACCCTTCGCCAGTCCCTTCATATGAGAGCTGAAACCCGAAGGCAGAGTGTCGCCCTGCCCTCTTCTACATCTGCTAGGAATGGGCTTGTTGGAGCCACCAAAATTTGTACCATCCATTGCACTATTGTAAGTGACCAGTAAAGCACGTGCATATCAATGTTGGTGTTGCAAATAAATTTGAGCCAGTAGGCAAATCTCCAAATAGGGAATGCATGAATGATGAAGATGAGCTATACAAGGTAAAAAAAAAATTTTTAATGTGCCAAAGGGCATAAAGTGAGAAGTATGTCTCCTTTCTCCTCTATTCTCACATGCGTAGTTCTCCCAGATCCCTGGTCCCTGGTCCCATGGGAGCAGCTGTTATCAATCTACTATTTATCCTTTCAGAGGTATTCTTCTAATGGCATCTTCAAAAGGAATATGAATCTGAAGAGATAAGGCATCAAAAAACAAGTGAACATGGGCAAGGAACTTAATGCAAACTCGCTGCCTCAGTTCCTCAGCTCCAAAATGGAGGTGATTGCCTTGCCTCGCTGCTGTCTGAGCGGATGAAGCAGTTTCATGCACCTGAAATGCCTGTCATGAGAAAGGGTGCTTGTGAAATGCGGAGATTCACCTACAACCACTCTAACCTTCTAACTGTACACGGTGATTCTGACCTTCCCTGTTTCACTGCCTGTGACTAACCAATGTGTTCCCAGCCTGGGGGACAATTTCACAGTGAAGGATCTGGCTGGAAAAAGGGAGCCATTAACTAGCTGTGGCCATTATGCGCATATCAAACCACCATCACTTCTAGTTACAGGATTTATGGAAACAAATCATCATCATTAATTTTTTAAGGACTGGTATAAATCAGGGTTTAGCTTCAGCTACAGCCAAACCCAGAAGGAGGGGACTAAGCTAAGATATAAGCTAAAGGATACAAGGGAGGCATTTCCTCATTCAAATGAATTGGAAAGTGTTGCTTCACCCAGTATAAGCTTTCAGTGATGCGTGGGTGTTATTTTTCTTCTCTCTAGTAGAAATCTGTCCTTCTTAAGTTGAGAATCCATTTCCGCCCAAGAAAACTAAGCACTCTGGCTTTCTGAGTGAATTTCAGGGATTGATACTGCTTGAAATGATCTATGTTAAATTGATACCCTTGGGAGAATCAAACAGCTTCCCCCCCAGAAATTAAAATTATTTCTCAATTATACATATATTTTCACTTACTAGATGTGCCACTGTTGGCAGGGCATTTAGGAAGGATTTAACATATGAGCTACCATTTACTTAAAAAAAGATAGGGCTTTATCTGATTCAAATATTTCATGCAGTCAATCAAACAGCATATAAATAAACATAAAAATGAAATAGAAGACCATGTCATGGGGAAACGAATCTGGGTTTGAATTGTTTATCTGGTTTATGTTCTGGGCAAAGCTATCTGAAGCTTGGCTGTTTCTGTAAGAGCTCTGAATACTGGTATTTTCCTACTTTGTGTGTCTTTGAGATTTAATTCCTATTGACTTCAAAGGCAAAACATGGTAGCATGATATGGATCAAGATTTTGTCTGGAGGGTTTCAGAGGCTTGTCTGCCTTTTTAAAGAAGATAAAAGCCCTTTTGTTTCCTCATTTGTTCAGGAGTAGCTACCATCCGAAGTGAGAACTCAGATTTCTCACAGTTTTATGTTTTAAATTAGGGACAGAATATCTAAAGTATGCTTGTGCTTTTTCTGTATCCTTTAACACTTGGGTTGAAATCCAGAGAGGTAAAATTTATTCTGGTCATTACACCAGTAATTCCTCTCTTCCATTTTCGAAGTCTCAGCTCAGGGCCGATGTTAGGCTCCGAGCCAGAATTCCTGACCATGGCTATTACTGTGGTGATACATATTGCCTGCCCCCAGTGCTGGATCAAGGTGGGGAAAAGCTCATCATTGGATGCTGCAAACTCCATTTCATCTAACCTAATCACTACAGCAAATTCTTTCTCAGTAGTCTGTAAAGTCTACCATAAATATTCCTAAATGTTCTCTGTTTGCAGAACTCAATGAGAGAAAGGGGAGATTCCCACTTTTTCATTTAGCTCTATTTATAACTTAGAAAATTCATAGATAAAATGCTGTTTTGTTTCTCCACATCTCAATAAATGTTTTCATTACTATGTGCTCCTCATTATAGTGTCTTCCCTCCCCCCCCTG
>NW_027529173.1:4611375-4748788 GCF_008692635.1 Crocuta crocuta
TCATTGGCTTTTAACAGAGAAGAGAATTCCCTACCTGTGCTAGATGATGATTTCTTCTAATGGCATAGGACTAAGCTGGCAGAACACAAGAAGGAGAAATATGGTTCTTGTTCTTGGGATCCTTACCATTTGGCTAATGAGAACACACATGGAATTATTTCCAGCGATATGGAAGTGATAAATGGGGTTGCGGTTTAGATAAGTGGTTCTCAACCTGTTTTTCTGCCACAACACCCATACGTAAATTTAAGTTCACAGATGTGATGCACACCCATGGGTGTAATCATGGTCAAACACAATTCTTTAGGAAGTAGGTAGAACCCCACCCCTTACTTTTAAGAAAACATCAGAATGCTGATGGATCAGCATGCTAGTGTTCAAAGAATATCCTTAAATTTATGTTTTTAAGGATGCCAGTTTGTTAAATACTTTGTGACTTTGTCGTTAGTAATGAATTGCTTGCAACATCCCTTAGGACTGACTGCCCACACAGAAGTTAGAAGTTGAAAGGTGCTGATTGATGTGATAATTGCTACTTGGTTTCATAATACTACCCGTAGGCTGGACCTCGCGAATCTATGTACAAATATAAAGTTCTCACAGAGCCTATGAGTACCTCTGTCTCAGGCAGAGGGCAACTCGCAAGCCTGATTTTCATATGAGTTTCTATCATTCAGAACAGCAAGGGTCAAACATTCAGTATTTATAGAACTCAAGTGTTTTCTTAATTTATTTATTTTCTCATGATTAACATTGTTGAGGCTCTAGAAAAACACTTCTCTAGGTCTCTTATCCTGTATCCTTGATGACCAGTGTCTGGATGCCATGAAACTTAACAGCTGGTATTCCTGCTACTATCAGAGAATGACACTACCTCAGGGCTCTGAAAGAATTTCGGTGAAAGAAGTGTTTAGCTATGCCAGATCCATCATTCAGGAACAAAGTATCACTCCTGAGTAGCACCCGAACAATAGCCTGGCCAAGTGACTTGTTTTGTTCATTTAAATAGTAAGAAGCAAACAAAACAAAACAAAAAGCTACAGGCTACGTAACTTGGACCTAAATTTAAAAAATAAATTAAAATATAAAATAAAATATCACCATTGGAAAAAAAAGAAGTGACGTATGTCACTTCGAGGTGGAAGCTTTGAGAGCCATTCCATCTGCCACCATTGTTTTTCCCCTTTGCCACAGAGCAGCCCTCATCTTCTAGATTAAGGGCTGTCCTGGATGAAGACGTGGAGTTCAGCTGAAATGTGTCTGCAGCCGATGTTAACGTGAGCAAGACATGAACCTCTGTTGTGAACCACAAAGATCGTGGGGTCATTTTTTTGGTTTGTTTTTAACCAAGCATAACTTAGCCGATTGATTATATATGGTGTCGTGGAAATACCATCCATTTTATAAAGTTTTGGTTTCAAGTTTGATCTGTCATCTTTCATACGCATATTCCTTGACTTCTAAGAAATTCAATTTTCTCATCAGCAAGATAGGAGTAACATATATATATATTTAAAGATATTTTAAAATATTTAACAAATATATTATTAATATATATTTTTTTTACTGTTTCAATGAGAATCCATTAGAACATTGTAATTAAAAATACACTGAAAACTCAAAAAATGTATAAATGTAAGGAACAGCTTTTTTTAGCACGAGGCAGATCCTAGACCCACAATCCACCTGTGTTCCTGACTCACTTTGATATCTTGCACTGTGTTACTTAAATCCTCTGAGCCAGTTTCCAAATATGTAAAAAGTGGGCGTGAAAGCTAACTGTGCAAGTTTGTTGGGTAGTTACTAGTTCGAAAAGTATCTATCTCAACACTTAGCATATGGCAGGAACTCAGTATATGGCAGCTGCTGTCACTGTAAGAACTTGGGTTGTTCTTCTCTATCTGTTGTATATTCATGGTATATAATCAACATTTTTCAACATTGTAAGTATTTACATATTTAAAGTGTATGGCAGCTGTTGCTTACCTGGCTGTTTTTCCTTCCTCAACTCAACTCCTTTAGGGAAGGACCAATTCATCTTCCCGTCCGTGGCCCCAGCACATAAAAGGTGTTAAATAAACATTAGCTGGATTTTTAAAAGATTTGAATCTTAATTGTGGCTGTTCTAAAATAATAAAAGTTAAGAAGTTGGGGCTTTTTTATTTTTAAGTTTTTAATTTTAATCCCAGTATAGTTAACATATAGTGTTGTGTTAGTTTCAGATGTACAATATAGTGATTCAACAATTTTATACATTATTCAGTGTTCATCATGATAAGTATTCTCTTTAATTGCTATCACCTATTTCCTCCACCCCTCATCGCTCTGGTAACCATCAGTTCTCTATACTTAAGAATCTGTTTCTTGGTTTGTCTCTTTTTCTTTTCTTTTCCTTTGCTTGCTTGTTTTGTTTCTGGAATTCCACATGAGTGAAGTCATGATATTTGTTTTCTCTGACTTATTTTGCTTAGCATTATACTCTTTAATTCCATCCATGTTGTTGCTAATTGCAAGATTTCATTCTTTTTAATGGCTAAAAAATACATCATTGTATATATATATATATATATATATGCCACATCTATATATGTATATATATATATGCCACATCTTTATCCATTAATTTATTGATGGAGACTTGGGCTGCTTCCATGATTTACTATTGTAAATAATGCTGCAATAAACACAGGGGTACATGTATCTCTTTGAATTAGTGTTTTTGTATTTTTTGAGTAAATACACAGTAGCATGATTATGGATCATAGGATAGTTCTATTTTTAACTTTCTGAGGATCCTCCATACTGTTTTCCACAGTAGCTGCACCAGTCTGCATTCCTACCAACAATGCAAGATGGTTCCTTTTTCTCCACATCCTTGCCATCACTTGCTATTTTTTGTGTTGTTGATTTTATCCATTCTGGTAGGTGTGAGATAATATCTCATTTTGGTTTTGATTTTCATTTCCCTGATAATGGATGATATTGGGAATCTTTTCATGTGCCTTTTGGCCATCTGGATATTTTTAAAGAAATGTCTATTTCATGTCTTCTGCCCATGTTTAAATTGGATTATTAGTTTTTTGGCTATTGAATTGTATAAGTTCTTTATATAGTACCCTTTATCAGATGGATGTAACTTGCAAATATCTTCTCTCATTCCATAGGTTGCCTTTTAGTTTTCTTGATTATTTCCTTCACTGTGCAGAAGCTTTTTATTTTGATGCAGTCCCAAGAGTTTATTTTTACTTTTATTTCACTTGCCTCAGGAGATATATCTAGAAAGAAGGTATGGATGATGTAAAAGAAGTTATTATCTGTGTTCTCTTGTAGGATTTCATATCTTTTGTTACACTCATTCCTAGGTATCTTACTATTTTTTGTGCAATTTTAAATGGAATTTTTTTCTTAAATTTCTCTTTTTGTTCCTTCATTATTCGTGTATAGAAATGCAACAGATTTCTGTATGTTGATTTTGTATCCTGTAACCTTACTGAATTTATCAATTCTAGAAGTTTTTTGCTGGAGTCTTGAGAGTTTTCTATGTATAGTACCGTGTCATCTGCAAATAGTGAAAGTTTTCTTCTTTCTTACCAATCTGTAAGCCTTTTACTTCTTTTTGTTGCCTGATTTCTGTGGCTAAGACTTCCAGTCCTATTTTGAATAAAAGTGGTGAAAGTAGACATCCTTGTCCTGTTCCTGACCTTAGGGGAAAAGTTCTCCGTTTTTCACTATTGACCATTATGTTGGCTGTGAATTTTTCATGTAAGGCCTTTATTATGTTGAAGTTTATTCCCTCTAGACCTACTTTGTTGAGAGTTTTGTTTTGTTTTTAATCATAAATGATGTTGTACTTTATCAAATGCTTTTTCTGCATCTAAAAATATTATCATGTGGTTTTTATCTTTTTTCTTGTTGATGTGATATATCATGTTGGTTGATTTGCAAATATTGAGTCACCTCCACATCCTAGGATAAATCCCACCTAATTGTATGGAATGATTATTTTTCATGTATTGTTGGATTTGGTTTGCTAGTATTTTGTTGAAAAATTTTGCATGTATGTTCATCAGACATATTAGCCTATAGTTCTCTCTTTTTTTGTGGTGACTTACCTGGGTGTAGTATCAGGGTGATACTGGCCTCATAGAATGGATTTTGGAAGTTTTCCTTCCTATTCTATTTTTTCAAATAGTTAAGAAGAATTGGTATTAACTCTTTTTTATGTGTTTGGTATAATTCACCTGTGAAACTTTCTGGTCCTCGACTTTTGTTTGTTGGGAGCGCTTGATTACGGACTCATTTTCATTGCTGGTAATCTGTCTGTTCAAATTTTCTATTTTTTCCTGCTTCAGTTTTGGTAGTTTATATGTTTCTAGGGATTTTGCCATTTCTCCTAGGTTATATAATTTGTTGGCATATAAGTTTTCATAATAGTCTTAAAATATTTGTATTTCTTTGGTGTTGGTTTGGTCACAAATCTTTCATTTGTGATTTTGTTTATTTGGGTTCTCTCTGTCTTTCTTTTTGGTGTGTATAGTTAGAGCCTTATAAATTTTGTTGATCTTTTCAGAGAATCAGCTCCTGGTTTAATTGCTCTCTTTTATTGTGTGTTTTTGTTTCTATATCACTTATTTCTGCTCTTATCTTTATTATTTCCTTTCTTCTGTTGGTTTTGGGTATTTTGTCTTTTCTTCCTTTTTTAGCTTCTTTAGGCATAAGGTTAGGTTGTTTATTTTAGGTTTTTCTTAATTCTTTTTTTAAAATGTTTTATTTATTTCTGAGAGAGAGGAAGAGACAGTGTGAGCACAGGAGGGTCAGAGAGAGAGGGAGATAGAGAATCTAAAACAGGCTCCAGGCTCTGAGCTGGCTGTCAGCACAGACCCAATGTGAGGTTCGAACCCACAAACATCATGACCTGAGCTGAAGTCAGACGCTTAACCAACTGAGCCACCCAAATGCTCCAGATTTTTCTTAATTCTTGAGGTAGACCTGTATTGATATAAACTTTCCTCTTAAAACTGCTTTTGCTGTATCCCAAACGTTTTACACTAATGTGTTTTCATTTTCATTTGTGTCCATGTAATATTTTATTCCTTCTTTGATTTCTTGGTTTATCCATTCATTGTTGAGTAGTATGTTACTCAACTTCCATGTGTTTGTGGTCTTTCCAGATTTGTTCTTGTGATTGATTTCTAATTTTATAGTGTTGTGGTCAGAAAAGATACGTGGTCAATCTGTTCTACTTTTTTGAGACCTGGTTTGTGGATTAATATGTGATCTATTCTGGAGAATGTCCCATGTGCCCTTGAAAAGAATGTGTATTCTGCTGTCTAGTATGGAATGTTCTGAACATGTCTGTTAAATCCATCTGGTCCAGTGGTCATTCAAAGTCATTGTTTCCTTGTTGATTTTATGTTTGGATGATCTGCTCATGGATGTAAGTGGGGTGTTAAAGTCCCCTACTATTATTGTATTGCTATTGATCATTTACTTTATGTTTGATATTAACTCTTATTTACGTGGGTGGTCTCATGTTGGGTGCCTAAATATTTATAATTGTTATATTTTCTTGCTGGGATTGTCCTCTATTAATATATGGTGTCCTTCTGTTTCTTGTAACAAGTTTTGTTTTAAAATCTAGTTTGTCTGATGTAAGTATTGCTACCCTGGCTTTCTTCTGACATTCATTTCCATGACAAATGTTTCTCCATTTCCTCATTTTCAATCTACAGGTGTGTTTAGATCTAAAATGAGTCTCTTGTCGGCAGCCTATAGATGGGACCTGGTTTTTTTTTTTTTTTTTTTTTTTTGAATCCACTCCATCACCCTATGTCTTGATTGGAACACTTAGTCCATTTAAATTCAAAGTGGTTATTGATATATATGTATTTATTGCCAGTTTGTTACTTGTTTTGTGGTTGCTTTTGGAGATTCTCAATTGTTAACAGGCTTTGTGGATTTCTTCTACTATTCTTGCATGGATAGAGCAAAACAATTTTTTGAACCAAAATAATATTATAAATCCATACCTTTTGTTCTTTTACTCTTTAAGTTTTTGTTTGTTTGTTTGCTTGTTTATTTTTGTGCTGAGCAATGATTACAAAGTGCTCTTGAAGGTCTAAGTAACCCTTTCCTCCCTGTGGATTTTTTTTTTTTTTTTTTCCAGAACTCCCTGTTGAACTAAATCTCATATGCCCAGAGGGTCAACATTGTTTAATTCTAGGGAGATGACATCAGTTTCTAGTAAGGGAGACCACATTGACATTTGATGTGGATATGTAACATTTTCCACATGTGACCGCAAAGCAATTCAAATTCTCCATTTGCAGGAGACATGATTTTGAGTTTAAATAAACCCAGAGCAAACAGCAGGTGCTGAAGGTAAAAAAAACTATGACTGGTAGGTTCTCCTTGCCCTTGAGGCTTCCATTTAATAATTAATATAATTTTAGAAACCACTGAAAGATACTCTCTGGGGATTATATTGATAGAGCAATGAGATGTACTATGCATCTTGGTTTTCCTTGTCAACTCGAATCTACTTTGTGTGCTGTTTTTTGCAAAGTCAGAGTAGCATGTGGTCTTGTATCTTTTCAAGGGCATGTGGCTATCTAGTATAAATGACATTCATTGATCCTAGTGCTTTCAAGCCTTTTATTATGAACAAGGTCAAGAGAAAAATGTGTCTGACTTGATGTTCTGTATAGTACTTTTTAAACTGGAGTGCTTGAAATTGCTAGGATACCAAGTAGATTTACATTTGGAGATGCTGAATGGCACAAAAAGAGTCATCTTCAAAAGGAAAATAAATAAGAGAAATACTCAGACTGCTTAGAAAACTCTAGGATTTAGTAGAGATACCTTCCAAGGGTGTTATTTTCTTCTATGAAAGAAGAAACCAGAGTGGGTTAATCTGCTGCTTTTTCAGGTTGGTGGTCTCATGTGTTAGAGAGTAGTAAGTTCTTTGTGTTAATTATGTTTCCCTTTTATTTTCAGTGATGTTCATTTCATTTGATCACTTCTTATTTTTATTTCTTTATTTTTCATACATAATACTTGCTATTATCTGACCTACTATATACTTACTTGATTATTTGCCTATTGTCTGTCACTTCCAGTAAAATGTAAAATTCATAATGGTAAGACCCAGTGTTTTGTTCTCTTCTGTATACCTAGCACCTAGCACAGTGATTATTGTGACAATAAGAGTTGACAATAGCTAACATTTACTGACTGTGTCTGACAGTGTTCTAAAGCATTTAACATTTATATTTCTTGCTCCTCACAATAGCCTGGAGATAAGTAATAGTTCAATCCTCATTTTATAAATGAGAATACTGAAGCTTAGAAAAATTAAGCAAATCTCCCCAAAACTCACACCATTGGTATGTGGGAGTGGGAGTGGCCACGATCAAACCCAGGATGAGTGGCTTCAGCATCTCCATCTGCCACTTCACAGGGACAGGAGATTTCTTGCTGTGTTCCCTGCCCCCAGCACATAACTAGGTTCTTAATAGACGTTTTTTGAATAGAAGAATGTTCAGCCTGAAGTGTGATGTTCCTGTGCCTTTCACTGGCAGCAGCCATCAAATAATGAGACAAGGCTGAGGAAAGTTACTGGGCCTGGTTTTTTCCCAGGGTTGGGTGTGATTTGTTGTTCTCAAAGATACTATGGAGGTTGTTCCCATTCCTTGTGCCTGTGCTTCCCCTTTCATCTTCTGTCCACCCTTTCCACATGGATGCATGGGTTGCTGGCGGGCAGGGGCTGATCTGAATTCAAAGAGATCAGCTCTGGGAGAATTCTCAGAGCACATCTGCCCACACATCCAGGTAACTCATTCCTCTGACGTACCTCTGAGTCACCGGCCCTGGGAGGGCCAATGTGCCCTCACATCAGTGTCCTGGGTCTCATCACAGGGCCCCACAAGTTATTCAGCCCAAGAAGTGTGTAGGCTCCATTGACTCATGCTGTATTCATTTAATGTCTTACATAAAAAGCTCTCTCTGGGGATAAGCCTTCAATTTCTTTTGTCACATTAAACATGGTTAGAGATGTTTGAGTGTGTGTGTGTGTGTGTGTGTGTGTGTGTGTGTGTGTGTTTAATTACTGTGGCTGGACCCAGAAAGCATTTGCATCAGCCTTAAAAACAGTCTGGTATAAAACATTCAATTTCCTTTGTTCTCTGTTACTGTTACACAGCTGTTAAATTTTAAGAGTCTAGTGGTAGTAAAGAACATTACTTTAGGCTGTGTGTGTGTGTGTGTGTGTGTGTGTACGCGTGCGTGTGTATATGCGTGCAGGCTTGTGCACCTATGTGGGGATAAAGGAGATATAGCTACATGGCATCCAGGTTTCAAGTATCAAAACACAAAGTTGTTGCTTCATTTCATTTGGGACTATTAAGCTTTGCAGCCTATTAACACACACAGTGGGGGATCATTACACTTCACATACTTGGAGGTAACATATAGCACTCCTAGCTGGACACAAGAGTTGCCTTAGCAATCAGGTTGCTTACCACAGAAGAGCTTTCAAGTAATAAGAAACTTAGGAGAATAAATGAGGCCTTTATTTGTGGTTATCTGACAAGCTGAGTCCTGCTTCTGTTACCAGGGATATTGATTTTAGGATCAAGGTGTGATATAAGCTTATAAAAAGTAAACAAAGAAATTTAATTTGTGCTTAATAATCGAATTTCTGATAAATACAAATATAAAGGATGCCTCAGGTCTTTTCTGTACTTTCACACAGTAGGGAGGTATGTAATAACATAAAACTCATTTGGCACCCAAATACCCTTATATCTTATCACACATTGTCGTTTGTGAGCTTTTATTCTGCTTCATACATCTAATAAGGAAATGTCAGTCAGGCTTATAGTTTATATCAGTGTTTTTGGGTTTTAAGCCGTATTTATCCTTTTAACCTGAAGTTCTGGTGCCATGATAAAGGCCCCTTGGAGAGGTAGTTACAGCAGGCATGATTTATCTCACCATAGACTGTATAGACTTTAGCATTATAAAATCTCATTAATTCTTCAAATATATTGAAAACTGTAATGTAATCCAAAGAGTAGTTATAAAGAGAGTGATGTATCTGACTTGAGTCCATGTTAACTTATTTTACATGCTAGTAGAAGGTTATGATGACCTGTGTATAGAAATAGATGCTTTCTAGATTATTATTGAGAGCAACATAGTTCATTACTCATTTGTAACAGAACAGAAAAAAGGTAGTCTTCCCTCTTGGAGTCTGCATTTTTCTGAAGGAAAGATTTAATAGACATTAGATATAATAAATAAGTAAAATATGCACTAAGTTAGAACATCATGAGTACAATGGATTAAAAAAGTTAGTATGAGGAAATAGAAATTGGGAATTGGGGGTGGGAGATATATGGTAATTTACAGTAGGATGGTCAGATTAGCTATCCATTGAGAAGGTGACATTTGGTCAAATGATTGAAGGAGGCAAATGAATTAGTTGTGCGGATATCTGGGGGAGGAGCATTTCAGGGAAAGATAATAGCCAATGCAAAGGCCAGCGTGTGAGCACACCCAGCATGTATGAGGAAGAGCTAAGAAGAACAGCCTATGGGACTGGGGTGCAAGTGAGTTATTGGACTTGAGGTCAGAACAGAGGGGAGTTATAGGATCTTTTTGGTTATGCAAGGACTTTGACTTTTACTCTTAAAAAGAAAACGGAGCCATTGCAGGATCTTGAGCCATGAGTTGTCTTGATCAGCTTGTTTAAAGGATAAGTCTGAGTGTACTCTGGACAGTCAAGGGTAGAAGTAAAGAGACCAATTATAAGGCTATTTTAGTACTTTAGGTGCCTGAGTTATACTGTGTAACAAGTTAGCCCAAAACTTGCTAGCTTAAAACAACAAACATTTATTATCCCACAGTTTCTGTTTGTCAGCGTTTGGGCATGGCTGAGTTGGATCTTCTGGCTGAGGGTCTCTCATTAGAATGCAGTCCAGGTAACAACTCAAGGCTTGATTGGAGAGGATTCATTTCCAAGTTTACTCACAAGGAAATAAGTTCCTTGTGGGTTGTTGGATTGTGGTCTCTGGTTCCTCACTAGATATTGGTCAGAGATCATCCTCTTTGGCAGAATGATCCTCTCCAGTAGAGCAAACAAGTAAGAGTGAGCAAGTGAGTGAGAGAGAAAGAAATGAAAGTCAGCCTTTTAATACTTAATCTCTAAAGTGATATCCCATTAGTTTTATAACATTATATTTGTTAGAAATAAGTAATTAAGTCCAGGGGCCCTTAATGGGGAAGACATCATTAGAAATAAGTTATTTTTAATAAGAAATTGTTAGAAATAAGTCATTAAGTTGAGGGAGACTTATGGGGAAGAGATTGTATAATGGTGCAAATATCAGGAGGTGGAGATCATAGCCACACACTTCAAAAGCTACCTAACAAACTAGGCAAGAGATGATGTGAGAGTAGTAGCAGTGGAAGTGGTGAGAAGTGATAGCAAAATACACAAAAAGTCTTGGAGTTGTAATCCATGATCTATTCTACTTGTGACTTTAGTCACCTTGTATAATACCTCTAGATTTCGTTTTCCTATTTTTTAAAAATATATTTTTATTTATTTCTAGGAGAGAGAAAGAGAGACAGCGTGAGCAGGGGAGGGTCAGAGAGAGAGGGAGATACAGACTCCGAAATAGGCTCCAGGCTCTGAGCTGGCAGTCAGCACAGAGCCCGACGCGGGGCTCGAACCCACGAACCCCGAGATCATGACCTAAGCGAAAGTCGGATGCTTAACCGACTAAGCCACCCAGGCACCCCTCGTTTTCCTATTTTTAATGGACAGTTTGCTCACTTACCACTCTTCAAAGTAGCTGAAACTTAAAGAGTTTAAGTTACTGGTTCTCATTTACATAGCTAATATATGTGTTTATAACCTGTATTTAAAACCTGGCAATCTGTCTCTATAGCCTTAATCTGAAGAGGACTGTACAAAGGACAGAATATCTGAAACTATTAAAAAAATATAACATACTACACTGATAGAAGTAAATCATGGTCACAATAATAAAAATATCTTAGTTTTAAATAACGTTCATTCCAAGAATTAATGTCAGTTTTCCTGGGAAGAGAATTTGAGCAGTCCTGGGCAAAGGATGGAGTCCTTCTGCCTTTCTGTGTGTCTAACATGTGTTTTTGTGGGGGTGGAAGCAGAAGCTAATTCCTTCTGTAGCCTGTTGATACACAGTATGGCAGCACTTAGATGCTACCCAGGATAAAGCCACATGGATTATGATCCAGAGCTCAATAACTGGGGTTAGTGAAGAAAGAATTGTTTGAGAACAGATGAAGCGTTTGACTTAATATTGGATTGGTTCTGTTTTTAACCAAGAAGGCATGTGTCCCTGACAAGGCAGAATGACCTTACATGACCCTGCAGTGGCATGCATTCTGATTGAAAGTAAAATCCACCTAGGGATGGGAAGTTCATTGTAGAAGTTTAGGGGCTAGGCCTAGCTGACTAGTTGCAGTATGGATAGAGGCAGGTGAGTATGCAAAGTCCCACTGATAAAACAATTGGGACAAAAGGCTTTGTGACACTTGGTTAATTGAGCCAGTGACAGCCATTCTGAGATGAATATAAAAATTCCAGCTCATGCATAGTTTTGCATTATAGCTTTGATATCTCCCTTTGTTTTATACCATCTGTATGTTTATATTTTAAAGAATTTCTTAGTACTATATAGTTGAGTGTTGCTTTTTTATCTAGCCTGACAATCTCTGCCTTTTAATTAGTGTTTAGATCATTTGCATTTAATGTCAATGGTAATATAATTGATTTAAAATTTACCATTTTGCTGTTCCTTCTTTATCTGTACCATCTGTCCTTCTCTCTTCTTTTCTTACTTCTTCTGGATTAATTGAGCATGTTTTAGAATTTAATTTTATCTGGGGGCGCCTGGGTGGCTTAGTCGGTTAAGCGACCGACTTTCGCTTAGGTCATGATCTAGCGGTTCGTGGGTCCGAGCCCCGTGTCGGGCTCTGTGCTGACTGCCAGCTCAGAGCCTGGAGCCTATTTCGGAGTCTGTATCTCCCTCTCTCTCTGACCCTCCCCTGCTCACGCTGTCTCTCTCTCTCTCTCTCCTAGAAATAAATAAAAATATTTTTAAAAAAAGAAACCACACCAAAAAAAAGAATTTAATTTTATCTGTACTACTGTCTTATTACCTATACTTTTATATTTTTAGAAATTACTCCAGGACTTGTAACATGCATTTTTAACTTATCACAGTTGAATTTCAAATAATATATCTCTTTACATATATGACTCTTATAATAGTATACTATTACTTCCCTTTCCCATCCTTGACGCTATTGTTCTGACAAACTTTATTTCTACATGTGTTAAAGGCCCTAAAGTACACTGCTATTGTTTTTGCTTTAAATAGTCAATTATCTTGTAAAGATATTAACGATTAAGAAAAAGAGCTTTTTATTTACCCACATATTTACTATATCTTCCACTCTTCATTCCTTTGTATTGATCCAAATTTCTGTCTGGTGTTATTTTCTTTCAGCCTAAAAAACATTTCTTTAATGTTTCTTATAGTGTAGGTTGGATGGTGATTCTCTCAGCTTTTGTTTTTCAAAAAAAGCATTTATGTTGCCTTAAGTTTTAAATAAATTTTCATAGGATATAGATTTCTAAATTAACATTTGTTTACTCTTTTTCTTTAATTGGTCAAAATACATATTGTGAAATTTATTATCTTAACCATTTTTAAGTGTATAGTTCACTGGTGTTAAGTATATTTAATATTTGTGAAGCAGTTCTCCAGAACTTCATCATCTTGCAAATCTCAAACTCTATACCTATTAAATAACAGTTTTCTCTTTCCCAGTTTCCTCCTCCCGCAACTGCAAGCACATTTTGCTTTCCATTTCTATGAATTTGACTACATATCTTGTAGTTACATATCTTCTATAAAGTGAATCATATAGTATTTGTCTTTTGTGACTGGCTTATTTCACTTAGCATCAATCAATCAAAATGTCCGTGTTGCACATTTTGCAGAATTTCCTTCCTTTTTAAGGCAGCATAGTATCCCACTGTATGTGTATGCCACCTTTGGTTTATGCATCTATTTTTCCATGGACATTTGAGTTGCTTCCATCTCATGGTTATTATAAATAATACTGCTATGAACATAGTTGTGTAAATGCAAATTGCTCTTTGAGATCCTGATTTCAGTTCTTTTGGATCTATACCCAGAAATAGTATTGCTGGATCACACGGTAGTTCTTTTTTATTTTATTTTTTTTCAGGAACCATCCCATTGCTTTTCATAGTAATCACAAAATTTTACAATCTTATCAACAGTGCAGAAGGGGTCCAACTTTCCCACACATTCACTTACACTTGTTATTTTCTTTTGTTTTGTTTTGTGTAATAGCAGCTAATCTAATGGGCTTGAGGTGATATCTCATTGTGACTCAGATTTGCATTTCTCTGACAACTAGTGATTTTGAGCATCTTTTCATATGTTTGTTGGCCATTTGTATGTCATCTTGGAGAAATGTTTATTCAAGGCTTTCCTTATTTTCTAATTGAGTTATTTGATTTTTATTGTTGTTGGGTTGTACTTCTTTATATATTAGGGATATTAATTCCTTTTTAAAAAAAATTTATTTCTGAGAGAGAGAGACACACACACACAGTGTGAGCAGGGGAGGGTCAGAGAGAGAGGGAGACACAGAATCTGAAGCAGCCTCCAGGTTCTAAGCTAGCTGTCAGCACAGAACCTGATAGGGGCTCAAACCCACCAACAGTGAGATCATGACCTGAGCTAAAGTTGAGCGCTTAACCTACTGGGCCATCCAGACACCCCCGGATATTAATTCCTTATCAGATATGCAATTTGCAAATATTTTCTTCCATTTCATAGGTTACGTTTTCACTCTGTTGGTTCTGGCTTTTGATGAACAAAAGTTTTTAAGTTTGATATAGTCCTATTGCTCTGTTTTTGCTTTTGTTTCCTGTGGACATTTGTTTATTCTTTTAGCACTCTAAGATGCTTTTTTAATATCTTATAACTTGTATAGTTTCCGATGTAAAGTGTGGTATTATTATCTTTGTTCCTTGTATTTAATATAATTAATTACATTTAATGTAATTAACTTAATTAACTTCTCAGGCTGTTTTTAAAGATTTTCTCTTTATTAATAGCTTCAACAAAATTGATTATGTTATCCTTTAGTGTGATTTTCTTTATATATTTTTTCTTGGGGTTTATTGAACCTCTTAAATTTGTGAGTTTACAGCTTTTTATCAATTTTTGAATATTTTCAACCATTATTTCTTCAAATATTCATTCCATTCATCTCTCTTTTTCTTTTGGAATACCAGTTATATTTATGTTAAAGCTCTTGGTATTGTCCCAGAGATCATTGAGACTATTAGTTTTTTCAGTGTTTTTTTCTTTCTGCTTTTTATTAGATAGTTTCTACTGATACCTTAAAATTCACTAATCTTTTATTCAGCAGTGTCTAAACTGTTGTGTATTCCATCTAATAAAATTTTTTTTCAGATATTTTTCATCTGTTTCTACTATTTTTTTTTATTATGGTTCATATTTTCCTGCTTTTTCATGTTTGGATCATATTGTAGACCAGGTTTATCTATTTGAGTCTTTTTAAAAAAGTTTTTAAGAGCCAATCTAGAGTAGTCTTTATACCAGAACTAATTTAAACTCACTTCTAATGTGTGGCCCATCTGGTCTCTAGTGCGTATGCCCCATTTAATCCTTGAGGTCTCTGTAGTCTTCACTGGTGGGAAGTCGAACTATTTCTGGACCCATGTGAACTTCAGAAATTTTTTAACTTATAACTCATCAATATATTTCCTTTTCTTAGATGACGTTATTTGTCCTGTCTTATGATATGTAAGTGTTTATTTGATATTCCATAATAGATTCTATTCGGATTTCTAGAACTCTTTTCTCTGTATAGCTCCCTTTTTTGTAGGTATTCTAGCATGCATATTATAGCCATTGTGGCCTCTTGAGCTCTGATCTCTGTCTCCTCCAGTCAGTGAGATTGTAGTTTGGATTTTTCCTCCCTGCTCAGCAGTTTAAAAATTGCCATTAGGGAGAAAGTCTGGACAAACATAGGACTCACTTCATTTATTTTTCTGTCTAAAATCATAGTTCTCTGTTGCCTGTTGTTCAGTGTCTGAAAATAGTTTTCCCTTGTATTTTGTTCTGCTTTCCACTTGTTTACAGAGGAAGGTTAATTCCAGACCCTGTTACTTCCTTATAACAAGAAGCGCTTTTTCCCTAACTGTATTAAAAACTATCCTCTTATAGCCTTTATGTACTTTAATTATAGAGACCTGGCAATGAAAGCCACTAAAAAAGAATATCTGAAAGTATTGAATTAATCAATGAAGCCAAGAATTAGGTTGAACCACATAAAAGTGATAATATTTGGATCACTTTAAACTTATATGATTTGTATGATTTCAATTTATACATTTTTTTATTTTACAGAGATAGATGGTACACACACACACATGCACACACACACACACACACACACACGCACATATGAGTGGAGGAGGGGCAGAAGGGGGAAAGAGAGAGAATCTTAGGCAAGCTGTACACTCAGCATGAAGCCCAATATGGGGCTCAATCCCATGACCCTGGGATCATGACCCAAGCCAAAATCAAGAGTTGGATGCTGAAATGACTGAGCCTCCCAGGTGCCCCTAACTTTATACATTTCTAATTGAATTAGCTAAGGAGAGGAGATTCAAGACTCATGTAGAGGTTATTACATTTTTAGTGTGAGATCTCAGCCAAGGATACATTCTTTGTGTTTTAAATGATGTCTGGGACTGTGCATCTGGAAATCTTAGGACACTTCTGTTGACTCTGTTCTTCAAACAGAACATTCTAGGTCTACATATGTGAGCTTTGGGTTTTTAGGGTCAGCTGTGCTTTTTGTTTTGTTTGTTTTTGTTTTGAGAGGAAGACTCTTTCTCTGATTGGGTTTATTGTTTATTGTTTATTGTTTATTCAAGGAGTATATCCTTCTTCCTCATAGGCTCAATTGAGGTCTGTTCCAAGACACGATGTTTATAAGAGGTGACTTCAGTCTTGTTTTCTCAGCATAATCAGGCACAGTGACCCAATCTCTTTAATCTGGGGTGGGGATCTTCTAGCAGAAAGATAGTTGAATTCTTTGTGAGGAAAATGACCTCACTGAGGATATAAGAATGTTGTTGATTGTTGAATTTGTGGTTGTAACTGCCAGAAGGGATGGAGGATTTGGGGACCTATGATAGGGGTGACAGGACTATATTGTGGTCTCACTGTTAAGTGCTCAAAATGGAGAATTAAGCTTGGTAATTACCTCCACAGAAGGCTGAAGAACACTCAAGGTATTCAACTAATAATAATTACCTGTTGTGGTTTTACTTTTACTATTTCATAACTTCATATAATAGAGAACATTTTAGAGTATTTATAAGAGAAGGTGTTTTATGAGTGACCAGATATAAGAAAGGGTTTTATTTAGCATTACAGGATATTTGCTTATAAAGGTTGTTTTTTGAGCTTTCTTATAAAGGTATGATTGAGATAGTACATGGCCCAGTGGGTTTGTCTTCCTTGCTTCTCAGAGTGCAAACCACCCCTAAATGTTGACATTAGTGTTTACCATGTAAGGTTGGATAGAGGATTATTATGGATTGGATTTGGGCCCCCAAATTTATTTTAGAGTTCTGCTCCACAGGACCCAAACATGTGACCTTGTTTGGAGATAACTTTTTACAGAGGCAATCAAATTAAAGTGAGGTCTTTAGGGTTGGCCCTAGTTCAGTGTGACTGGTGTCCTGATAAAAACAAAATTTAGACAAAAAGGTACACATAAAGGGAAGATAAGAGAGGAGACATAAGGAGAAGAGGACCATTTATACAGCAAAGAGAGAGGCATGGAAGAGATCCTCCTGTTGCAGCACTTGGAAGGAACCAATCCTTCCAACCCCTTGATCTCAGATTTCTAGCCTCCAGAACTGTCACACAGTAAATTTCTGTTGTTCACACACAAAAATAAACTCAAAATGGGTGAAAGAACTAAGTGTGAGATGAAACTATCAAAACCCTAGAGGAGAAAATAGGCAACAACCTCTTTGACCTCAGCTGCAACAACTTCTTACTGGACATATCTCTGAAGGCAAAGGAAATAAAAGCAACAATGGACTATTGGGACCTCATCAAGATAAAAAGCTTCTGCACCATCAATAAAACTAAAAGGCAACTGACCCAATGTGAGATGATATTTGCAAATGACATATCAGATAAAGGGTTAGTATCCAAAATCTATAAAGAACTTACCAAACTCAACAATGGAAAAACAAATAAAGAAATGGGCAGAAGACATGAATAGACACTTTTCCAAAGAAGACATCCACATGGCCAACAGACACATGAAAAGATGCCAAACATCACTCATCATCAGGGAAATACAAACCAAACCCACCTCACACACGTCAGAGTGGCTAAAATTAATAACTCAGAAAACACATGTTGGTGAGGATGTGGAGAAACGGGAACCCTCTTGCACTGTTGGTGGGAATGCAAACTGATGCGGCTACTCTGGTAAACAGTGTGGGGGTTCCTCAAAAAATTAAAAATAGAATTACTCTATGACCCAGCAATAGCACTACTAGGAATTTATCCAAAGGATACAGGAGTGTTGATGCATAGGGGTACATGTGCCCCCAATGTTTATAGCAGCACTCTCAACAATAGCCAAATCATGGAAAGAGTGCAAATGTCCATCAACTGATGACTAGATAAAGAAGATGTTATTTATATATGCAATGGAATACTACTTGGCAATGAGAAAGAATGAAATCTGGCCATTTGCAACAACGTGGATGGAACTGGAGGGTATTATGCTAAGTGAAATAAGTCAGTCAGAAAAAGACAGATATATGTTTTCACTCATATGTGGAATTTGAGAAACTTAGCAGAAGACCATGGGGGAAGGGAAAGGGGAAGAATAGTTTCAAACAGAGAGGGAGGCAAACCATAAGAGACTCTTAAAAACAGAGAACAAACCGAAGGTTGATGGGAGTTGCGGGTGGGAGGGGAAAATGGGTGATGGGCATTGAGGAGGGCACTTGTTGGGATGAGCACTGAGTATTGTATGTAAGCGATGAATCATGGGAAGCTACTCCTGAAGCCAAGAGCACACTGTATACACTGTATGTTACCTAACTTGATAACAAATTATATTAAAAGAAGAAGTCAGATTAAAGAAATATTATGTAAATGGAGAGCACAGGTGGAATTTATGTGACAGAATGAATGAACTAGGCGTGTATCAACATGGATAGTTAAGACATATAGTGCAATGAAAATAATATTGAAGAGCAATATATATATTGTGGCATCATTTATGGAAAACTTAAAATATACCCAAAATACTACTACCAGTACTTTTCATGACTACATATATGCATTCATAAAGGTATACAAAATGGTCTATAAAATAGTGCTTCCCATGGACGGTAAAGAGGATAGAGAAAGACGTGACTAAGTTTGATATTCAAAGGGAACATAAATTATTTAAAATTTTAAATCCCTTTTTTTTTTTTTAAAGAGAGAGGCGGTCACTTGAAGGAAGTCTGACACTGTGTTAGCAATCTGGATTGGAAGCATCATGGATGCTTACTAAATACTCTTGCCTGTTCCTTTATTTTATAAATCTTTCATCATAAATAATAACACAGGTGGTATGTAAATGCGTAAAAGTCACCAAGAAGGGACAGCTAAGGCTGGGTTGGGGGGCAACACCATGCTAGGTCAGTTGCCAATTTACAGGGATGTAGAAATGAAAGGTGTGTCCCTGCCCATACCGTGTGATGTTTGAGTCATAAACAGAGAAAGTGAGCCAGGAAAGCCCTCCTGGAGGAGGTGACACCAGAGCCATCATTAAGAATGAGGGCTGACACCCATCAACTGATGAAGGGATAAATAACATATGATGTATCCATACAATGGCATGTTAGTTGGCAAAAAAAAGGGTACTGATATATACTACAGCATAGGTGAGCCTTAACATTGTGCAAAGTGAAAGAAGCCAGTCACAAAGGTGATTCCATTTTTATGACATGGCCAGAATAAGCAAATCCATAGAGATGGAAAGTAGATTAGTGACTGCTAGGGGTTTGGAGGGAGGTGACTATTAGTTGGTACAGGTTTTCTTTTTAGTTGCAAATGCGTAATGAATCAAATGAACTTAACTGTGAATTGAACGCTAATGTGCATGGGTTTTAGTGATAGTCTAAATGTTCCAAAAAATTCTCAAATGTTCTAAAATGGTACTATTAAGGATACATCTTTGTGAATCATGCTTCTTAAAATGGAATAATTCTATGGCATGTGAATTCTATTTCAGTAAATTTGTCATATGAAAAAGTCAATTAATTTCTGTTGTTTAAGCCACCTGTTTGGTACTTAGTTATGATGGCCCTAGCAAATTAATGTAAGAGTCTGTGCAGAACTTTGTATTATAGACTGACTTTTGGGAGGAAGAAGCATGCGACGAGCAGCAGGCCTCCATGAAACTCCTTGGACACTGTTAGATGGTGAGGTTAAGTGGGTTATCAGTTCTTGTTTGTCTAGTTCCCGATGGATACAATGCCACCTAGTCTGAGCAGACAGGTCAAAGCAGTAGCCCTAGCCATAGGTACTAACAGCTTATTATTTTGCGTTGGTCTGATTGTGAGGGATTTGGAAGAAGAAGTAGAGTAAGACTTGCATTTTCTGTGCGGGATGTGAGGTGATCTGATGGCTTTAAAAGAGATTATGTGCAGTGCATAGGTGGTTTGAAAGAAAAACACATAAAAACTCTGAATTTTGACTTACTATCATACTGCAACAGGATTATTTTATATTCCACGGCTCTGAAGCATTATGAAATGTATGGAGCATTTATAAATCTTATTTGAGTTAAATATTTATGATTTCCAATACTCTACCCTATTTTTCTCTAGGCCTCTTTGTCTCTTTCTCTCTGAATTATGTGGATGACGGTGTGGATTTTTTGATTCCTGACTCATCCTTTTACTTATTTGCTCTTTTGTTTATAATGAAAAAATTTGCTGCAATTAAAATGGTAACTGTCCCAATGTACAAAACAAATAAGGAGATCCAACTATTACCTCCCAAACAATGAGATCTTTTTTAGGAGTGGAAGTAAAAAGTCCCAAGGCACTCAAGTGAGCAAGTGAATGAGGCAGCTGGAGGGGCCCCAGGCCTGTCAGCAAGTTGTTACAATCGATGCCCTTCCCCTTACTCTGACCGGGGTATAATTTAAAACGCAGTTGGTTAGCGCTTCTTGACTTGAGTACAACAGTTCCCAGGCCGTGAGGAGTTAAGCCACATGGTTTCATTAATTTGCCTTCTCCCTGAAGATTTTAGGCTTGACGTCTCAAAGAAAGCGAGATGCCACCGTGGGCCAACTATTGGGTAAGAAGTTTCTCCTCTGGGAGAAAGCCATTTACTCAGATTCCAGCCTTTCAAATGTCAAATGTTACTCATCCTCGCTCTGGCTCTCGTAAGCATGTGTAGTCCTTTTTAAATTTGAAAATGTTTGCTTCTACTAGTAGCTCAGGGAACTTTTACTTGCTGTTTGAAATCTAACGCTGATACACAAAAAGTATGACTAAATCTACTTACTGGAATTTCAGTGTTTTCAAGGCCACAGTTTCCTTTTCCAATTTTATATAATGAGGGCAAAATACCAGCTGGCAAGCACACTCTTTCTTTTTTACTTGGTGTACATCAAAATATCTACTGTGTTACAATTAAAAGGGAAGTTTCATAATGGTGATTTTTGCAATCGAAAGAAAACTGTGTCCAGGTGTATTTAAAGAGAGGATAGCCCATGATTTGAGTATTTAGTTAAGGTATTTACTCAGTGAAGCACTTAAAGTTAACCTTCCAGCTGTGTGTGTGTGTGTGTGTGTGTGTGTGTGTATTGGTCTTCTGTCCAGTAAAAACATTAGGTTACCTCTAGGCAAGAGAAATGGTATATATACCAGAGTCACGGCCAATGGAAAGATTTTAAACAACATACAAATACTCATGCCATAGCAATGGCTTAGTTAAGCAATCATTGTAATGGCCAATGTAAAGATGAAAGAATATCAGCTAACCAAAACCAAATTTTTGTCTTTTTCCAGAGCAGTCCTTTATCACTTCCTCGTGTTATTAATGCTCCAAATATGGATTTTAGGAATGCTGTTGGGAAGAGCTCATATCCGGAAGCTCTAACGGAATTGGGATGAGACTTACCATCAGGCAGTTCTTTTGAGGCAAGAGCTGATTCATTTAAAGAAAATATAGATATTAATTTGGAATGGCCAAAGAGATTCCCAAAACCTTTTGCTCAAAAGAATCACCTGGAAATTTAACTCTAGATCCTCAGGTCCTGTTCCCAGAGTTCCTGGTTCAGTGGGTCAGTATGTACCTATATTTGTTTCCTGATTATTCTAGGCAGAGTCTTGATAGGGAACCTCTGGTCCCAATTGCCAATTTGTGTAATTTTGGCAGCAAAGAAATTTTTATGAATTATTGGATTACCTATGCAGGGTCTGCTGAATTTGGCATGTAAAGGCAAAGTTTTTGTTTGTTTGTTTGTTTAATCTATAGATCACTCCTAAATCTCCTGTTGTCTCTGTGGCGTCTTTGATTCCTTGTGGGGGTCATTTGTGTGTCAGTTGATAAGCGATCAGCTGGAATCTCCTTTGGAGAAACAATGTCCTGAACGTGGGTGGATATCCGAAATACCTGTGGAGCTACTTACATATCTTTTCTCCAGACCTTCTGAATCATAATCTTAGGGAGAGGTCCAGATCTCCATTCTTTTGTAGGTCTTGCAGTCAATTTTGAAAAGCAGTTAATTTTGAGAATCTGACTTACACTAACAGGGAGAAGTACTGATTGCTGGCTTTTGGGTACTAATTAAAACCGAGTTGCCTATATAGAAATCATATTAACTTGATTAATATGATTAAAATGATCACCTGCATTTGATCAATAGATATTTATAACTGTCCTATAGCCTAGTGAGAAGAGCAGGACAGATCTTGAACCTTTGAAGTATGTAAAAGCTTTCAGATACAGCCTAAGGAGAATCTTGACATAGGAGTAGAATCTGAATAGGTTGTGGAGTACGGCATAGAGAATTCCAGGTGAGTTGAATGAATGAATGAAGTGATTAAGATAGGGAGTAGAATTTCATGCTAGCAGGACAGTGTACTAATAGAGCAAAGCATGTATGATGGGAAATAGTGGAATGTAAACTTACAGAGAATGGTTTAGGGTCTGGGAAATATCTTTAAGATGCAAAAACTTAGGAACCATTGCAACATTTTTGTGTTTTTACAGGAGTAAAGTGATCATATTTTATTTTGGTAGAGGGTTCTGAAGTTTGGGAGGCCCAGCTCGGGCGTAATTCAGGGTCAGAAGATGGAGCTTGATCCAGGATGGTAGCTGGGAAATAGAAGGATAGACTTGATAAATATGTATAGAAGTAGCCAAAAGAAAGCCATTTCCTTTGCAGATTATTTGGAAGTTTTCTGTTTAAGGAACGGCCATATCATGCACAAGAAGGCATAAAATATTTCCATGATTGCAAAATAACATTGATCAAATTGGTTTCTTGTTTAAATGGTCAGCAAGAACATCCAGACAGCATGAGCGAGATTTTTTTATTATGTCCACGGGCAAAACTTTTTCAGGTTGCTGAGTGTGCAGTCACACTAGTTTGTCGTTTGTATAGCAGGCAAACATTCCAATATTTTAGTACTGTGAATAAGCGGGTAAGAAAAACAAGTATAATTAACTGTAAAGCTCGTTGACTATCTTTTTTTCCCATTATGCAAAACGTTTGCAAATTGTTAATGATTCTATACACACAGAGTAATATTTGACACAGATTCAAAAGGCAAAGATAGAATTTCCTAGCTTCCTCCCACCATGCCTCTACCTGTCTTTAAAGAGCCATTTCAAAAAATTACCTCATGGGTGGCTCTTTGAGCACTCCTTCATATGCCTTCCCTCCAATTTGCTGGCTCCATTTGCTCCTCACCTCTGTTCCCTCAGTCCCAGAGTCCTGTGGCATCATCTAGCTGACTCAGTCAGCTAGACCTTTGGCTCAAGGCAGTAGATGGCCTATGTAAAAAAGAGGTCTCCTTCTGCTATGCAAGCAATGTAAGGGAGATTCAGACTAGCTGGGGAACCCTGGAATCTGTAGATCTTGCAGCAGAATGGGGAAGCAATGAGAGTCAGAAAAGTCTTGGAAAAATTGGCTTTCACATCCAGACTTACCATGTCCCAAGTTTACAGGATGACTGGAAGGTATGAAAATAGCGACTTCCTACAAATAGTTTTCCTGTAAAGCTCCAAAAACATTTAAGGACAGGCATTGGAAATATAGCACTGAATAAAGCTGGACACAGTCTTTACTCTTATGTGAGCCTCAAAATGAGCTCACTTTACAAAACAAGAAAAAACAGGAGTTTAGATTATATACCAGTTCATTACATTTTTGAACCTATGCCAGTCCTGCGGGAATAACTTGAGTCTTGCTAGAGCAAGGCCTTCAGATTTTATTAGATTCAATACTGTGTTTCTTCATGTCTTTAAGTATGAAAATGAAATTGAAAAGTAGACATATCTGAACATCACAGATACAGAGGGCCAGCTTTTAAAGCTGAATGAAAGATGATGGGATGGGATTTTCTAATGGTTCAAGGGCTTTGTCTCAGAATAACTCTCCAATTTCTTGTAATTTTTAAAATTCTCTTTGGAAATCCCAAGAGTGCAATGTTATTAAGTTCAGAAATCTCTTATTTTAAATCTCTCTCCAACCACTTAGTTTAAATCTCACTGCAATGATTTTAATCAAAATGTTAAAGAATGGCCTTAGTAATTACTATGAAGAAACAGGGAAAAAATTTCAAACATAGTTTCAAATACAATAAAACTAGTTGGAACAATAAAAGCTTTGGTCTGGTTATAAGACTCTTTCGACTGAATCACTGCTGGAGATTGGACTTTACACTAATACTTAGGTTAATTGAATCTCATGTTCATGTGCCTTACTGTGGGCATTTAAGTAGAATTATAACTTGTCCCATAATAATACGTTTTGTCTTCCTGATTCATCTATGAACTCCTCCATTCAGGTATCTGCTCCTCCATGGGGAAGAAAATGGTAGGAGATTTCTTCCCAGCAGCATGCTTGTTTGAAACCTAGGTTACTCTGTCAGCGAAGCATTAGCTGCATCTTCGCTTATGCATCATCGACTCTCCTTAAAAATAAATCCACTGGACATGTCTGTGGCTTGTTGGAAGATTCATTGCCATGGTGGTCCTTCTACACTATACCATGGCCACATCCTCACCTGGAATTCAAGCCTGAGGTTAGGAGAAAGATGATCTTCCCCAGTCTTTGAGGATGTCTGACCTAAACTTGTAGCAGCTTTCCCTTAAATATAAAGAATAATTAAGCTAAATTAATATTTTGATATTTTTGAAAGAAAATGAAGTTTCACCCTTGAGAAGTTTAAGTTTTTGCACTGAAGAACTCTCTGAAACAGAAGCACATCAAGGAGGAATGTCATATATTTCAGTCTTTTCTTTCTAAAGGGATGTTTAAAAGCTGGATAACAATGTATGAGAATGTCAATTCATGTTTTGGGTTTAGTTTCATAGTGTAACATCTGATCTTTATTATGGGTTCACCTGAGGTTTATTTTATTTTATTATTATTTTTCACAATAGAGTTCCCAGTTTGAAAGATCATTTAAGATTGACTTTTGACATTGTTATATTTCTTTCTCCCTGGGAGTGCTGTTAATATCCGATATTTGGCCTTTTTTTTTCTTCCAGTGCCAAAAACTCCCAGCAGATGTCATTGTAAGTCAGATTTGTTTAGCACAACTTTTAAAAAAGAGCAAGTAGAATCATTGCGTGTAGCAGTGATGTGTATTGGGTATAGGACTCAATTCATTCTAGTCTCACCAGGGTGGGGATTGTTATAAAAATGTAAAGAGACTCCTGGGATTCTTGCCTGCCTTTACGTAAAGTGGGAGAACTGTCTTCCTCTGGCACAGAGAACAAAGAACCACAGCCTTGCACTCAAGCCTTTATTGGGTTACCCAGCTCAGCACAAGTGTTCTGTCTTCTCTGTGGCACAGAAGGGCATCGGGAGAGGAGACAGTTGCTGGGGGCACATAGATAGTAATCAGGGGTGTTGGTATTTAAAATGAAACAGCCTCAATGATTCTCGACTCCCAATGGGAAAATACAAGTGGGCATAACAGAGAGCACATGGCTGGTTCTTACTGCAAAACAAAAAAAAAAGGTGAGAGTTATATTGGAACTGCCTGACATGTTTCATGAATATCAAATGGAGGTGGAAAAGGCAGTTCTCAGAAGGATGTCCAGGCCATAGTGACTTATTTGCTATAAATGTAAATGAATGTCCATCTAACTTTTCATTAGTTTCTACCTGAGAAATATAGTAATAATTTTTCTAGCTTTATTGAGGTGTAATTGACAAAATTGAATGTACTTAAAGTGTGCATGGTGATTTAATATGCACATACATTGTGAAATGATTATTATAATTAAGTTATTAACACATCCTGTGACTTTACATATTTAACTTGTTTTTTGTTTTTTTATATTTTAAAAAATGTTTACTTATTTTTGAGAGAAAGAATGAGAATGGGGCAGGAGCAGAGAGAGAGGGAGACACAGAACCTGAAACAGGCTCCAGGCTCTGAGCTGTCAGCACAGAGCCCAACGCAAGGCTCGAACTCAGGAATGGCAAGACCATGACCTGAGCCGAGGTTTGATGCCCAACTGACTGAACTATCCAGGCACCCCTGTTGTGTTTTTTAAAAATTGTTTTTAATGTTTATTTATTTTTGAAGGATCGAGACAGATAGAGCATGAGTTGGGGGGAGGGGTAGAGAGAGAGAGAGGGAGACACAGAATTGAAAGCAGGCTCCAGGCTCTGAGCTATCAGCACAGAGCCTGATGTGGGGCTTGAACTCTGGAGCTGTGAAATCATGACGTGAGCTGAAGTTGGACGCCCAACCAACTGGGCCACCCAGGCATCCTTGTTGTTTTTTGTAGTGAGAATGCTTATTTATTCACAGCAAATTTTAAGTATTAATAGCTGTAGTTACCATGCTGTACATTACATCCCTAGAGCTCATTTATCTTATAGCTGAAAGTCTGTGTCCCTTGATCAACATCTCCTGTTCGTCCCACCCCCAGCCCCTGGCGTACCATCCTATTCTTTGTTTCTGAATTCAACTTCTTTTTTTTAAGATATAGATAATATACATGAGTACATATAAGTGATACCATACAGAACTTGTCTTTCTCTGTCTGGCTTCTGGCTTATGTCACTTACCTTAATGCCTTGCAGGTTCATCCATGTTGCTACAAATGGCAGGATTTCCATCATTTTATGGTTGAAAAATATTCCATTGTATATGGGTGTATCTATATGCGCGCGCACACACACACACACACACACACACACACACACACACCATTTTCTTTATCCATTTATCCATCAATAAACACTTAGGTTGTTTCCATGTCTTGGCCACTGTAGATAACGCTGCCACAGGAGTGCAGATTTCTTCAAGCGTATACAAGTGTTCCTCTTTGTCCACATCCTCACCAGCATTTGCTTTCTCTTATGTTTTTGATAGTTGACATCCTAACAAGTATGAGGTGACATCTTATTGTGGTTTTGATTTGCATTTCCCTAGTAATTAATGGCATTAAGCTTCTTTTCATGAACTTGGCCATTTGTATGTCTTTGAAAAAGTGTGTATTCAGATCCTTTGCCTCCTTTTTAAAATCTGGTTGGGGTTTTTTGCTTTTGCATTGTATAAGTTCTTTATATCTTTTGATATTAATCTCCTACCCGTACGTGATTTACAAACTTATATTTCCATTCCATAGGTTTTCTTTTCTATAAACTTCTACATCTGTTTTAGGTTGTCCAATTGATTGGCATATAATTTTTCATAAGACCCTGTTAATAGTGTTTTGTTTCTGTGTTATCAGTTGTAATGTCTCCTTTCATTTCTTTTTTTTTTTTTTAATGTTTGTTTATTTCTGAGAGAGAGAGACAGAGCACGAGTAGGGGAGGGGCAGAGAGAGAGGGAGACACAGAATGCGAAGCAGGCTCCAGGCTCTGAGCTTGCTGTCATCACAGAGCCCGACACGGGGCTCGAACCCACAAACTGTGAGATCGTGACCTGAGCCGAAGTCGGACGCTTAACCGACTGAGCCACCCAGGTGCCCCTCCTCTTTCATTTCTTAATTATTTGCATCTTCTCTTCTTTTTCCTTGGTCTAGTGAAGGGTTTGTTAATTTTGATTTTTGTTTTCAAAAAAGTCAGCTCTTAGTTTCCTTGATATTTTCTGTTGTTTTTCTGGTTTTTATTTCACTTATTTCTGCTCTTTACTCTCCTCTTTGGTATTTCCTTCCTTCTGCTAATTTTGAATTTAGTTTATTCTTCTCGTTCTAGTTCACTGAAGTGTAAATTTAGGTTGTTTATCTGAGACCTTTCTTTTTTCTTAATGTAAGTGTTAATCACTACAGACTATTTCCAGAAATGCTTTTGCTGCATTCCATAAGTATTGGTATGTCATGTTTTTATTTTCATTTGTTTCAAGATTTTTTTTCATTTCTCTTTTGATTTCTTCTTTGACTCATTAGTGTTCAAGTGTGTGTTTAATTTCAACGTATTTGTGAATTTTTCAGCTTTCCTCCTGTTACTGATGTTTAGTTATAGCATTGTAGTAACAAAAGATACTTGATAAGATTTCGACCTTTGATTTGTTAAGACTTGTTTTGTGACCTAAAATATGAACTATCCTGGAGAATGTTCCATGTGCACTTAAGAAGAACATATATTCTGGTGCTGCTGGATGGAATGTCTTGTATCGGTCTGGTCTTCTTATTTAAAATACAATATATTGATTCATGGAGTTTTAGGGACTTGGGGAGGGGTGGTTTTTAAAGCTATATTACAGAATTTAATTTCACTTCCTAAATCAATGCAAATATTAAAAATAGGTACATGCATAATTCTAACCTTACATATTAGTAAAATTATGACAATGAGTGATGATAATGATGACCAAAGAATCTTTTCTTGCTTTGCTTCCATCAAATTTAATCCCAGAGTTGTTCATGTGTAAAATAATCCTGAAGTGGGAAGGAACTTCTTTTCAAAGGTGCTAAATTCCTTTTGTGGTTTTGAAGTGAAGGAGGTGGAGATGATAATGGAAATGAAGAAAAGAAGATGGAATGAAGAAGACAAAGGGAAGGAAGACAAAAGCTTGTTTAAAAGTACAAATTACACTTCTTGGAATATAGTTCATGGCTCTTTGATTTCGTTTGGACTCTACTATGAAGACATTTGCTCATTTGCTTTACATGTTAAGTAGAATAATAATAAGTACTGATGATTTAAAGTCTAGATCTACAAATCCTAGCCACTTTTTAATGTTTATTTACTTGTGTGTAAAAGAGAAAGACAGAGTCCAAGTGGGAGGAAGTGCAGAGAGAGAGAAAGAGACATAGAATCCAAAGTAGGCTCCAGGCTCTGAGCTGTCGAAACAGAGCCTGACGTGGGGCTCGAACTCACAAGCTGTGAGATCGTGACCTTAGTCGAAGTCAAATGCTTAACTAACTGAGCCACCCAGGCAACCCCTTCCTAGCCATTTTTTAGTTAAAACTCTCCCCCCACAGTCCCCAAAAGCATTTGTTACCATAAAGGAAAGTTGTCTGATCAACTCAGGAGTGATAGGCTATTAGACTAAGTGTATCCTATGATAAACAGAGCAAGTGGAAAACCAAATTCTAATTGCCATTCATTGTCCATCAACGCAATTTAATTATACTAGGTATACATAATTCATAATTCAAAGAAGGCAACATTTTCTAAGAGGATAAGAATAATTACTTCCATGTAACTTAAAGACATTTTTCATTGCTGAATTTAAACATCTGGGGAGAATTCCCTGAGCAACTCGAGGCTCATCTGAAAACGGGATTGATCTTTGAGCCTCACGGCCACGTGCCAAGATTCTGACTGCTGTCTTTCTCTGTCAGTGGGATACTACTTGGGGTGGGATCTTACATAATCTTGGCAGTGAACCCCTCATTTTCTGCTTCTGGGTGAGTGGCTAGAGCTGGATTGTTGGTGTTCCTGGACTTTGTTCCAACCTCACACATAATGACCCTAGACAGTCTGGGGTGGGGAAAATGGGTGCAAGCTTCTAAAAACGACCTTGCAAGTCAGGCAGTTTGAGGTGCTGGAAAGGGTGCTGAGGTGGCTGTTAGGAGAATTTTGTTCTCGACCTAGTTCTGCCTCATTGAGTGAACTTGGCTCCAACACTTCAATTTAAGGCCTCTTTCTTCCAAGCTTAGGAATGTGGACAGCAGATTTTTAAAATTCTGTAGAGAAAAAGTAAACCTTAGATGGATTTTATTTCTCAGGAATTCCTTCCAGGGTTTTTGAAGCTTGTTTGGGGGAAAAAAGTCAAACTGTGTGACATCTAAAATCCAGCTTGTTTTGTATTTAAGATAGTTTGATTCTAATATGTACACTTGTAATCCACTTTGTCGATGAAGACAGTGGAGCAAAGATGGGTGAAATTTCTAGACCAGGACTTGAGGTGATAATAGAGCCCTAAGTAGTCTAAGTTTTGGTTCTATTATTTTTATATCTCTTCCTAAGAGTTTTGCTGTTTAGATTGGACAGAATTTTTGCCATGTGATTTTATTGTATTTAAAAAGATGGGGGGGGCACCTGGGTGGCTTAGTCGGTTAGGCGTCCGACTTTCGCTTAGGTCATGATCTCGCTGTTCATGGGTTCGAGCCCCGCGTCGGGCTCTGTGCTGACTGCCAGCTCAGAGCCTGGAGCCTGTTTCAGTCTGTGACTCCCTCTCTCTCTGACCCTCCCCTGCTCACGTTGTCTCTCTCTCTCTCTCTCTCCTAGAAATAAATTTAAAAAAAAAAAACATTAAAAATTAAAAAAAAAAAAAGATGGGGAGCTGGTGAGTGGCTCAGCTGGTTAGCCGTCGGACTCTTGATTTCGGCTCAGGTCATGATTTCAGGGTGTGACACTGAGCCCTTCACCAGGCTCCATGCTGGGCATGACCTGCTTATGATTCTCCGTCTGTCTCTCTGTCCCTCTCTCTCTCTGTCTCTCAAAATGAATGAATGAATGATGGGACTCTGATAAATGAAGCATAGGTTCCAGATACAAGGCTGTGATTGACCTGGCCACTCTGCTTCCCAAAGAAGCCTCACATAGATTTTCTTTTTAGCTTAAAATACTGTTGTTCCAGGAAAAGAACAAACAGTAGATTCTTAGGGCAAAATGTAGTGGAGGTTAAGGTGAATCCAAATGTTTGTTTGTTTGTTTCTTTCTTTCTTTCCTTTCTCTCTCTCTCTCTTTCTTTCTTTCTTTCTTTCACCTGAAGGTTAGAGGCACTTTGATACCAGCTTCCACTAATACAACTCCTGCCACCTCCAATTAAAAAAGGGGAAAAGTCTGACTTCTGCAGCTGCAGACACAATAGCCATGATAGCGTCTAATCCACCCACACACCTGTAGGTACCAGCTCGCCAAGCTCAGCGGCCTGCACACCTCATCTCTAGCTCTCCCAGGCTCCCTGTGAGGAGGTCCTATTATTATCCCCACTTTACAGATGAGGAAACTGAAGCTGGGAGATTAACTACCTTGTTCAAAATCTTCTACAATGATCAATCTTTTAATCTTTTTGAGGTTTTAAGTCTATATTTTACTAAACATTCTTCTTCTTCTTCTTCTTCTTCTTCTTCTTCTTCTTCTTCTTCTTCTTCATGGTAAGTGTACTCTTTAATCCCCATCACCGATTTCACTCATCTCCTCCCCCATTTCCTCTCCAGCAACTATCAATTTGTTCTTTATAGTTAACGGTCTGTTACTTGGTTTGTCTCTCTCTCTCTTTTTTCCTTTTGCTTGTTTGTTTATTAAATTCCACATGAGTGAGTTCATGCAGTGCTTGTCCTTCTCACACTGACTTATTTTACTTAGCATAATATTCTCTAGATTCTCTGGATGTATCCATGTTGTTGCAAATGGCAAGATATCATTCCTTTTTATGGCTAAATTATATTCCTCTGTGTGTGTGTGTGTGTGTGTGTGTGTGTGTGTGTGTGTGTACCACATCTTCTTTATCCTTTCATCTATTGATGTACACTTGGGCTGCTTCCACAGTTTGTCTATTCAATATAAAACTGCAATAAATATAAGGGTGCACATATCCCTTTGAATTAGTGTGTTTGTGTTCTTTGAATAAAAACTCAGTAATGCAATTACTAAATCATAGCACAGTTCTATTTTTAACTTTTTGTGAAACCACCATTCTATTTTCCATAGTGGAAAATGCACTGGTTTGTATTTTCACCACCAGTGCAAAAGGGTTCCTTTTTCTGCACATTCTCTCCAACATTTGTTATTTCTTTTGTTTCTGTTTTTAGCTATTCTGACAGGTGTGAGGTGATAACTCACTGTGGTTTTGATTTGCATTTCCCTGATGATGAATAATGTAGAGCATCTTATCTTGTGTTTTTTGGCCTTCTGTATGTCTTCTTTCGAAATATATGTGTTCAATTTTTCTGTCCTTTTTATAAAAATAGGACTGTTTGTTTTTGGGGCCAAACATTCTTTTTTTTTTTTTAAATGTTTTATTTATTTCTAGGAGAGAGAGAGAGAGACAGCGCGAGCAGGGGAGGGCCAGAGAGAGGGAGTTACAGACTGAAACAGGCTCTAGGCTCTGAGCGGGCAGTCAGCACAGAGCCCGACGCGGGGCTCGAACCCACGAACCGCGAGATCATGACCTAGGCGAAAGTCGGACGCTTAACCGACTAAGCCACCCAGGCGCCCCCCAAACATTCTATTAAATTCTCTTTTCCTTGACTACAAATTTTATTGAGTAGATGATGGTATTGGGGACTGGTGCTAGATGGGAATTCTCTATACTTTCCACTCAGTTTTGCTGTGAACCTGAAACTTCTTTTAAAAATACAATTTATTAATTAAAAAAATAAGGGATTGGTTAGAATTTCAGCTCTGTGACTTAATATTTGTGTGATCTTGAATAAGATCTTTATCTGAGTCTTTTGTGTTTATTCTGTAAAATTAAGATAATAATAGTTTCCATACCAATATTGAGAAGATTAAATGAACATATCTATATTTATATACCTGTATCTATATGTAATCTCCTGACACATTATGAGAAATCAAAAAAATCGCTCATTCCTTACTGTTAAATTCCCTTACATCACATGTGAGGGACACGGTGAGTTTAAAGCAGAACAAGACTGAATCCAAATATCCTACCTCCCGTTTAATGCATTTTTCACAATCCCACACCATCCCAGCAAACCAGCTTTGTGTGCAGTAAGAGATGCCTGTCTGTGCGCGTTGTCACTTGTGCGACCTGCGTCATGGGGGATGCTTACCACACCGGCTGGCAGAGGAGCTTACTTGGTGGATTTCATTTGCTCATATTATCCTTGTTAAAGTATACCAGGCACATTTTGTAGGCCCTGTTCAGTTTCTCTGTAACCATTTTCAACAGTCTGAAGCTGTAAGGAGGCCTCTTAAGCAGTGTGATAAGGAACAAGAGAGGCTTCTCCATCAGGGAGCATAACTGTGCTCTGTAGTCTGGGCGCAGACTTGAAGCCCAATGGTTCTGACAGGTGAAAAGCTGTGCCCTTTAGTCATGGATGAGCCACTTCCAGAAAATGATAATTCACTCTATCTTTTGGATGCTTTAATTGCTTAACTGCCAGATGGTTTCTTCTAGTCCCTTCTAAATTTATTATTTTGATTCTCCAAATCGCAAGCACATCTATTCTACAAAGCCGGGGTTTTAACCTCTCGGCACTAGGAACTGCTCTAAGAATCTGATGAAAACCATGGACCCGCTCCTCAGGAGATGTGCACACCCACACGCACAGCGACCTTTCTAAAATGTTTGAATGGAAACTTGGGGAGCTAAATCCTGCTGTAAAAAGCCTCAGACATCAAAAACACACACATAGAGGATGAAAAACTAATATTGGAAAATAAAATAAAGCAAAATACCAAGGAGTTGTTCCTCTCTCTTAAAAAACGAACCCCTAAAATGAGCCACCTTCCATAAAAATGTTGAACTCAAAGGGTTATTTCATACTGCATCTGAACAGGATTAGGTTTGCCCAAGAATATGGTCAAGAGTGATGAAAGGTCTCTTAGAACTGTTTCAGCAAAAAACTAACAAACCAGCCACCTAAAAATAACAACAAAGAACACCTCACCTAATTCCAATGGAACAAAGGCAGCCAATATTTAAAATATTTATTTAAATAATAATTCTTAGGAAAGTATGATTTTCTTTTCTTTGTGTCTCAAGAGGCTTATTGAAGCATTGTTGAGGCTTGAAAGAAATCTATTTAGAAAAAACAGAACACAGTATATCAAAAAGAGACAGTGCTTCAGAATGGAAATTTCCAGGTGAGAAACATGGGATCCATAGACTATTGGATACATTTGACCATGTGGAAGATTGTTTTGAAAGGCTGTTTGAGAGTGAGGGAAAAATTAGAGATATAGTTTTATAGGAAATTAAGTAAACAATTTTTTTTCTAAGCGTTACTTTCTGGGGAGATAAAAGTGGTATTTGAGGGAAATAATTACAGCTCACCACTTGGTTTAGCAGGGAACAATTTAAACATGATAATTTAAACAAAAACAAGATGGGGGGCAGGTAAGAACACTAATAGTTATCTTTCATAGTGAGAATTGAGGGGCACCTGTGTGGCTCAGTCAGTTGAGCGTCTGACTTTGGCTTAGGTCATGATCTCGTGGTTCACGAGTTTGAGCCCCACGTTGGGCTCTGTGCTGACAGCTCAGAGCCTGGAGCCTGCTTCGGATTCTGTGTCTCCCTCTCTTTCTGCCCCTCCCTCCCAATGCTTTGTTTCTCTCTCAAAAATAAATAAAACATTAAAAAAAGAATAGATTATACTTAAAATTGATAAATCAAGATATACCACCAGATATGCAAAGTTTAGAAATGTTATACCACCAGATATGCAATGTTTAGAAATGTGGGGATGAAATAAATGGAAAAACAGAAGGCATTAAAAGTGCTTAGTTTTGACATTGAGGTTAGAGAGTCAAAAGTGTGAGGCAGGGTATAGCAATTTTTTAATATGACTGAAAAAATTTTTAAATGTTTATTTATTTTGGGAGAGATAGAGAAAGTGAGAGTGTGTGTGTGAGCAACTGGGGTAGGAGTAGACAGAGAAGGAGAGATAGAGAATCGCAAATGGGCTCTGAGCTGTCAGTGCAGACCCCAAAGTGGGGCTCAATCTCGCCAACTGTGAGATCATGATCTGAGCTGAGATCAAGAGTCAGACACTCAATTGACTGAGCCACCAAGGTGCCCCTTTCATAGGACTTTTTTTTTTAAGTCACATAATGGGCCTTTAAAAAAAATCAAGTTTTACACAAAAACTTGTGTTTCTGGATCTTCGTCTTTTTTTAAAGTTGTATTTATTTTTAAGTAATTTCTACACCAAATGTGAGGCTTGGACTCATGACCCTGAGATCAAGAGTTGCACACTCTTCCACCTGAGCCAGCCAGGTTCTCCTCTAGGTCTTTCTGAGCAAATATAAGATCTGAAAATACTGGACCCCAGTTCAAGCCTCTTCAGGCCCTGAGAATCATCTGCCCCTGAGAATGGACTTGTGTCCTTGCGTTCCCTTCAGCCTTTCCCCATCCCTCTGTTGGCCTCTTGTTTGAATTTGCATTTTCTAGCCTTCCCTTCGTTGAATGTTTTAATGTCACTGTCTGTTAAGAACGCGCAATGGTGGAGCGCCTGGGTGGCTCAGTCGGTCAAGCCTCCAGCTTCAGCTCAGGTAATGACCTCACAGTTTGTGAGTTGCAGCCCCGAGTAGGCATTGAACTCTGCGCTGGCAGCTCAGAGCCTGGAGCCTGCTTCAGACTCTCTCTCTGTCTCTCTCTCTGTCTCTCTCTCTCTCACTCTGTACCTCCCCTACTTGTGCCCTCTCTCTATCTCAAAAGAAGTAAATAAATAAATATTTAAAAAATTAAAAAAGAACAGTTACTGGATATTCAATAGGTGCATTAGCTTTTACTCTAATTTCTATTTCTTGTTTTAATTCAAGTGTAATTTTAAAAATTACATATTTTAAAATCATACATATAGTGTGGTCCTAATCGTATCACATTCTTTCTACTCCTAAAGCTGCCCAGAGGTGTCTGGAATCGTGTTCACCAAAGGTAACCTGGGCTAATCTGGGAAGAGGGATAGAGGTGATTTATTGCTTTCTTTCTCTGTGAGTTTCTGTTATTCAACTTTTACTTTAAGTAAAAAGTCCATTATTTTTATAAAAAGCAAAGTCATAACTTAAAAATAATCTCATCCATTCACCAACTCATTTTGAAGTTCTTTTTGTAGACAGAATGATGGGGCTTTTTTTCCTCTTTACCACCCCATGTACTTTGCTGCTAGGATTAGTTCTTCACCAGACTAAGCTTTTATGTTTTATCCAACTATATTTGCAAGTATGTGAGATTTATGAGGTCACATATTTAGTTTGTGTAAGTGTGTGTATTCATAGTTATATTCCCCGTGCCTAGAGCAGCACCAGGCACAGCATAGGCCCTCGGGAAACATCTTCTAAAAGACTAAATGGATAAAGAGCCTGGAGCATGTTTTATAAGAAGTCGTTTGGCAAAAAGTGCTTATAAGTATACAAAGGTTACTAGGTATTCATCATGCCCTTTTGAAGGAGCTCAGGATATCTGATAATTATATTTTCTCTGAGGACAGTTTCAGAAGGCAGATATCAGGGAGTGGGGATTTTGGTTGCATAACTATCATTCATTGTTCCTCGCTTTCGGCGCTGCTGACCAGTGTGAGATGGGTGTGGGACTCACTGCCTTTTCAAAGGAGCAGTGTGGGGAAACAGTGACTCATGTTGTAGGGAGAAATGGAAATGACATGCCAGATCAAAAACGTCTAAGCTCTTGGTGAACTAATTGAGAACTACAAAGGGTGGCAGGAGCATCACCACAGGCACACTGTGTCTTGTATCTGAACTGCTTGGGATGATCGATTGGAGTAGTTTCCAGAGCCATCACTCTGACTTGGGCAGGATCCCTGCTCCCCGCTTCTTTTTCCTTTTTTTTTTTTAAACTGAAGGATAGTTGACAACGATATTATATTCTTTTCAGGTGTACAACATAGTGATTTGACAATTATATACATTATGAAACACTCACCATGATAAGTATACTTACCATCTCTCACCCTACAAAGTTATTACAGTATCATTCACTATATTCCCTTTGCTGTACTTTTCATCCCGGTAACATATTTATTTTATAACTGGAATTACCTGCTTCTTTTTATCCCATAGGGTCTTGGCACTCAGTCAACTTCCCTTTTCTCTGTAAACCCGTGCCTAGCTGTGGAGTAAGGACACCTCACTTCCTCTTTGTCCCATGGCATTATCCTTGTTTCTTTGCTTGTATTTTGGATGCAATAAAATGTGCTAGTTCAGGGTTTATATTCCAGGTTAGGCAGACTTGGTTTTGAACTTTTTGGCAGCTTATAGGCTTAAACAAGGCAGCCTGTGTCTCTAGAGCATCTCTGTGTTCCTCTATAGTAATACTGTCATCACTATAGTATTATCATGAGTGACTAAGTACAAATATCCATGCAAAGCACTTAACATAGTGTCTAGCAAACAGGAAGTCCATAAGGGTTAGCTGGTACAACTGATACTGTCATAAGTATTTGTTTATGTATTTGTCTCCTTTAGTAAGGAACTTCCCCAGGACAGAAATGTGCTGGTTATCTTAGTTATCTGGGGAATTCCATTTGCCTAGAAACACAACTTGAGTATAGGAGTTGCTCAGTATATCTTTGACTAATAAAAAACTGCATATTGGTACACATACATATATATGTGTGTGTATATACATATAGAATATATATGAATATATATAACAAATACATGATACAGAAATGAGATAAAGTGACCTTTTTAAGCTCTAATTTGTCTATGAACATGGATAACATTTTTAGAATACTTATATATAGCAGTATTAAAACCCTGCTTTAATTATATTGGATTTTTTCCCTCACCATAGTTGGAACTTTTGTAAGTTTAATTACCCTTGGCCTTAAGAAACTTGGGTCTTCATGGCAAGACCCAGTCCCCAAGAAAGGATATTGCATTTCCATGCAATAGGAATGTCACTCTCTGGGCTAATTTTGGATTAAGCTGAAGAGAGAAGATGGAGTGCTTTGGGACAATTGGTCCTTTGGGGGTAGGGATGTGCTGCTGGTCACTTGTTATTGGAATCTTTCTTCTGTCATGTGCAACCCCTTCCTAGGGTCAGATTGTTTTTATAGTAAGGAACGTGATGGGTGATAACACCGACACAAAATGGAAACTCCAGAAGGTAGGGTGGAAAAACCAGTTTTGGGGGAATCAAAAGTTACCTGTTGAAAAGATGAGTCTTGGGGTGCCTGGGTGGCTTAGTCGGTTAAGCGTCCGACTTTCGCTCAGGTCATGATCTTGCAGATCGTGGGTTTGAGCCCCGTGTCGGGCTCTGTGCTGACTGCCAGCTCAGAGCCTGGAGCCTGTTTCAGTCTGTGACCCCCTCTCTCTCTGACCCTCCCCTGCTCATGCTGTCTCTCTCTCTCTCTCTCTCTCCTAGAAATAAATAAAACATTTAAAAAAAACAAAAAAAACCCCAACAACAACAAAAAAGAAAAGATGAGTCTTAGTTGATACTATATTCAAGTAGATGAGTCCAGAAGAAAGAAGAGATAATAATGTTATAGAGGTAAAAATGTGGCTGACACAACTAAATTCCATGAGAGATCACAGAGACTGAGGACTGAGAAAAGACTGTTCGAAGTCATCTCTTTCTGTATATCTGTTCATCTCCAGTGTGCACATCATGCTGTACAGTTGGCAAAGGACATCACACAGTCTGGTTAGGATAGAACTGGTTTTGATTCCACAAATAAAACTGGGGAGTTGAGAATAGTTTATCAGGGAGATCTGTAGTAGATCTCAGTACCTGCAACCAGGCCATTGTCCACTGAACCTTATTCCAGCTGCTCACCACCCTCTTTTCACAACAGGCTCTCGCCACAGAAGTCAACTTCTGGGAATATAACTGATGACCTTTATGAGATCATTTTTGTTTGTGTGCAGAAATCATATTCAGCTATTGGAGTGATAAGAACTGGTAGCATTGGTGCAGACCCCATGTCAAAAAGAGAGAGGAAAAGGAAAAAGAGGTGTAAAATTATAGCTAGAAGAACAAGATGTTAAGAAAATGATAAGTTAGAATGGAGAGAAGGCAGCAGTGGAGGGAGAGAGATGGAGATGCTAGAGGAAGCAACAGGGAATAAAAGGCAAGAAGAAAAATGAAGGAACAAAATGGGGAAACTGAGGGGTTCATGTGGAAAATCGTAGCATCTTCTTCTGAGCCTTGAGGGAAGGATGCAATGGCACAAGGAAAGTCACAGTCATTATTGATGATCAGGATATTTGAGAGATTGTCACATAATTACTATATAATTACCTTTCAATAAGATTACCCTTTACTAAGTTATTACTATATGCCTCGTGTTATGTTCACTTTCATTCTTGTGACAATTTTTGTGGTTGGAATTATGATCATTTTACAGTGGAGAAAACAGGGTCAGACAGTGTAAGTAACTTGCTCAAGGTCAGTGGCAGCCCAAGCCCACATACCTGTCTGACCTTCTAACGAACGTGCCTTTTTGCCAGTTAGGAAAATCTTTGAAGATCGGATGAGAGAAGAAAATTCTTTCCTCTGATTAGAAAAAAAAAAGCACAGAGGCACATATGCATCACATTTTACATGCAATTGCAGGAATTTCATGACCCACTGAAACCCATCTATGGACTGGACCCCTGTGGATGTGTTGACACCACATAAGAACAATAAGCCAATTTTCAACAGAATAACCTTTAAATATGTGTTGGCTTTCCAAGTCATCACAGTGTGATGCTATTCGAATGACATTTCTGTGGCTCCAAACATTTCTGGAGCTCCAGCTTCGGAACGTCCTCAGAACCCATTTACTGGCCACAGAAGAAAATCAGTCCCAGTGACTTTTGTTTTCTCCAAACAGTATTTGTTGTTTTGCCTTGTTCATTATCTTTGGTTTCAAATGCCTTTTGGCTATTTTCAAAATTGCCAACCGTTCTCAAAGGATTTCATTCCATTAAAGAAATTGAAAAAATATGCAATAGGCTCAAAAAGAAACCCTAAAGTGGCATTTTAGAAGAGGTTCTATCTGAGATTAAACCTTAAGATAAGGAACTGTTCTCAAATACAACCACTTGATAGCAACACATGCTGTCTGTGGTTATTACTTTAATGGCAGTATTTCTAGTTCAGCGTATAAGGTAAGAAATGCCTTTGAAAAATATTACTTTGAGAGTGTACTAAATGTGATTCTTATAAGTTATCTACTAAAAATTACTCTTTAAAGTTTTTTTTAATGACTATTGGAAATAGACCTTTGTCATTTGTGTAGGTACAATTTAGCATCACTTTTGCAAATCTAATCCTTCAGTGAACCTGTGTAGAAATAGTTCACATCTTAGTCAGGGTCACTTGGTGTGTTGGTTTCCATAATCTGGTTAATTTTCAGTGCTTCGGAGAAGTTACTGAATAACTATACTTAAAGTAACATCTTTTAAGAACTGTCATTTCTTGTGGCAGTTTTTGTGATATCTTCTTTTCTTCCAAAACCTGACTTATATATCTATTTTAAAAGTTAATTTTGTTATGGGAATATGATGACATTCCTTGGATCATGAAAATAGTTCTATAACTGTCTAAATTAACTTTGGACGTTTAAGTTATCAATTATATTGAATAGAAAATTTCTTCTTTTTTTTTAATGTTTATTTTTAGAGAGAGAGTGCATGAGTATGTGCATGAGTGAGTGAGGGGGTGAAGAGAGAGAGAGAGAGAATTCCCAAGAGGCTCCGTGCTATCAGCACACAGCCTGATGGAGGCTCCATCTCACAAACTGAGATCATGACCTGAGCTGAAATCAAGAGTCAGACGCTTAATTGACTGAGCCACCCAGGAGCCCCAGAAAAGTTCTTTTTACTGGCCATTGTGGGGCAATATATAGAAAAGTAGAGTAGAATTAAAATGTCCACAATATCTTTTTAAGTTCCATCCCATGTAAATGATGATTGACTTGGCCGATGTCTATTTATACCAACCTGATGGGCTTCCCTTTTGGCATAGACTTGAGGGCTGCAGAGATGAGTATACTTCTTATATTGTAGGAGACAAATAGTGAAAGCATTGGTTTAATTAAAGCTTTTTCTATTGCTCCACACACAGCCATTCATAAGTTCTTATGGGCAACACAGACCCATCAGTAACTGATTGTTGGGTTATTGATAATATCTATTGTGGGTCACATGGGTAGTCAAAACCAGGTGCTTGTTTTAATGCTATTACTTTCCTTCTCACAGAGATATTCATACTAGCGCCCTGTGGTACTGTAGTTGACAACCATTGACTTAAGGGATAGACAGATGATGTCCTTTGTATTTCCTCAGCACATTTATTGTTGATTCTTGCTACTCATGTTATGATCCAGGAACTAGCAGCATCAGTATGACCAGGGAGTTGTTGGAAATGCACAATGTCAGGCCCCACCCCAGACATACTGAGTCAGTATTTGCATTTTAATGAGATCACTAGGTGATTGTATACATACCACAGTTTGAGTAGCACAGATATAGATGATTCTATATAAAATCATATACATAGAATTTGTAGAAAATGCTGAATTGTTGTATGGATATTAGCAAAAATAACCACAAGTAGATTGAATAAACACAAAATTTCCCTCTCTGGCAAGCAATGGGTATAAATATGTAAAATGGTTAAACTCCCGATATTTGTCCCATTCATTTTAGCCTTTGGAATTGGTTATTTTTTCATTTCCATTGCCTTTCATGTTGAGTTTGGGCTTTGTTCTGGCTCATGTGGTGAAACTGACTAAGGCTCACCATCCAAATCAACATTTTAATTTGCTTCTCCCAGAAATAAGACTTGGTGATTTCATCTTTTGTTAAACCACGGTTCTCATATGAAATAATTTAGTTTCATCACAAATTAGGAGCAATGATTAAGGAGGTGATCAACTAACACAAAATATATGGTAGACTCAAGATGCAGCTGCAGGTCTGTGTCAGAAACAAAATACTGTTCCCAAGCATTCCATGGGAGACTGCAGAACCCTATAGTTCTAGCTGGAGTTCCAGGCAGCACTGTGTTATCTCTCGAGCCATTATTTGGTAGAATGTTGAAGTAGATCCCCCTCATCTCTTACTCTGGGTGGGAGGACATATTGAACTAAGCTTAGTAGAAGACAATTTGATTAAACATGTATAAAAAGCCTTCAAAAATGCATATTTGGTGATCTTGCAATTCCAGTGCTAGAATTTACTTAAAAATAATCGTATGTATGGATTAGTAAGTGAAGTGGTATGTTAATTCTATGAAAACCTGGCTATATTCTATCTACAGAAAGCAAAAGAACCCTTCTGCTTGCTCTGCATTGGCCCTCATTATTCTATTCTCTGTGACCCCACCCCCACTGCCAAGGCTTCTGCAAAGTAATTGAAGGGCTTTTATAAGTCATTTCATCCTACTTGGGTCTCAGTTTCCTCATTTGGATGGGAAATTTGGGATAAAGACAGTGTTTCTCAGAATATTATCTATGCAGACAATTTAAGTAAAAATCATTCATCACAACACCTCATGAATGAAGGGCTATTTTCTTTTTATTGATAAGGAAACTGAGGCTCAAACTTTCATTTGACCCTTGGTGAGAGGTAAATCTGGGATTTGAATCCACTTCTACTGATTTAATTTCATTGCTTATTCCTATGACTCTAGGTGCTAAGGCAAACAGGCAAATGGAAAGATGCTGACCCTGCCCTTGTGAGCCCATCGTAGCATGGGGGATTTTGAGGACTGTTTTCATGTACCCCACATTGTTCTTTAAAATGGCTTTTTTGGTGAAAATACTTTTGTAAATCTTTAATTTACTACCATGGAAACAGGTCGGCTTTTAATATTTTCTTTCTTTTTTCTGATTTTTAGAAAAAGAGATTCTACTCTCCAGATATTTAATTTTTGATAGCCAATGAAAATGCTACATCCCACTTTTAAATTATAGACCTTTTGGAACTCAGTCGGTCAAGTGTCCAACTTTGGCTGAGGTCATGATCTCATAGTTTGTGAGTTCGAGCCCTGCAGCAGGTGCTCAGCTGTCAGCACAGAGCCCGCTTTGGAACCTCTGTCGCCTCCTCTCTCTGTACCTCCCCTGTTTGTACTCTGTCTCTCTCAAAAATAAATAAATATTAAAGAATAAGTTACAGACCTGTCTCTACCATGAATACATATTTCCCTCCTTGGAAAGAGGGTGCTGCTATGAGCTGGAACAAGACGGACTCTCCTTCCGTGGATCATATCTACTCTAACTGGATGTGCAGGCATTGCCTTTTATTCCAGGAGAGCCCTGGTTTCATGTCTAGTGGTTACAGGTTTGGTATTGCCTTCACCTGTGCTGTTTATACTTGCATTATACTTCTTAAATGGCTTCTTGACTTTTGGGAAGGAATAAACCTCCTTTGAAGCATTCACTAAAGAGATATATCTGTTGAGCACCTCCTATGTGCCTGGCACAGGGCAAAGTTATGGGGCTACCCAGTGAACAAAACACCCAAAGACTGGTGCCCTCATGGGTTCAAACCACAATTTCATCAGTCCACTTTAAAACTCTTTCCACCTCATTTTGTTAAGCTTCACTGTAGCATTTGGTTGATTAAGAAAAGGATCAATTAAAGTGATGATCAAATTCATTGGAATTGTAATAGTGTGCAACATTCTGCACAATTTAAAGCATTACTTTCAAAAAGGAAGAGGCACAGTATATTGACTCCCTATGATGTAATTGTGAATTAACTTTTTTTTTTTGTAAATAGAGTCAAAGAATCTAGTTGCTTTGAAAATCCTGCCATGCTATTTAATGCTCTTTCATTATATTTGATCTTCAGTTTTATGGGCTGCTTTTGTTAGTGATGGTAATAGCAGAAAATTATTGTAGGCTTTAAGAGGATGAAAGAAAGAATGGAAATGATTAAAAGGGAGTTAGCTTTTTCATGCACAGGAGGTAGGAATCGTGAAGAAGCAGCACTGCATTCTTAAAACGATTAAGCAATTTACTATGGCATTTTGAAGCCTCATTAAAAATTAACAAATTGATGTTAATGCATCGCATCTCATTCTCTTGGCAGGTTGCCCAGTGCCTTAAGGCTTTGGTTAATGGGCCCAGATGATAATCTCTACCAAACGGCAATAACCTAACATTTGAAAAATCATCTCGTCTTTCTGTTGATTGTAGTGAAGATAGATAGAAAGGGGTGGACTCTTAGAGTGATTTTCATAAGATTTTAATTTTTTGACTGCACAGAGAAGAAATATGCCAAGTTTTGCTACTGTATCTGAGATTGGTTGGCTCACACTGAGATTATAAATGATTTTGCTGAACACCAGTTATATATATATAGAGTTGAGTAAATGAGATCAGAATCGAAGTTCTAGATTGTTATGAACTCCTTAAATTCACCACAATGGCATGGAAGTAGTAAGACAAGTATGGCAGCTTGAGCCTGTTATGGCCCAGTAGCAGGCTTAGATCAGTGTTCTGACTTGGTCCCGATCGTACCTGCTCAGGGAGCCAGCATCTGCTGGGGGTTTGTTGCACTCCTATCAGCACGTCAGGGAGCCTCTTGTGAATACCCATTCCTTGATCAGTAGTTTCATCTGTGTAGGACATCAACCTCCCTTTCTTTGGCATGCATCATTAATTCATACGAAAATATATAATAACAAGAGTTATCGAGTTAGAAAGGTCCCTAAAAGATTTTGATTCAAATATATGCCTTTTAAGTTTTTTTTCTGTATCCTCATTTTGGGCTCTGCGGCTTGCCTAAAGCCCTTGAACTAGAGTGTGGAAGAGAGTTACAACACATCTCATACCTTTGCTCATCACTCCTCTTTCCCTAAACATTGATCAAATTCTTCCACTTTAATCATTCACCCAACATATGTTCATACACACACACACACACACACACACACACACCCCACAATGTATCCTCCACTATTTCTAGTTACTCATTTTTAAGTGGAGGGATAATTCGGTGACACTTCATTTTATTATTTTTTTCATCATGGTAAGTGCTCTTTAATCCTTATCACCTATGTAACCCATACCCCCTCATTTCCCCTGTAGTAACCATCAGTTTGTTCTCTATAGTTGAGTCTGTTTCTTGGTTTGCCTCCCTCTCTCTTTCTCTTTTTTTTTTTTTTTGCTTTGCTTGTTTGTTTTGTTTCTTAAATTCCACATATGAGTGAAATCATGTGGTATTTGTCTTTCTCTGACTGGTTTATTTCACTTAGTGTTATACTCTCTAGCTCTATCTATGTCATTGCAAATGGCAAGATTTCATTTTTATTTTATAGCTGAATAATATTCCATCGTGTGTGTGTGTGTATATATACCACATCTTCTTTATCCATTAATCTATTAATGATCACCTGGGCTGCTTCCATAGTTTGGCTATTGTAAATAACGTTGCAATAAACATAGGGGTGGATATATCCTTTCAAATCAGTGTTTTTGTATTTTGGAGGTAAATGCCCAGTAGCACAATTACTAGATCATAGGGTAGTTCTATTTTTTAATATTTTTAATGGTTTTTTTAAAAATTTATTTCTGAGAGAGAGAAAGCATGAGCATGGGAGGGTCAGAGAGAGAGGGAGACACAGAATTGGAAACAGGCTCCAGGCTCTGAGCTAGCAGTCAGCACAGAGCCCAATGCGGGGCTCAAACCCATGAACCATGAGGTCATGACCTGAGCCGAAGTTGGACGCTTAACAGACTGAGCCACCCAGGTGCCCCTATGTTTAATATTTTAAGGAACTTCCAGACTGTCTTCTACTGCGGCTGCACTAGTCTGTATTCCCACTAACAGTGTAAGAGTGTTTCTTTTTCTCCACATTTTCTTCAACACTTATTTCTTCTATTGTTGATTTTAGCCATTCTGACAGGTGTGGGGTGATATTTCATTGTTGTTTTGATTTGCATTTCCCTCATGATGACTGATGTTGAGTGTATTTTCATGTATCTGTTGGCCATTTGGACGTCTTCTTTGGATAAATGTCTGCTCATGCCTCCTGCCCACTTTTAAATCGGATTATCTGTTTTTTTGCTTTTTTTGTGGGGTTTTGTTTTTGGTATTAAGTTGTATCCGTTCTTTGTATATTTTAGATACTAACCTTTTATTGGATATGTCATTTGCAAATATCTTCTTCCATTCAGTAGTTTGTCTTTTAGTTTTATTGATTGTTTCCTTTGCTGTGCAGAAACTTTCTATTTTGATATACTCCTAATAGTTTATTTTTGCTTTTTCCTTTGTTTCACTAGACATTTGTAGAAAAAAGTTGCTATGGCTAATGTCAAAGACGATATTGCCTGTGTCCTCTTCTAAGGTTTTTATGGTATCAGGTTTCACATTTATGTCTTTAATCTGTTTTGAGTTTATTTTTGTGTGTGGTGAAAAAAAAGTGGTCCAGTTTCACTCCTTTGCATGTGGCTGTCCAGTTTTCCCAAAACCATTGGTTGAAGAGGCTTTTTTCCATTGGATATTTCTCATTACTCATTAAATTTTTTTTAATGTTTATTTATTATTGAGACAGAAACAGGGAATGAGTGGGGGAAGGGCAGAGAGAGAGGGAGACATAGAATCCAAAGCAGGCTCCAGGCTCTGAGCTGTCAGCACAGAGCCCAACGCAGGGCTCGAACCCGTGAACTGTGAGATCATGACCTGAGCCAAAGTCGGATGCTTAACCAACTGAGCCACCCAAGCACACTTCCAATCACTTATTTTTAAGTGGAGGGACAATTTGCTGGTTCTTTTAAAATAAGCATCTAGATATGTCTTTAAAGCATTAAAAAATTGCCCAGTATTCCTAGTCACCTCAACCATTTCTCATATATTAGCAGTACCTTTTCTAGTGACTTGCACTTTTGGATATTTTGAAAGCTACCATGGTACACGACTATCTTTTTCCACTCATATTTCATGGGTTTACATAAAATTTAGTTGATTTTATGTAAAAATTAAATTAACTGAAATAACATGTATGATTGGAATTTGCAGCTTTGAGAGCATAAATAACTGACAACACAAGAGTTGAGAGGAGAAATGTGCCCGGGCAGTGGAGCTGAGTGTAGTTGCTGTGCGTGTTCAGCATCCATGGGCATCAGCACACAGCAGTTAGTCTGGTGATACGATTAAGAGGAGATTCATCAAGAGACTTGTCATAACTAACAAACATTTATGTAAGGTTTGTTGTGTGCCAAGCCCTGAGTTAGTCACTTCACATACAGTCTCTCATCTCATCTGTACTGCGACTATGAAGTTTAGGTATTACCCCCATTTACACAAAGGGAAAGAAAAAGATCTCTGCTGAGTAGCTTGTCCAAAGTCACAATGCTAGTAAGTAACAGAGCAAGAGAAAACCTAGATCTGGCTGTCTCCAGAAACTTTCTTTTTAACTGTCATTCTGTATTATGATAATGGATTTTGATTATCTAACAACTCCAGGAAATCTTTGCCTTCAGAAAGAATGAATGCAGATATCACAAATGAACGCTCCACCTCAGTGAAAAACTATAATTTCCCCCTACTTGGTATCAGTTTGTTACTGTTGTTACAGGAATTCAGGAGAGACCTTTTGTTGAAGGAGCCTGGAAAAACACAGGCAATGACTTTTGGGTTGTGCATAAATGAGGGCAAATAAACAAAGTGTCTCCTCCTGCTCCAAGTTATTTATTAGCGAGTTTACAGTTTCAGTAGTGAGTGATGTCAGGTTTAACATATCCTCGGGACTTGCAAGAGTTTTGTCAGCTGGCAAATTTCTGAGCTCGGAACGTGGAGACTTTATAATAGACATTTGTTTTCTTGTGGTTCTTTGTACTGTTGCTCCACCCTGTTCAGTTTCAGTCTCAGTTTTGGTGAAGGCTTTGATCTTTGATTAGAGAGAATAATTAGGATAATTAAGGAATGTTTGTGGTTTTAACTGGTGATCTAGACAGTGGATATATATGTATATATATATGGCTAAACTGTTGGATGGATGAACCAGAACCTGATATATAAATATATATATTTACTTTTATATATATATTTATATATATATATTTACTTTTCCTTCCTCCAGGAATANTTTGTTTTGGGAGGCTTCTAGAGCTAGGTCTCTTGATCTTCATTCTATTTAATGACTTCAGGATAGTCCTGGGTTTAACAGATGTTTCGAATCTCCTTTACCAAAATTTGATGTTCCTGCCTTGAAATATTTTGGCACTCCATTCCATGGAGCACCTTTATCATTAGCATATTTATTTCACACTTTTGCATATTTTCATGCAATAAGGAAAGAGTTCTTTCCTTCTTGTCTTTGAGTGCTAACAAAGCACCTAGTTCATCCGAAACAGCCTCTCCCTTCCAGAATGGTGTGCTGGTAAAGGCTTAACAACAGGTTCTCAGTGGGAAAAAAAATGTCCTGACTCTGATTGGTAGTGTTTGGTGATTTCCATGATATGAATTCTCTCCTTATGGCCTATGTGAAGCTATTATGCTGACATCACTGAATGCGGGATTGGGAAGGGATGTATACAGTCAGTTCTCAGGGGCTGGTCTGAGCCAATTTTGCCCCTTCCATCCTTGAATAAAAATAGTACAATTGTGCGGGCTCACTTTTGATGATGTTGGTCAGTGCTAAGGCAATGAAAATCTTCCTCTTGCAGTACTTAGTTGCTGAGTTTTCCAGCTATTGCTTTATCGACTCTTTTACTTAATAGTTCAAACGCACTGGGTGGCTCATGGGTTAAGCATCCAACATAGGCTCAGGTCATGATCTCACAGTTCTTCAGTTCATGAGCCTGAGCCTGGCATCAGGCTCTCTGCTGCCGGCACAGAGCCCACTTTGGATCCTCTGTCCCCCTCATTCTCTGCCCCCTACCCCTGCCATGTCTCTGTCTCTCTGTCTCTCTGTCTCTCACTCTTTCAAAAATAAATAAATAAAACATTAATCACAAAACCAAACAAATGCACTTATAAGTGAAAGATTTTTTTAAGGAGTTGTTTGTATATGAATGTATGTGTCTATATACGTATATAAATTTATGATATAATACTTATATTTATTTACATAATTTGATATTTTTTTTCTGCTTCAGGCTCTCATTTTTGGTGTTGGTATATCATGTTTTTCTGGTGTTTTCAAGGGTCTCTGGCCTTGTCTGTTCAATTTGCTCTCCTCAGCCTCCTGAGTAAAGAACTCAGTAATAAAATCAATTGAAGCATGAGTCCGTTAGTTTCCACTCTCTTTCCCACTCTGTCCTCACCAATTTCCCTAGTGCAAGTGGTTCCTGTGGTGAGGACATGTTTCAGTGTCTATGATTTTTTGCAAGAGGGGCGAAACTGGGCTGATGTGATACCAGTCCACAGTTTTATGCAAGACCTTCCAAACATTTGAACAGGATTCCAAGTGCAAGTAAGGTGATTCAAATAATCTTTTAATGACACAATGAAATGGTAGCTTTCTGATGAAATATCTTCCTTTTCCTATCATGTTCTGAAGCTCCCTATAATGAATTGTGTAACATCAACAAGATGAAGCACAGAAGAACACTACCACCCACTGGTCTTTCCTTCTCAGGACAAGCTTTCCAAACTGAAGATAGGTTTGTTCTTCTTGGATAAGCTTTTTGTCCTTTTATATGTCATACGGGGAGATGACCACACCAGTCAAAATGATGTAGACAGCTTACACTTTGATAATCCCTTCTGCCTCAAACACATAGAAATGATAGATACGTGCTAAGAGAACAGAAAACAAAGACATAACTGGCTCAAAAACAAAATAAATATTTGAGGGGACTCTGCATGTTCCAGAAATCTCTGAGAGTGAGCAAAGCGGATGCTGCTGTTTTTGAAGACGTTCTCAAATGTCCTCATCTCAATAAGGCCTTTTCTGGACACCGAGTTAAGCGACTTCACCTTTCTCTTCCCTCACAAGCACTATTCTTTTCCCCTGTTTCATTTTCATGCTTGGCTCTTGTCTTCTAACTTGCCAGATATTTCACTAACTTCAGGAGGGCAGGGATCCTGGATTCTGTGTCTCAGATATTTGTGAGTAAGTGGATGCCTACACATGCAATGCATTTGGCAAAGTAGTAGCAGATAGTAAATGTTCAATCAATATTAATGTTGTTATCATTATTATTACTGCTATTATGACAAGTCTTGGTGCTGACATAGTCTGACTTTTCCTACCTCATTTCTCTTTCTCTCTCCCCTGCCCCTCTGCTGCCTTTACCTCTATATTTACTGCTTTTTTTTTTTCCTTCACTATTCTTGCTTTTCTTTTCCCTGTGTCCAGTGTTGGATCCAGTGCCTTGCGCCTGTGGAGAATAGGTGAGGCCGCTGCAGACGCCCAGTTCGCACTGTGGCTGCATGTCCATATTGAGTGGCCAATGCGGGGGAGGGGGGGGCGGTGGGAGACTGAGGAGACTCATGGCATGGATGAGGAGTAAGACCTCTTCTCCCTCCCCCATCTCAACTTCACTGCCATGTCCACAGGACTCGATGTGGTGAAAATTGTTGGATTTCATTAGGCAAGAACACTGAGCAAAAGTCTCCCCTGTGTTATCGGGTATTGGCTGCCCAGCTGTTGTGGGGAAACATTGCATTTCAGAGCTGGAGGAGACTTGGAACTTGCTCTGGTCTGGAACTAGACCAGGCTCTGGGGCTGTACAGGCTACTCTCTTTAGCCAACTCTGTGACTTTCTGAAAGTCACTTAAACTTTCTGAGCCGTGATTTCCCCAATTATAAAATAGGAATTATGCTTTCTTGCAGGATTGATATGAGACTGGGACTTTAAGCAGTTAAAAACATTTTTGCTAAGCGTATATTATGTGCCAGACCTGTGTTAGATGGCGGAAATACAGTAGTGAGCAAAGGAAATACTCTCTTTGCCCTCATGGAATTTATAATCCCGCCGGAAAAACAGATATTGAATAGCAACTGGCACAGAGTAAAGCCTTAGAAAATGGTAGCTATCTTATTACTCATTTAAAAGTGAATGCATAGCAGCACCAAGAGGTTAAGGGAGATGCTCCAAATAGCACAGTTACTCTGGCAGAGTCAGAGCTTTATGTTAAGGCCCATCTTGCAAAGTGAAGTATAAGTAAAACTTTGGATTGTGAGTAACTTGTTCTGTGAGTGTTGCACAAGACAAGCAAATGTTTCTAAAATCTTTTTTCTATGTTTATTTTTGAGAGAGAGAGAAAGAGAAGGAGGGAGGGAGAGAGAGAATGGGTGCGTGTGAATGGGGGGGGGCAGAGAGAGAGAGAGACAGAGGATCCTAAGCAGGCTCTGTGGTGTCAGCACAGAGCCCAAAGTGGGGCTCGAACCACAAGATCATGACCCAAGCCAAAGCTGGACGTTTAATCAACTGAGCCACCCAGGCACCCCAAAGACAAGTAAATATTTCTAATAAATTTTAAGTTAATAAATGATTGATGTCGTGCAATACAAGCTGTGTGTCATGCTGAATGTCACATGATAGCAAATGAGCCAATGGTTCTTGAAACTCGCTTTGATATACAAGTGCTTTGGATTACAAACATATGTCCAGAACGAAGCATGCTCACAAACCAAGATTTTTCTCTACTTAATACAGAGGCTGGTGGTAGTTCCCAGAGCCTTTATGATGAAACTGGACCTTTGGGTTGCTGTGGAGGTAGCATCTCCTGACCAAGGGAGCATGGGGCCTTCTAGCATTATCAGGTGTTCCCAGGTCAGACTCTCTCTAGGTCACCTGGAATAATTTAAAAACCACAGCTAGTTCATTTTATATGAAATTTGTTATGTTTTCATAGGTTCTTGGAAAATCTGCCCAAAGATCAGTAACATAAATCAAAGGCTTATGTTTAAATGAGCATCGATCTGCACTGACCACGAAACTGTTATTGAGGAGAATGTCCATTATGTAACTCAATGACTCTCATTAATGGACGCATAGGAGAAATTTGAGAATTTAGAGCCAAAAAAACTTTTGCTTCCTCATTTCTTGCAATGAGAACCACATAAATAATCATGTTTGTCTTTTTACAGGTTGTTGAAAGTCTTAGAATCAAAATTCATGTCCAGTCACAGAGGATATATAAACCCTTGAAGTTGGCAAATATTTCCTTTTTATTTCCTTGGTTCTGATATGCCTTTTATTTCTATTATTTTATTATCTCTCTGTCCTTTAACTTGAGCTAATATACTAAAATAGTAAGTTTCAAAATTGCTTTCCTCCGTTGGGCTGAGAGTGACAGTTTAGGGGAAAAATAGAAACATTGAGGTAGGTAATGGGTAAAAACATGAATGAGGGTGACTTTTGGGCTATTGTTTTATCATAAGTCCCTTCTACCATTTATCCATAGACTTTCTGTTTGCTGCTGATGGAGTGAAGTTCAAAGACCTATGATCTCTTGGCTGACCTGGATCTGACCTCAAAATGAGTACCTTCCAGTTCTTTCCTTTGGTCTTTGTGTGCATTTGCTGGCATATCTGATAGGGCACAGCAGTTGAAAGCTTTTTGGTCCCATATTCCTCATTTATCTAGGTTTGCAAGGTCAGTTTAGTCTTGGCTTCCAGTACATTGCTATGATTAGGATTTTGTTCTCAGTGACCAGAGCTACATTTACCTCTATTTTCTTTACCTTTGTGTCCTAAGTTCATGTTACTGTTCTGTAGCACAGTATGTTTTCTGCAGAATCGGCTTCTCTGCTGTTCTTGTTGCTATCAAGAAGGAAACAAATGGACTCAGCTCTCAAATAGGAATATGTTTTTATCAAGTAGAATGATAAAAATAACATGAACTACCCAGATTCCCCTACGTCTCAAGCCTGGGGACAAAGTGAGGTTACAGTAAGAGTCACAGAGAAGCCAACTTCTGTGAACCCCGCGTTCTTCCTAGTTGCTGGGGTTGCTGAGTTCCCCACCATATGCTCACCAGACCCCAAGGGTGATCTGCCCTATTTTTGCCTCAGGGATCCTCTCTGCTGCTTCCTTTTCTTTATTTCTCCAGTGATCATCTCCTGACTGTGACGCTTGTGAGTCCTTTTGAGGACAGTTTTCCTGGTGCTCCGTCCACCTGGCCAGAGCACTGGAGCCGTGGTTGTAGCCACCGCTCTGCTCTTGTCCCGTGGGCTGCAGGCACCCCTGGCCAGTGTTCTACCAGTGTTACAGTGTTACAAAGCAGAAGTACCTTTGTCCTCCAATTAATTGAATACAGACCATCTAGCATAACTATCCCTTTACTTGAGCTGCTCACTGATTCATGGGGCAAGTGTGGTGACTGTTACACACCCAAATCTGTTCTCCCGCTCTTCCATGTAACATGGCCACCTAGTCAGAGGCTACTTTTTCCCAGTACCCTGCAGCTAGGTAAGGCCATGGAACTAAGCTTTCACTAATGGAATGTAAGAGTTCAAATATTTAGTTGCTTCTTTAAAATGAAACTGTTTGCCTCCTTTCCCCCAGGAAATATCAGTGATGAGTACAGAACTCTAGTGCAATAATTCTCAAAGTGTGTTCCACAGACACCAGGAGGTTCCTGAAGCCCTTTCAGGGAGTCTGGGAAGTCAAAACTATTTTCATAATATTATGATGTTATTTGCCTCTTTCATGTTTTGCGTTTCCATGGATGGTGCCAATGTAATGGTGTGTGAAACTACTGGTCCCCTAGCATGAATCAAGCTACTGACACCCAACTGTACCAAGAGGCATCACATTCTTCACAGACTTGCACTTGAAACAAAACAAAACAAAAAATGCCAGTTTCAGTTAAGAATGTTTTTGAAGAGGGGCTCCTTGGTGGCTCAGTTGGTTGAGCAACCGACTTCGGCTCAGGTCATGATCTCACGGTTCATGGGTTCCAGCTGTGCATCAGGCTTTGTGATGACAGCCCGGAGCCTGGAGCCTGCTTCGGATTCTGTGTCTCCCTCTCTCTCTGCCCCTCCCCCACTTGCATTCTGTTTCTCCCTTTCTCTCAAAAATAAATAAACATTAAAAAAAAAAAGAATGTCCTTGAAGAAGCATTACAAATGATGACTTTAATCATCCCTGTTGAGTATATGTCTTTTTAATATTCTGTGTAATGAAATAGGAAGTATGCATAAATACTTCAGATACATGTGGAAATATATTGTCCCAAGAGAAAGCACGTGTGTGATTGTTTGAGTTTCAAGTTGAACTAAACAGCATTTTTACTTGAAAGAATGATTGATAAACTGTGTTTATTCAGACATTTGGCATACATTTCCTCGAAAATCAGCTTGTCACTTCATGGGAAAAAAAACAAACAGTATTACCAACGAAAAAGTTTGAGTTTTCAACTGAGAATTTGAATTTTGGAAAACATGTATCTGAACATGAACTTAACAGCATCTCAGTATTCTAAAACTTTTTTGATGAGATCAGTGGTGATACCAGTGAATATGACTTTTTAATATTATGCAATAAAATCTGTCAATATTTGGAAGTCCTGCATAGGTCAATGCGTCAATAATTTCTAAAGGACCAATGCATGTGTTACAAAATCATGCATGGGTAAAGATTGATTGGGCATGTTAACCAAGAAATCTTCCTGGTTTGATAAAATTTGGCAAATGTGTTTAGTTATATGATCACCACAACACCAATGGATTTTAATTTAACAGAGTATAAAAAGATTATGGAGGGGTGCCTGGGTGGCTCAGTCGGTTAAGCATCCAGCTTCAGCTCAGGTCATGATCTCGCGGTTCATGGGTTCCAGCCCCGCGTCGGGCTCTGTGCTGACAGCTAGCTCAGAGCCTGGAGCCTGCTTCGTATTCTGTGTCTCCCTCTCTCTCTGACCCTCCCCTGCTCACACTGTCTCTCTCTCTCTCTCTCAAAAATAAATCAAACTTTTAAAAAATGTTTAAAAAGAGTATGGATATGTTTCAGATTTTAAATTGCAACTCTGAAGAAACTACTACTTGAGTTTTGGTGTAATATCAAAGAACAATAATCATAATTATCTGAAAAGGCTATTAAAATCCTCCTCCCTTTCTTAACTATATAGTTGTGTGAGGCTAGAATCCCTTCATGTAATTTATTGTTTTAAATTTTAAAAAATGTTTTGTTTTTGAGAGAGAGTGAAAATGAGGGGGGGGGGGCCAGAGAGAGGGGGACAGAGGATCTGAAGTGGGTGCTGCACTGACAGCAGAGACCCCAGTGCGGGGCTCGAACTCATGAACCATGAGATCATGACCTGAGCTGAAGTTGGACGTTCAGCTGACTGAGCCACCCAGGTGCCCCTGTCTCTTCACATACTTTAAGTAAAACAACTCACCGCATAGATTGAATGCAGAAGCAGTAGCAGCTTCTACTCCTTCGCCTCCTCCTCTTCTCCTTCTCCCCCACCTATCTCTCCCACTCTTCCTCTCATTCCCCTCCTCCTCCTCCTTCTTCTCCCCCTTCTTTCCTTCCTTCCTCTCCTCCTCCTTCACCTCCTCCTCTTCTTCTTCTCCTTCTCCTCCTTCTTCACCTTCTTTGTCTTCTTCATTTTCTCCTTCTCCTCCTTCTTTTTCTTCTATTATTATCAAGCCAGTCATTAAAAAGAGTTTCAAAAACATCAAATAATGCTGCTCTTTTTACTACCTTTTTGAACATGGTTATTTTTTAATAAAATAGATGAGTATCTTAGCATATAATGGTTTTTAGAAAGGGATTAATAAGCAAATATTTTATTTTATTTTATTTTATTTTTTTAATGTTTTATTTCTGAGAGAGAGAGAGAGACAGCATGAGCAGGGGAGGGTCAGAGAGAGAGGGAGACACAATCTCAAACAGGCTCCAGGCTCTGAGCTGGCTGTCAGCACAGAGCCTGATGTGGAGCTCGAACCCACGAACCGTGAGATCATGACCTGAGCTGAAGTTGGACACTTAACCGACTGAGCCACCCAGATGTGCCAATAAACAAATATTTTAATAATTTTTTAGTTCAAATTTCAAATATATTATTAATATATATTACCCTTATAGACAAATCTCTCTGGGGTCCTCAATGGTTTTTCAGTAAAGGGATTCTGAAACAAAAACATTTGAGAATCCATGAACTACAAGATAGACTCAACCTGGATCACTGGGTGAGCACTTAGAATACATCTGTGTCCTTCCAGACTCGTATAGGAAAGAATATATATTTTGTTTGAGCTGCTTGGTATTGGGAACTCTTTGCTACAGCATCTTGGCTCGTATCCTAAAAGATCTATTGGCCCAGATAGTGATCTAATAGATACAATAGGATTTATATTTCCCTTTCATGGGCCAACCAGCATCTCCAGATTGAGTTTCTGTACCTTGACTATTTCCCAGAAGTACCTTTTCTTTAACTTTTTAGACAGAACCAGTCTTGGGGCATTTTTGGTCTGAACATATCAAGTCAATTGTCCTTCCCTTGAAGGGACCTCAGAATTCTGGAATGGTGGGATTTTTTTAACAAGTAAACTGCCTATGACCATATTCTGGGATCTCTTACATAAGGTTTTAATCTGGATTCTGCCTTTGTTCTGTTAATGTCAGTGTGTTTGGTCTAGTTGCTATGGTAATGATATTTTTCTGAGACAAAAATGAAGGCATGTGGTTTAACAAGTACAGCGTATCATTCAGGAAAATGGAAGAATACTTGAATTTGATACTTTCTGGGAAAATTCAGTGTTGTTGGTCATCACGTTTATAAGAAAAGTCCTTAGAATATGGGAATCACATTTCACTAATTTTTAGTTACTAGACTTTGTACAGTGGATAAAATTGATTTACTAAGATGCTCTTTAATGGTAGCATTGTTTTCCTGTTGTGTAAACTCAGGTGTAAATCCTACAAATCCTGAAATCTCAGAGAAGAGAGCTTTACCTACTTTCCTTTTCCTATGAATCATGTTAGATTTTTTTAATTTTATCATTTCTTTGTTCAAAATAGTCTGAATCACTACCCATTTTTTCCAGGATCAAGTCTACTTTCTGTTCTGGGTGTTTAAGACATCATAATTAGGCCTCATTTTGTCCTAAGAGCTACTGGAACTCTTAGCGGGCCAAACCCACATAGAAGAAAGAAGGGAAACTTGTAGATTCTGTGCCCTGGTATTATGACCACACTCTTGAAAACACCCTTTAAGGGGCACCTGGGTGGCTCAGTTGGTTAAGTGTCCAATATCAGCTTGGTTATGAGCTCACAAGTTGCGGGTTTGAGCCCCACATTGGGCTCTGTGCTGACAGCTCAGAGCCTGGAGCCTGCTTCACATTCTATGACTCTTCTCTCTACTCCTCCTTCGCTTGTGCTCAGTCTCTCTCTTTCTCAAAAATAAATAAACGCTAAAAAATAAAAAAAAATTGAGAAAAGAAAACACCTTTTAATCTCTTGTCCCTAGTCATACTCATGTGCAACATAACAAGGCTGATTAAACTCAACTCTGCCTACTCTCAACCTGATCTAACAGCTAAACATTGTCAGAGAAAATCCAGCAACTGTGATGATTTTCTCCCTTTAAAATTGTAACCACTGATCTCGAATGGGCACCCAGCACCAACTGTCAGTCCTACCAACTTCTCATACCTTCACTTTCCCACCAATTGAAGTGACACTGTTCCTCTTCCTAAAGAAGAGAAAATGCTAAGCAAGGTCATCAGCTGAGGTAATGTAGCGAATGTAGCGAAACAGTGTAGCGAATGAAAATCTGAGCTGTGGTTATACAGTGTAGCGAATGAAAACCTGAAATTTCGACCTGAGGATTGTTTCCATCTCTGGTGAATGATGTGGAAATTAACCCCTTCAAGCAGCTGGAGTTCCCCAGGGGAAATTAGGGATGACATTTCCCCGTGAACTATGCAGGAGGTGGCCTTTGTTTTGTTGCTGGAAACCCACCTTGCTGTAAAACGCAAGTGATATGTGTGCTCAAGGAAGTCAGTCATCTTTTATTTATCTGTTTCTGGGTATACTTTAGAGTCCTAAGTAATAATGACGCTGAATTAAACAGGCTTGAATGCAATTTCCATTCCTTATTAAGGAAAAAACCCCAGCTATCTTTGGGCAAGAGACCATGAGTGGAGTCAGAAATTCTGTATGGTAAGCTTTCTGAGGCTTCTGAGGCTTTAAGAGAAATCGTCTGCTCTGCCTACACATTTCTATCTCCTTCTCCCTTCCACATTTGCTTATAGATGTCTAATGGTGGTTATCTGAGAAAGCGTTAGGCTGCAAAATAAAGCAAGGTATTTTTTAAACTGCTTTATTAGGGTATGACTGACATAACAAAAACTGTGGCTGTTTAATGTATCCAACTTGTTATCTTTGGAGATAAGTACTACCCACCTCCTGAAGCCATCCTCATTGTCAAGAGCAAGGTGTTCCAAAGGCAAATATCTCTGAGGGGAGGCAAGGTAGTGACTTACATTTCTTGACTGATTCTGTTCTAGAAAACATATTTAATGGAGGGTGGGAAGGAAATGGATGCCTGAGGTGGCGAAAAGGTGCTGAAAAAAAATTTGAGGATCTGATATACATCTAAGCTAGAGTCAGCCCTGGCCTAGAATAGCATGCTGAAGAACAGAAGATATTTCCATGAGTTAGAATCAAGTGTGGTTAAGTTTCTGCTCTAGGGAAACTAAGCTCAAATATTTACTGTTAATATGAGTTATGTGACCTTAGAAAAATGACTTAACTTCTCTGGGTCTGAGAATCCCCATAAAGTAAATGGGGTACTTCTAGGTTTATTGTGAAGATAAAAGTATTGTTTAATAAATATTAATTGCCATTGTAGGCAATTGTTAGTTTAAACCCTCCTCACTGAAAGTTAGAATAAACCTGTTTTTTAGGAGTAGCGTTAAGAGATGAGGGATAGGGCTGATTTATACTTAAGGCATTGACATTCCTTCCCTGTAGGCTTTGTTATTAAGGGCAGTGGTCCTTCAACTTTTGGAACAGAGAAGTTATATTTTATTTTCCAGAAGGTTTGAAGTTACCGGATGTAAATGTGAGGGAAGCATGGATAATGAAAAATCTCTGAGCAAGTTGGAGTGGGCGTGAAGTTCTGATGTTGTCTCTTAAAGTTATGTTGCCCCAAAGACATACTGGAAGGGATTAGTTTCTCTACCTTTGGGAATTCATTCAAACTATGGAAAGGAGGCTAACCCTAAAAGAAAATAGGCCTAAGATTATTCCCATTGTAGAATAAACAAAAGCCCAGTGAACTGACTTGAATGAAAGTCCTACAGATGAACTCCAAACTAACTGCTCTTTTGATGACTTTATGCTGCCTTTCCCACACATTTCAGATATTAATTGAATGGCAAAAGTGCTAAAACACAAAGAATATTCTAGAAATCCATGTGGAAGCTCTCAGAGGTAGATTTGACCTCTAATGTAGGGTGGGGGTGACCTTGTAAATAGTTTAGAAATACAATATTTATATTACATCAAGATTTTCATAGACCCCACCTACTCTGAGGCCAATTTTATGCTCTAGAGACACACATTACTTCCTTCCAGCTTCTCAAACCGCCTTGAAGTGATGGGCATAATGACTCATGGTCATGTAACATTCCTTTTAGACACATATCAGTGTATTTGCTATTACATTACTGCCTGAACACCCACAGAACTTCAGGAGGTAAGATAGGATTAATATTTAAGAATTTAGTCCCACCCATTTCTATTTTATTCAAATATAACTTTTGAAATGATCATTGTTGGGAATTCATTTTTGCTTCACATAGGTACAAGGTAAAGACGTGTGAATAGGCTTGTCTTAGTCTTTGGAGTCAAGCTTTATTTTGAAAGTGTTTTATTTGGAAACCACACCTAAGTCATAGCAAGGAAATCATTTGACATGAGTCACATGACCCAGCTTGCAGGTGTGTACCTGGAAGAAGCTGGAATCATACAGCACAACATATAATGGGGAACCAGGGAGTACCCTATAAAATACCCATTGGTTATTCAAGATGGAAAAATGATTTGCTTGCAGCTGAAGTTGGTAATTTGGGTCAATAAAATGGTCAGATTCCCTATCTTGGCCATAAATCCCATGCCCTAAATCATGGCCAGTAGCCAGACTCTACCGCCTGACTTCCCTAATTAGACTGTAAATAATATCAAGTACTTATAATATCTACAGTGTATATTGGATTAAGTGGCATATCTTCTATGTCAACCACAGGACCTAAGAGTACTAGTACACAGTGAGAGTCCATTATATACTCATTCATTGGTTTCATAGAATTTGCTAAAGTGCTGAAAATGTTTTAGTAGCCTCCAAAATAATAATTTCTATAGTTTGCAGAATTATAGAGACATTAATTAGTCACTCATTTAATAAGTATTTAGAGTTCGTAAACCAAGCACTAACTCTAAGCCTTGCTTAACTGAGTGATCTTTGATATTCAATCTTTCTGCCTCAGTTTCATCATGTGTAAAATTGAGAAAATAATACCTCCTTAGTTATTGTGATTATTGAATGAGTGGATACATATGATATGTTTAGTACATTGTCTCAAACATTATAAGCACTGATATTTATTATTTTGGTGTAGGAGACACAGTGATTCTATTGCTGCATACCAAATTACCCTAAAATGTAGTGGCTTACAACAACACGTTTATTATCTCAAAGTTTCTGTGAGCAAGGGATCTGAGCAAGGCTTAGATGGGCATTCTCTTTCATAGGTTTCAGTCAGGGCATTCCCTGGGCTGTAGTCATCTGAAGGTTCAAATGTGGAAAAGTTCACTTCCATGCTAATGCACAGAGTTGTTGGCAGAATTTTGTTTCTCACAGTTGTTTGCCAGTGGCTGCCTTCAGTTCCTTGCCATATGGGTCTTCCCAACATGGCAACTTGCTTCATCAAAGTGTGTAATTTTAGAAGCCAATATGTTAGAATTGGTGAAGAAGACACAAGTCACACAGGTCACAAGTCTTTTACAATGTAATTATGGGAGTGCTATTCTATCACTTTTTCCATATTTATTGATTAGAAGTGAGTCATCAGGTCCAGCTCACACTTTAGGGGAGGCTGTTAGACCAAATTATGACTATTGGGGGTTATTCACCATTGGAGGCCATGTTAGAAGTGGAGTACTATTATGGTGAATAATATAAACTTGAGGACTACATGTTTTTTGGGGGAGAGAAACATGGGAAATAATTCTAGAATAAAATAGCAATTAAAATTGTGATAAAGACTATGAATTAGAAATACAGTGTTTGATGGCAAGTTACAATATTGGTACTTGATGTGAGTTGGCATATTTCAGATGAAGGCATCTCTGAGGAAATAATTTTCAGTTTTGTATTTGAAGGATGAATGGAGTAGGCCAGGGAGGGACCAGGGAGGTAGGTGAGCCCTCTCAGGAAAGTGAACAGATGAATTGTAGGCTCTGAGGTAGGTGAGCTCCTGCGGCTGGCTTCTGGATGTGGCTTGGGTTTCTCATAGCTTGGTGGCTAGCTTTAAGATAGTGTTCTGAGAGAGAATTCAAGATTAAAAAGCAGAACCAGAAGGTGCACAAAGTGTCAGGCATCTCTTCCACTGTATTATTATGTTGACCAAAGCAGTTATAGTCCAAGATCATAGTCAAGGGGAAGGGGAATAAACTCTACCTTCTGATTGGAGGTAGACCAGAGGAGCAGCATACTTGCATAAGATCTGGCAGAATTGTTTGGGGATATCTTTGGAAAATAACAACCACAACTGGTGATTATAGCAAGACTAATTTAGACTGGAGTTAAAATTTGGATGAGTAAGAAAGGAAAGTATGCAGAAGCCTCTTTAAGAAACTTGGTAGGACAAGGAGATGAGACTTGCACGGGTAACTGCAAGAAGGTGGCGTGAAGGGAGGACTTAAAGTCATGTTTGCATGTTTCAGGGACTGATCCTATAGAGAAAAGCTTGAACATCATGATAGAAACAGGCTGCTAGATCAAACAGATTTCTAAAAGATGAGAGGGGAAGGAACTCAGAACACAATTTGGGGCATTGGGCTTTGGCAGGCGAACTTTGTCCGTCATAACAGAAAGAAAAGAGGAAAAAGTCTGATTGGATGCAACTAGCTGTTGAAGGCTGACTTTTCCCTTAGTGTTGGAGATCCTGTGTATTGGAGACTCAGCAAAACACACAGAACGCAGAAAAGAAGTGTGTGGGCACAGTGGGAGAAGTGTGGATGCTGCAGTGGGCTAAGGAAGCGAGGATGAGGGGATTAATCACAGATGCAGCTGAACCCTATTCAAGGAAGGATGTTTGATTTAATTTGCATGTTGCTACCTCAATATGTTGTTGTATTGCATCATTTATTCTCATTTTCCTGAATAGGAAATAGCACAAGGAATGCTTTATTCAGTTGCATGATCTCTGTTCTATTGGGCTTCCTTCTTAAGTTAAACCAAGCCGGACAAGACAGGAAAAATCCCTTTCAGAAGCAGATGGATCTCTGTGTTTGTTTCTTCATTATTTGTGCCTTTTCCCCTTGTGGAATATCTTACTGGCTTCCAGATCAACACTGTCCTCAGCTTTGACTGAAGGCTTACACAAGAAATGCATCTATGAAAAAATTCTGTACACCATTTACTGACCATTATGATGTCCATTATTTCTTCTATAAGGCCCAGTGGATTTCCTTGTTCTGAATTTTGCTGTTGGAAGTTTTTCACTTTTAAAGAAATAACTTGTTTAATTTGTTGGATACCTAAAATGCCAAAACATTGTTTCTTTGGATTGGATATCAGGATCTGAGAACTAAATTTAGTGCTGCACCACAGTGTATATAGATGGTCATGGCATAGAGTTTAAAAGCACAAATTCTGAAGTTATATTTCTCTAAGCCCTAGTTTTCTCATCTCTAAAATTAGATAGTGGGGTGCCTGAGTGGATCAGTCATTTGAGCGTCCAACTCTTGATTTTGGCTCAGGTCATATTTTCAGTGTTGTGTGATTGAGCCCCACATCAGGCTTTGCACTGAGCAGGGAGCCTGCTGAAGAGTATCTCTCTCTCTCTTTCTTTGTCTCTCTCTCTGTCTCTCTCCCCTCCTCCCCCCACTCACATGCACAGTCTCTCTCCAAAAAATAAAATAAAATAAAATAAAATAAGATAGATTAGAAGCCTAACGTAGGATTTTTTGGGGATTAAATGAATTAACACCTGTGAAATACTTAGACTATAGCTTGGCAAATTATTGTTAGCTTTTTTAGTGTTAATTGTATCCTTCAGTTTACAGTGACTGATTTGCAAATATAGAACTTCCCAGTTTTCTGGACTTACATTTCCAGAGTAAACCAACATTTGTCTTATGTTGACATATTTCCTTTCCATTTCTTTCTTCTGATCCATTTTCTAGGTTTTATTTTTTTTAGATCTTCCTATCCACTTTTGCAGAAGCTAGACTAGATGGTTTCCAGGGAATATTCTAGTTTTTCAATCTTATGCAATTTATGATTCTTCTCAATGGAGGTAGTAATAAAGGAGAATTATATATATTCAAGGCAGCATACAATCAATATGAATGGTTCCAAGGCAACATAGATGGACTCTTTATTTACTTTTGAAATGGAAAATGGACGTTAATTTAATACTTGTGATATCCTTATTCTTATAAGTGTTCTCCCTACTTGATATGAATGGATAGGCTGAGCCAATAAAAGGTTTACTGGCTTATAACATCTCATAAAAGGCAGGGTAAGAAAGCTTCAAAATTCTTGGCATGTAGGGATATAGAATCTACAAATATAAATAAAACTTATTATTTACTATTAGCATGAGAAAAAATTCCAATGGGATATATAGCATTTGAGGAACCCAGTAACATTGTCACTGAAAATATTGCATTGTGAAATAATCATTTGTGTATTTGCGTATTTAAACAATGCTGATGACTACTTTTTCTAGAATGTCATAGAGAGAACTGATACATTAAGTAGAGAATTGGAAGAGAGAAACTCACATGTCCTTTCAACTCTCAGTATTCATGCTTTTATGATCTTCAGAACACTGAGTTTGGAATTTTTCTATTCATAGTGTGATGGCCTCATTTGAGATTAGGTGGATCACTTTGACTTTATCCTGGGGCTAGATACCAGGGCCAGCCCCAAATATGGACAATCAAACATTTTCCTCTGTATTCTAAATTAATCCTTCTGAAGCCAACTGTAGCTGTTGCTTTAAAATTTAGCTCTAACTATGCATTCTTTCAGATTAAAGTATGATTTTTTTCTTCTATATGTAGCTAAATCATAAAGAGGGTTATTAAATCCTGGCTAAAAGTTGGGTAGGTTAGGTATATTTTTACATGAAATCAGAGTTGCTGTTTTTTTTATCTTGTATCTATTTTGTCAGAAAAGAGAGATATACCAGAGGGATTTTTTAATCTCAAGTATCAGGAATTAACTGGCTGCCACCCAAGGCTTTGAATCAGACTGGGGTCTCCTTCCCAGATTTGATTCTTTATTTGTACTTTTCGTGATTATGTGGGTGTGTGTTCAAAGTCAAAGGAGTGAGTGAATAGGGGAAGGCAGTTATCTAGAGTCTAAGGCATGGGCTTTAGGACCAGCTCTTTATATCCCAAATCAGCTCTTGATATCCCAGAATGAAACTCACTTCTTTGGGAAGGGCCACAATACTGTAAAGTTACCAACACTCTACTGATAATTGTGTTGTGTTAACAACACAACACATTCTGATCCTGTATTTGAAATAGCCAGACACATCCTGATCTCATTGCACAGAAAGAAGATGCCAGACATAGGTGTGCCTGATATCCTGGTAGACAACAACATGAATACTTGAATAGTAATCATTGCCAAGGATTGCTTTGGTGTAGAGCATTGATAACCAAAATGTGTCAGGGGCTTTCTCTTTTAGTCTTTGACAATGTCAAACTTTTTTTAATGTTTATTTATTTAGTTTGAAAAAAAGAGAGGGGGGGCAGAGAGAGAGTGAGAAAGAGAGAGAATCACAAGCAGGCTCTATGCTGTCAGGAAATAAGCTGACATATGGCTCAATATTATGAACCAAGACATCATGACCTGAGCCGAAACCAAGAGTCAGATGTTTAGATAACTGACCACACGGGCGCCCCACAATGTCAAATTTACTAGGAAAGATGGGCAAAAATGTATGAATATCGGGTTGCTTCTGTCTAATATTCCTTTTACTAGGCCATTAGTGGGTTTTTTTCATAATTATAAATAATCTTGTATTATCCCCTAGTTGTTTAAACTGTACACTGGAAGCATTTCAATGGTAGGGCCTGCCTAGGCTTCCTTAATTCCTTTTATATCTTAGTCCTCTTCTTCAACACTAGGTCCAAAGTAAAGTAATTAACCCTTGAAACCCTTAGTCTTTGATTGACTAAGAAATAGGATTTGGTTCCACCTGTTAAAAAATGGTTAAGGACAGTGATTTAGATGATACAAATAAACTGTTTAATACTTCATGAAGTGAACAGTCTTATTTTGGAGAAGTACAAAACAGGATGGAAGGCAAGAAGATTTTGTAGAATAAAGAATAAGGGACAAAGAAGAGAAAAATAGAAAATACCTGATTGGCTGAGATAATACAAGTCAACCTTGTTTAGGATGAGAAGAAACAAAATAATAAATATCTCTAGAGCCCATAGTTGACTGAGCATTTGGGGATTGGTTGACTGGATAGTCTGCATTTCTATTACTGGGTAAGGAGAGCATTTACAGGGACACTAAAGTTATCTAAGTTTTGGCTGGCTGATGTGGACTTCCAGGCAGAAGTGGCTCATTTTGGGCCCAGAAAGTGATTTTAACATAATGGATGCATTAAAAATTGGACCTCTGCATTCTTTTTCTACAGATTTTTCTAGGTGCTGTAATAATTGAAACGTGTGGAATTGGACTGCACACTTTTCTCCCAGTGAAGGGTTACTGTGTCAAAATGAGGAAGAGGAGGAGAGGGGGCAAGAGGCAGAGAAAAGGCCCAAGACTGGAGAGGGGACTTACTTCCCAGGGCCTGGCACATTGCCTACCTGATATGTGGTGGCCTCTTGGTGGAGGTTTGTTGATGAATGAATGAATGTATGAAACCTAAATTAATCTGGGCAGACGAGTTGGGTTAGCTCCAAATATTTCCTCTCTTTTCTTGGGAAAGCTGAATTAAATCCAGCTGTTCTTAAGATTGCCAAGCGACTTTTGAGCAAGTTCCTTTCTATTCCATTTCTATTTATTTTCCCCTTGGGTGCTGAAGAAATAAATGCTTCACCAATTATTTATTCTTTATAAGTATTTGTCCTTTGTACTTGACATTTTCTTAATTGTTCACATTCTGCATATTTCCTTGTTTTTCCTAATGCTGTTGCTTTCCCAGTAACATCTTACGATGAAACTCTAGTGATGAAAATGCAAAGAGGTTTCCTATTTGAGCCTTCTCATTTGCCCTTTCCACATGTCTCTCTACACATTTTCCCTAATACCAATTGCCTTAGCTAAGCTGACCACACCACTGACTATATAAATGTGATTTTGAAGTTTCAAATGACTCGAGGTCTTGGATCTTCTGCAGAACCAAACTTGTCAAAAACAGGGATGTGTAATTCCTCTCTTTCTCAGAAATTCTACGAGAGTTTCAGAATATGTGTGTGTCAGTCAGATTCACTGATCTAACGTGCCACCTGACCAGCTGGGTGAGAATATATCTGTAAGTGAATTTATACAGCGCAGGCAGCAACAAGTCGAGCAGCCTTCTGGCATCACTAGGACGTGATTATAAGAACAAATCTGGAGGAACTCTGAATGGCAGTAGCCCCTTCAGTCTGCATAACTTAAAAATGAAATCCAAGTTGGGGAGAGAGAGGGAGGCAAACCATGAGAAACTCTCGAATGCTGAGAACAAACTGAGGGCTGATGGGAGTGGGGGGAGAGGAAGAGGAGTGATGGGCATGGAGGAGGGCACTTGTTGGGATGAGCACTGGGTGTTATATGGAAACCAGCTTGACAATAAACTATAAAAGAAAAAAAAATGGCATCCATTAGCATTAGATTCAATTTTAAAAAAGAAGAAAACCCTACTAGTTTATACTCCACAATGCTATTTTACTATAATAGCACCAATTCTTGGTGTGCCTGGGTGGCTCAGTCAGTTAAGACTCTGATTCTTGATATTGGCGCAGGTCTTGATCTTATGGTTCATGAGTTGANCTGATGGGAGTGGGGGGAGAGGAAGAGGAGTGATGGGCATGGAGGAGGGCACTTGTTGGGATGAGCACTGGGTGTTATATGGAAACCAGCTTGACAATAAACTATAAAAGAAAAAAAAATGGCATCCATTAGCATTAGATTCAATTTTAAAAAAGAAGAAAACCCTACTAGTTTATACTCCACAATGCTATTTTACTATAATAGCACCAATTCTTGGTGTGCCTGGGTGGCTCAGTCAGTTAAGACTCTGATTCTTGATATTGGCGCAGGTCTTGATCTTATGGTTCATGAGTTGAGTCCCACATTTGGCTGTACACTGACAGTATGGTACCTGCTTGCAATTCTGTCTTTCCCTCTGTCTCTTCCCCTTCACCACTTACTCTCTCTCTCTCTCTCTCAAATTATCTAAAAAAAAAATAATAACCTCCAGTTCTTGTTCACATACTACTATTTAAAAAATACTAATGATTGTAAGATACATGCAATTTTATATTCTGCCCTTTTCTTTTTTTAATGTTTATTTTTGATAGAGAGAGAGACAGAGCATGAGTGGGGGGAGGGGCAGAGAGAGGTGGAAACCTCTAACTCAAAGCAGGCTCCACGCTCTGAGCTGTTAGCACAGAACCCGACGTGGGACTCAAACTTATGAACTGTGAGATCATGATCTGAGCTGTAGTTGGATACTTAAGTGACTGAGCCAACCAGATGCCCCTCTGGTCTTCTCTTGACCTTTATACCATTAAATTTTCTGTGTTTTGTCATAGTCTGTTTTGTTTCTGCCCTCATTTATCATATCTTCACCTTGATTTTTTAAAGTTTATTTATTTTGAGAGAGAGAGAGAGAGAGAGAGAGAGAGTAAGGGCAAGCTGGAGAGGACCAGAAAGAGAGGGAGAGAGGGAAAATCCCAAGCAGGCTCTACACTGTAAATGCAGAGTCTGATGCAGGACTTAAACTCATCAACAGTGAGATCATGACCTGAGCTGAAGTCAGACACTTAACAACTGAGCCACCCAGGTGCCCCATTCACCTTCTTAAATATACAAGCTAATATTATAATTACTATCGCCTAACTTCTGAATTAGTTTGCAATATACTGGACAAAACCAACCACAGCCCAACCAGAGTCAGACTTCCTCTATCCATCCTGCTCATCCTTCCTCTCCCTCCCCATCCTTTTCTTCCCGTCCTGCATTTTTCTGTCTCCCTTCATTCTGGGGCACAGAATTGGATTTCATGAGCCACACTCTTAAGTTCATAAGAAAATATTGTAATTCATCCAAGCATGGCCCTTATTTTATGACCTTTGCTTACCTCATCCCCACACCTGGGTCCCATTCACAAAATATCCTTATATTCAGGTGGTCATTTTGGGAATTCCTTGACTAATCTGATACCTTGATGTTCCTCAAACAAGTCTCTCCTCCTTTTTTTTGGAAGGAGAATATTTTCTCATATTTTCTGCATCCATTTGATTGTGCTGGTTTCAGTGATGAATACAGTAAAAGACTGGTTTTGAGATTTTAATGTGGTTGTTATCACCTGAATCGCTTGTAAAACAGTTTTTAACCCATATCCTCACAATGTCTCCTTTGGTAGGTCTTGAGTGGGGCCCAACAACCAGCATTTCTGGGTGATATTGGCAGTGATCAACTACTCTTTGAGAACTGCTTAATTAGAGAATTTATAAGTATTTTGTCAAAGCACAATTGACAATTTTAAGAAAACACAATTCTCTTGAGAGAGAATTGTAGATAATATAAGAGAAAGTGATTTGTCTAAGGCAAAAAGAGAGCAAGGATTGATTCAGTATATATTGTTCTAAATCTGGAAGTCGCCTCTGCTTTCAAGAACCATGTGGCCGTATTCTATCAATCCGGGGAGGAGGTATGTGCTTTCATTGTTTTTAGCAATGAAGTCAGGCTGCCCCTTTCATTTGAGTTATAAGTAAAACCCCATCATAACCCTATCAGAGGTTCTAAAAAAATTACTTGCATAACATGAAGCATTTAGTATTTCTGTGTAAATGAAAGAACTGTGGAGAGCTAAATGATAGGATAAGAGTGTACAGCCAATGGCCTCATATCTAGATTTGTTTTAACTGTAGGCCAGTTAACTGTGGGCTCCACTCTAGCATTTAGTCCTTTCTAATGCTTGGTCTTTTCAGATTGAAGTAATAAAAAAATAAAGCTTTTTAGATGGGGAAAGCAACAAATCAGCTGATTTGGGCTAGCAGTGATAAACAGAGGGAGGGGTAATATCAAGGCTTCAGTATAACAGCGAGATGGAGTTTGGGGAAAGTTAAAGAGATCTTCACTTACCTCTCTTCTTGCTTTTTTAGTTCTTTCTTGCAATGGACATTTATTGCAGAGATGAAAAAGCGCACATAAGATTAGCCCAGGGCCAGGTGCATCGTAGATGTTTAATAAGTATTTGCTGTATAACTGAAACAATGAACAAAAAGAGGTAGATGTGAAGCTCTGGGAATGGAGAGTAGGGTGATGATATGGCTGCTGGGTGTCTTTGTCATCACCCAAGGGGATCTTAGGCAGTGACATCCTGCCTCAGACATCACTGCAGGGATGTTTTCCCACAACCCAGACACATGCAGTGATTAGATCTACGTGTACACTGCGTATCTTCCCGAGAGCATGATGTAGTAAGCTGTTAACAATCATTAGCGTCTCGGTGGGAATTCTTGTTTCCCACCAAATTGTGATGGCATCCGAGCATTTTATGAAGAACGGGAGGTCTGAGTGATTTAGGGGGAAAGAGGGTGGATTTGGGACCTGAGGCACTTCCTTGGCAGGCTGCTATCTGCAGACCTCCAGTATCCATCCTAGAGGAAGGATGGGGTGCTTGGAGAGGGTACCCTGGATGGGGCAGGAGCAATAGAACATGCCCACCTCTCAGGGCGGGCACTCTTAGGATTCTTCATGCAGAAGTCCTCAAATCACCTAGAGGGCTTTTGTTAAAACACAGAACGCAGGCCTTCATCCTCAGGAATTCTGATTCAGTACAAGTGGGTGGAGTCTTGAATTTGCTTTTCTAGTAAGTTCCCAGGTGATGGCGATGCTCCTGGTCTGCGGGCCACAATTTGAGACCCATTGCTTTAGTTATTTCTGAATGAAATGCAAACTTTTCGGTTAATATTTTATCTTTAGAAATGAGGGCAAAAAGGTGAGAGTGACTGCAATATTGTATTTTAAAGAATGGTTTTAACTGACTCAGATTTACTAGAAATGTGTTAAAGACTTCCTGTTCTTTCCAGGAAGGCATACAACTAAATTTTTAAAATTAAGATTTGATCCAAATAACAAACTAAAAACTCAAGTTGTTTTAATTAAGAAAGAATATTAACATTTGTTATATATTAGGGTATATATATTAGGCTGTGTATTTTTGAGTTTCATTTTCTTTCAGGCTTAGTACGTAATAATTGTTTCACTCCATCGAATTTCATTAGAAAAGGAAAACCAGTCTCCTTAATTATAGCTAAAAATGAAGGCTAAAACAAAAAGTGGCCAGTTTGTGTGTGTGTGCGTGTGTGTGTGTGCATGGGTGCGTATGTGTGCACACACAATCACAGAGGCAAAGAGAACCTGTTGTAATATTTCAATAGCACAGATGTTTTAGATAAGTGTGAGTCAACGTAAATATTTAAAATTTCCTTCTTAGCTTGGGAAATCCAGCATACAATAACCAGAAGCTTTCTGTACTAGTAAGCATCTTATCTTTGACATCCCTTTTATGTTTTAACAACAGTTGCTTTAGTACATTGACTCTGATTGTAATCTAAGTAGAATCAGTCATATTTATTTTCCTTTTGATAAACAGCTATGAGGAGAGGATGCTTTACATGAGTTTCATGACAATGACAGTAACAGGAGTCATAATTCATAAGCTATCTGGCTATTCAGGATATAGTGTCAGGGAAAACTATTGTTTTTTTCTGAGTACTGTAAATAAATCAAATGCTGCTATCAGCTCAATAATATTATAAAGGCACTTTGAAGTACTCAGAGAATATTATCATTTCTATGTTACATATTGGGTCCAGGGACCCTGGACAATATAAGTGGTCCCTATATTTACTCAGGCTGCATTAATAGAAGAGCAATAATTAATTAAATCCAAGAAGAGGTGATCCAATACTTTCAGCCAATTTCACGACCAAAACATGTCGACTAAAACATGTTGACTGCATGGGTGATCCATAGGCAGATGTAGGTAGGAAACAGACAAAGAAGCCAAACCATTTGAACAATGTTGTGAGCAAAAAGATCGGGTCATTCCAAGTTAATTGAACATTATTGTGGAGAAAAATCAATTCAGCATACTAGAAAGTCCTCTTAAGTCTCTATCTGGTGTGCTCTTCACAACATAAATATTTAGATATGTTAAGGGCTACAGCTTCTTTTAGGATATTTACTTTTATAAAAGGGAATTGTGGAATTACTTAATAGGGGCAGTTTTCCTGATAGTATACATTTAAATACAGAATACAGTCACTGAATGAGCTGTTCCTATTGTGGAAGAAGTGTAAGAGAGTTAATTAATTTACTATAAATTTAAAAGATAAAATAACACCCATCATAGTGATAAGAATAAGCAAAATTTCAGGTTTTAATTATGTATCTGTTTTATGTATTTTAGATTTATTTTCATAAATAAGCCAAAATCTAAGATAGAAAACCAACTTAATGCTAACCTGTTGGATACAGACTAGGAATTTTTGAGAAGTTTAGTGAAGAGCAAAGATAGGGAGACTGTTGTGGGGGGAAGGGGGATATCAACCTGGCTTTAGAGGAACGATATTTTTTGGATCGGTGATAAGGAGGGAAGAACCTTTCTACAACTATCCCCCAGAGTAGGCACATACCTAAAAACCTCCTCTGTCTATCTGGCTTCTGTAAGATGGTAAGATTTGTGAGGTCCTTATTATTATTGTCATTGGTTGCTGTCATTGTTATTCTTTTTATCGTTACTGTCCTTGTTAGTATTTGTCTAGCACACTCTCCTTCTGTCTTGAGCCACCAGAGTATGTAAGCCACCTTGATCACTTCTACTACGTCAGCCACCAGTCTGAGTGGAATGTATGATACAAGGAAGGCCAGTGAGCATCCTGCCCCGGGGTCTCCGGGCATGTGAAGCTAGGGCTGCTACCAGCCACACCTTCTGTCAATGGAGAAGGTCAACTCCCAGAAAGGGAGAAGGAAGTCAGCATAGGACGAAAAGTTGTGATGAGCATATAGTGAGAGAGGAATAGAGAGAGAATCCAGGAGACAGTGTCCTTGATGTGTTGTCCTGTTTTGGTCTTGAGCCCACCCTGGAAAACATCAAAACCTTCCTTTTTGCTTAAGTTTTTTGTTTGAGTTGGATCTTTGTCACTGAAAAAAAACCAGGTCCTAACCCAGGTGTCCTTCATAACTCCTACCTCTCACTTGTCATTTCAACTGGCAAACTGGTACTGGCAAGTACATTTTAAAAGCTACTTTCTGAATATTACTTCTTTTCACAAAAACTTCTCTGCCACTGTTTCCTCCTGTATTGAGTCTATATTTCTTTGGCATAATTTTAAAGTGAAAAAGGATATTACTGATGAGCTTCCAGACTTTCAATACACTGAATGCTCTAGGCATAACCTAATGGCCTAATCTGTTTGCAAGGCTGTGATGAGTTAGTCTCTGAGAATGACAGAATTTTTAATGTTGTCTAGTAGAAGGTGATTACCATCATTGATAACATCTGAGCTGAATCTAAATTTAAATTTTGGACTCCTATGAACTCAGCCTGTAGGACTTTCCTCCGGGAGGATGGGGGCTTTTAGAAAAACTGAAAGTTCTACTTCAAGCTGCTGTGGGCCAGAAAATGGACTAATCAGATAAATGCCAGAGTTTGCTGTCTTTAAAAGTACATTTCCCAGGTGATTCAGGCAACTGTTTTGGAGAGGTTTGCTATTCCCTGACTTCTTTAGGGCAATAATAGAGTACTAGAATACAGTTTCCAAATCTTTAGCTAGTTTTCAGGGACTTCGTTGGTTAGCATCATGGAAACCATGACTTCTTTAAAGCACAGAGACAGACCAGTCCAGCATGTGTTGGACTCTTATGATTTATTGCTTAACTATCTGGGAAGTGGCAGAGTGCTTTCTGCTGAGCAGATTTTCCTTTTTCTTAACTTGAACCAATGAGTTTTTTTAATATATTCAAATTCATGTGTTTTTCATTAATTTGCAATTAACTCATGTCAAGATGTTATTTTATAAGAGCAATTTCATGCCCCTCAACCCCTCTGAGTATTTTTTTTCATATGCTTGAAGATCCTTTTTGACCTTAGAAGACATTAGGCACAGTATCAAAGGCAGGGATGCAGAGGTGAAAACATGGATTTGGCTCCAAGAGGAGAGTAGGAGATCACAGAAAGCACTGAGTCAAGAGCCAGTAAAGTTTAACTGAAGAAGTAGTTAAGTAGAAATTAAAGCCTGGGTTCCAATTCAGGTAGCTGTGAGAGAATGGGCTTTACTCACCTTGATTTTCCCTTCTGTGTAATGGGAATAACAGGGAGTTGTTCCGAGTATAAAGGATATAAAATTATAGAAAGCTTTTGAAAGATGGGGCAGAGTTCAGTGACAGTAAAGACTATGATTTTTGTAGCCCATGAAACTTTTCTTCTGCAGTGGTGCTGACAGCCTTACCTGACCTGGGGATGAAGACTATTATAAACTAGCACGGGCCATGTTTCCCACTTCCTAGCTCCTTCATCTTATGTTGCCATCAAGGCAAGTTTTGTGGTTCAGTTGGAAAAGCACAAGATTTGGGGTCCAAACTGCCTTTGTTTGAGACCTGGAGCTGAAGGCAGGCAAGTCAGTGATTCTGTTCATTTGGTGCTTGTATCCCTCTTTGGAGGAACATGGGGGGCAGACAGAGGGTGTTAGAAGCATGTGAGGAATTTGCTAGGGAGGCATTACTCATTACTTACCTGAATCAGAAAAACAGGGATATTTGTCTTTTCAGTGTCATATACTCAATAAAATAGATGTAATGCAATCTAACAAATGCATTGATGATGTAATTTTGGCTAGATTTTGTCCGGGTCGTAATCATTTGTCCTACTTTAGTTTTATCCTTATTACTCTGTTGAAGAGAGAGCATCTCTTTTCTTATTGAACTAGGAAGAGCCTCATGACATCTTTTCACTTGGGACAATCCTCCGAGTGGAGGCAGAACGTGGGTACAGCCAAGGGGGAGGCTGTGCCTGTGTTACGCCTCACTCTTTCTCACACGGGCTTCTCTAGGGGCCTCTCATTTTCCTGTCCCTCCTCTCCTGGTTCTCAGTGAAACTACAGGCTGCTGCCAGACTTTTCCTTCTAAGTTACAACTTTGATTATGTAATTCCACAGAGCATAAATTTTGACGATTCCACACTGACTGTGAAATTAAACAGAAATGAATCAACCTGACATTCTGAATTCTCTAAAATATGAGTTAAACTTTTGTAGACATTTGATAAGATGCTTTATTATTATTATTTTTTAATGTTCTGTCAAATTAGATTTCTTGCCCTTCCACATAGTCTGCTTCTTTTCTTTGGAAAGCGATTTTCCTCAAGTTCTTCCTACTGAATTTCTGTGGATTATGTAAGTCTTTTCTCAAAAAATCCACTGCCTCTATGAAGTCTGCCATGTTCTCCTGACAGCTTTTAGTGTAAATGGTGAAGACCAGTGCCCTGGGGTGATTTAGTGTGAGCCTTTCAGAGATAGGCCAGAGGCCAGTCATCTTTGTTTTTCATCACCTCAGCACTGATAGTAGGTCTACAATGAAAATTCCTTGAACTGAAAACTGAGTTTGAATGCTCTCTTCAACTTTTCTTTTTTAAAAAAAAAATTTTTTTTAATGTTTTATTTATCTCTAGGAGAGAGAGAGAGAGACAGCGTGAGCAGGGGAGGGTCAGAGAGAGAGGGAGTCACAGACTCTGAAACAGGCTCCAGGCTCTGAGCTGGCAGTCAGCACAGAGCCCGACGCGGGGCCCGAACCCACGAACCGCGAGATCATGACCTAAGCGAAAGTCGGACGCTTAACCGACTAAGCCACCCAGGCGCCCCTCTCTTCAACTTTTCTTTACACACATTGTTATTGCTATTTCCTAGGATCCAGCTCAGTCCTCCTCCCCAAATTCTTCAGTAAACTCAGCCCATAGCTTCCCTCCTGGAAGTTGAAGTTTGACTTCAAACTCTCTCTCTTGCATTTTGTTCCTCTTGCCTATTTTCTCATATGTTTGCTCCTCAAACTGCATTTTAAATTCTTAAAAAAACCCAGGCTAGGTTGAATGCAAAGCACGTGGGAGTACCCTGTTAGAGTCGGTGCTGAATCGCTAGTTGTTGACTGACTCATTCCCACAGTAGGAGAAATGTCCTAAAAGCAAGAGACTAATTTTGTTGTCTGATGTGGCTGGATCTCCCAGAAAGTACAGTTGCTGTAAACCGTTGGTAAAGAAGCGCTAATGACCTGAAGACCAGAATCTCTCCTTGATGAATTTATGATAAATCATTATTGAGCAAACTCTATTTCTCATTTTTGGAAAGATTCAGAATTCAATTGGACTGCTTAATTTAAATGGATGTGAGTTAAAATTGTCTGGGCTAACTTGCCAGAGATCAGTAAGTGAAGCAATGGGAGGGTCTCAGCTTTATCAAGAGAGAAGAGTTGAACTAGTGGATTAATTCTTCCTTGGTGGATGGTGCCTAAAATTTGAGTAGATGCCGCCAGCTGAATGGTGATGGCTGGTAGCTATAATGGCAGCTGCATATCATTATCCCTGGGGATGTAACACTATGGTACACATTCCTGGGTCCTACCCACCCTTGAAGTTTCCAACTCATATGGTTTGAATTGGGAACCAAACATGAGTTTTTGTGGAAAATTTCCCAGCTGATTTTGCTGCACATCTTCAGTTAGAAGCCATTGGTTTGGAGTCTTGGTGTGCAAGACTAGGTTTTGTTCAGGTAAGGATAACTAGAACCAAAGACAGAAAGCAAGAAGCACTTGACTTTGCTATTTCTATATAATTATTTATGAAGAAATCACAGGCGTGTTGGTGAGCTTCTTTTGCCTTCTTGTAATACTTAAGTTAGAGTCAGAGAGATGCACATTGCTAAATAAAGAACGTGGCATATACATTGCAAGTCATAGCTGATAAAAGAAAAATTCTTAAACACTTAGAACTTTTAACTTAAATGAAGGTCTTTAGTGTTTGTTTTCAGTTATGGGGGATTTTTATGGCTTCAGGGTGCCTTTCCAACTATTCCTAACTTCTATTCAAAGGGAAGGTATGATTTTTCTTCTGGAAGTCTCCCAGTTGCTCTGCAATCCTTGTTTACCCTTCACTATTCTTGCCGTGTAAATCTATGGTCTGCTGCACGGTTACTGAGACCTTAGATTCATTTTCTCTCTCTCTCTCTCTCTCTCTCTCTCTCTCTCCTCTCCCTACTCCAGCCCTGAATTGCCTTCTAAAAAGAAAAGTGAAAGTTTTGGATCTATCCATGTTACTAATTCCCTCATTCACAGCCCCATTCCGTTTGTTTTACTGTCTTCTTTAACCAGGCTACACATTTTAAAATCTGAACGCTTAAGAATCATCAAACAAAGCTGTTTTTAAACAAGATTACATAGATTATATATGGCTGTTATTAGCATCAACTGTGCTTAAAAATTTCTCAGGAAACCACAAGCTTTAGTCTGGAGGGAGGTAGGCATGGAGTGTTCACCACATCTGTGCCATATGGCTGCTTCTCTGTGAACATTTACTGAGTAGGTCATGTGCCAGCCATTATGGGTGGATGTCATTCAGATATTTTACATGAGAAAATGGAGGATTAGGGACTTCATACTTTCTCAAGACCGTCATAACTGCTTGGTGAGCATTTCATCTCTCACTCATCTAAGTTCAGCATCCATTTGGCTCGCTCCTCCGTGGCACTGTGGCTTAAAACGTAGACATTGTAAAGGAGCCAGATTCAGAGCATCTATCCATACTTCCTTCATTCTGTGTGAAGGGTGCTGCAGTGGCACATTGCTGCTGCTGCTACTCCAGTTAGTAAATAACACCAACTGGTGTGTCATTTGGTGAACATACACATTGACTTCCACAGAAACAAACTGCCCCTGGAAAAATAGGCATGCTCCTGGAAACTGAACACGTTTATTTAGGAGATGAAATTCAGTTAATAAGTTAATCTGACTCCCCCCACCCCCACCCAATTCTGCATTCACAAAAGAGGTGAAGACGTCATTGGAAGACTTCTGACTTTAGGCAACATCTTGGGTAGATTCTGTACATTTTTGGTCAAGGTACTTTTCCACTTCTGGTCAGCGCACTTTTCAGGCTCACACTGAATCCACACTTTACATGTTTTTGATCCATCTCTCAGACTGGAGGAGCCTCTGGTGTCCTGGACCAGGAGGAGGGAGAGGGGAAGAGGCCCTATTTTAGATGTCTCCCAGTTGCTTATTGACGGATCTGTACTGGTCTTTGGTGCCTCTGTGGAACAGCGTCCATGTGCAGGCCTCCTCCTGGGTCACAAGTGTGTGGTGTCCATACTACCTCATTCTCTGATGCTGGAATCCCTTATTTTCCAGGCCCCATGCTCCCCACCATGAGCAGTCCAGCCATGTTCTCCTGCTGTCACAATCTGCCTTCAGGAAGCACTTGGTGAACAGCTTTCTTGGAAGCTTCCATGAAAGACAGCTGGAGCACAGCTAATATCTGCATGGGCCATTTGGCCCAGAGGAAATCAAGTATCTTTTTCCCTTCAACCATGTCCTCCTTCCACCATCATACCATTAATTTTCTCCTTGCTCAAATAGGCAAAGACGAAGCTTATCTGCAAACAGCATCCCTTCTGGTAGAGGAGCCCTCTTGGAGTTTTTCCTAACCACCTTCTTCCCCTTCAGAGAAGAAAAGCGTCTCCCGCTTGGAAGAGAAAGGGTCTCTCTCACTTTGCATTCAAGGCCAATGTCTTGACCACCTCCTTTTCTGGTGTAACAGTCATTCCAGCCTGCAACTGGAACCGCATGGAGAACTTTAAAAAATGCCAATTGCCTTGGGTGGTACCATGGCCCAATTAAATAATCGTCTTTATGGGAGGCATCAGATTTGCAAGCTGCCAGGTGATTCTAAAGTGTAGCCAACGTTGAGAACCGCTGGGCATAGATGAGAAGCGGAGGGTGAGAGTGACTGCAGTAAGCCTGGTGTCAGCACCTGTCAGGAAGGCTTGGCAGGTACCCCAGGTGTCTGTGGGTGTTGATGTTCTTTTCAAAACGTGGCTACGTTTATTCGGCTGTGGAGCCTAACAACGCGTTCTGGAAAAAATTCCCCTCAACAACTTGTTGTGCAGGATGAAATGACATCTATGAAATGGCATAGAAAGCGAAATGGGAAAGGGCCCTGCTGCTTTCCTCAGCTGTGGCCCCTAAAAGGAGGTGACCATAAAATTAAATGGTGCCAAGTATTTGTGTCGTGAAGGAGTTATATGGATGGGTGCAGGCAGCTTGCTTTCTATCCCTTCAATTGCAGGACAAATAATAGCAGACATGGCCTGTGGTTATTTTCTTGCTGTCCCTCCCTTTCTGTTTGTTTAAGGAATGCACAGTGCTGAGGCCTTTTTGTTGTGGCTTAACTAGTCATGGTTTGCTTGTTGTGAGAGGCAGAAGGAGTGGAGCTGAGGAGAGGGAAAAATCCCATCTGTGAAAACGAGAAACACAATCAACTCTAAAGTTTGTGGGGGAAAGGAAGCATTTTGATACAGAGATAGCAAAAAACCTCGAGGCCTGGGATCAGGAAAACCTGTCTTGGCTGGGGAGAAACAGAAATCTTAAAGTGGAAAGAAAATGGATTCAGAGTTAGGAATCTTGTGGTCTGGTCTTGCTTGACCCTGTCGCTGTTGAAGAGACAGCGGTTAGTAACCTAACATGTGGAGTCTACACGAGCCAGCCTGGAAACTGATTTTGGCTTTGCCACTGAGAAATGAGAAGTCTCTGAACTTCTCCATGCCTCAGTTTCCTCATCTGTAAGATGGGGGTCACAGTCACCCCTGCATCAAATCGTGATGAGGATTAAATGAAGTAATATTACAAAATGTTCTATGTAAGCAGTTGTTAAATAAAAGAAATGATAATTAAATTTGACTGACTCATTGGAACTTTCAATTTCCAAATCTCTCAAATGCAGAGCCAAATGTCTCTGAGCTCCCTTTTCCAGTACAATCCAATGATCTAACACAGGTTTGGTGCTTTTCACTTTCCTCTTTCTTTAAATGTGATTGCAATGGACTAAATGTTTGTGTCCCCTGAAAATTTATATGTTGAAATTCTAACCCCCCAAGGATGGTATTAGGAAGTGGGGGCTTCAGGAGGTAATTAGGTCATGAAGGTGGAGCCTCAAGAAAGGAATTAGTGTCCTGATTAAGAGACCCCAGAGAGAGGGGCGCCTGGGTGGCTTAGTCGGTTAAGCGTCCGACTTTTGCTTAGGTCATGATCTCACGGTTCGTGGGTTCGAGCCCCGCGTCGGGCTCTGTGCTGACTGCCAGCTCAGAGCCTGGAGCCTGTTTCAGAGTCTGTGACTCCCTCTCTCTCTGACCCTCCCCTGCTCACGCTGTCTCTCTCTCTCTCTCTCAATCCTAGAAATAAATTAATTTAAAAAAAAAAAGAGAGAGCGAGACCTCAGAGAGTTCTTTGGTTCCCTTTCTTCTGCGTGAGGGCACAGAGAGAAGGCAGCAGTCTGCAGCCTGGAAGAGGACATCAGCAGAGGATCCCGGCCCCCCGATCTCAAACTTCCAGCCTCCAGAACTGAGAGAAATAAGTTCCTGTTGTTGATAAGCCATGGACAAAGTCCATGGTACTTTGTCACAGCAGTCAAGACTGACTAAGACGAGAGTTAACACTCAAAAATAGATTTGAAACTAAATAGGGCCATAAACCTCACCATGGGATTAATAATAATATACCAGAACTTTGATTTATTTAAAAGGTATTACGATAATTATTAAACAACAATGATTTGCTTGCTCTTCAGGAAGATCAGTTTTTGAGTCAGAAACAGTTTATTATAATGGATATACCATGAAATTACAGAATTGGATGCTCATGAGGGGAAAGTCCCCAGTGTGTCCTCCACAATCTAACCATAAACTCCTGACATCTGGCCTCAAGTCTTTGTTCTCACTGCTCTCACTGCCTGGAATGCCCTTTGTCTCCACAGCACAGAAGAGAGAGGACTTTCACTGACAGACTCACATGTTTTGCCACAGCTTCCTTGATTGCTTGAGTTGGAAATGACAGTTACCGTTTCTGTGCTCCTTCCATAACTTGTACTGACCTCTCTGGTGGGAACTGCGGAGCTACGTGGTACAGTTCACCGCCTCGTAACACACAGTCTTTAAATGAAAGAATTTGGAAAGAATAGTTTGTGCTCTTTGAACTGACTTTTTACCTTAAATGCTAGGCAACACTTAGTGACTTTTTTCTTGGTAATTAAGAAGCCTCTTTTCTACTGCTGGTGGTGTTTCTGCTTTATAACTTAGGTACTTCAAACAATTCAAAATTATTTGATTGTAGGTTCGGTAGTAAATAGTTTTTGCAAATAGTTCAACTAGTTTGAAGTACCTTATGTAACAGACCTAGCAAAGTGTAATATCCATGTAGTATATATATATATTACATGTATTTTAATAACATCAGGTAGAATATGAGTTTTGCATATTTTTTCTTTCATTTTCCTTAGAAATTAGAAAATAGATTTATGCTTGGGGCAGGAAGTTGTAGTAAATTTCCTATAGTTACAAAAAATCCTGTCTGTCTTAAAAATGTCAGCACATTGTAATTTTGTAATTTTTCAGTTTTGTAATTTGACTTCAATTTTTCTAGTATGCCAAAGTGATGTCAGTTGAATCATGCAAAAAGTTATTTTTTGTTTTATTAGTCATAGACACCAGGATTGAATGCGTTTTTTTGTTTTTAATCAATAGGGTTTTGCAAGAGAGTGTGAATGTAGACAGCACAGCATTTTTGGAGATTCTGAAAAAGCATAGACTTTTTTTTTTTTTCTGTGCTGCTGCGGAGTTACTTATAGATCCATGGGGAAGCAGAGAGAAAGTCCTGTAACACTGACTCTCCAAATAGTTCCAATCTTACATGTGAAGATTCAGTTTCTGGCTATGAAGAATCACTTATGTCCCTAAGAACAATAGTTATTTTTTCTCTGTAATTCATTGTTGCAGTGATGACTTTAGAACACTGGCTCAATAACTTGACAGACTCTTGGATTCTATTACGTTTTCCAGAATGCCTACGTTTAATATATTTTCCTTCATTTAACTTGCATTTTTAAAAGAAAAAGTGTCTAGACATACGACAAATATTTAAACACTATATAACAGGATACTTAAAATAATCTAAGTTTCTTTTCCTCCTGAGTCCTTTTTTACTCCCAGTCTTCCTAGTGTACTTTCTCTCATCCCAGTAAAAACTGCTCTTATTGATGCCTCAGGACTCAGTTTATATCACAGGGTTTTCTGGCTCTCTGAGTGGAAGTGCTCCCCCAAGGCACTGTCTCTCCATTAAAAAATTTTTTTAATGTTTATTTTATTTTTGAGGGGAAGAGAGAAAGGGAGAGAGCACAGAACAGGGGAGGGTCAGAGAGGGAGGGTGGGACAGAATCTGAAACCTGCTCCAGGCACTGAGCTCTCAGCACAGAGGCTTGAACTCACAAACCGTGAGAGCATGACCAGAACCAAAACCAAGAGTCAGACACTTAACTGACTGAACCGCCCTGGTGCCCCATCTCGCTTTCTTTAGAACACATTGTTTTACTTTTTTATGCCACTTTTCACTACCTGACATTTTCTTGTTTATTTTCAATATTTGTTTATGATCTGCCTGATTCCCACTCCTCCTCTAGAACATGAGTTTTGTGATAGCAAGTACTTTCTCTGCTCAGGGCTACCTGTTCTCTTAGAAGTTCAAAGGGCTCATGGATGCCAGGGAAACTGTCTTTCCTAAAGAGAGACCGTCCATTCCCGTGATTTCTGCAGGTCAGAGGAAAATGATAAGCCTGGAAAAAATTGCAGAGAGTTATTTGAAGCCTCGTTCCTGACAAGAAGGTACGATGCACACAGGCTACTACTCTCTCAGTGATTTGCTTGGAGTAGACACTCAGTAAAATATCCACATGCTTCCTTAAAAGAGGACTAAAACGTTACTATTGGCCATCACAAAAATGAATGAATGAATGAATGAATGAATGAATAAATAAGTAAAAAGAAATGTTCCTGAGGGAAAAAAAAAGTAAGTGCCAGTTAGGTGTTTGGTGAAAATTAAAATCCTTTTTGTATGCTTTATTAAGGTATAATTGCTATATATTTATAATCACCGGCACAAGGGTATGATTTGATCAATTTTAACGAAAGTCTATAGTCCTGTAACAACTGCCAGGATGGTGACACACACCATTTCCATCACTCTGAAAACTCTCCCTGTCCCTTTGCCGTGAGTGCTCCGGGTAACCATGCCTCTACTTTTCTTCACTGTGGCATTGCCTTGTGTAAACTTCATCTAGATGGAACTACATACAATATATCCTTTTCTGTCTGTTTTTTTCTTTTTCACTTAGCATGTATGTTTCTAAAATTCATCTGAAGTTGAGACACGTATCAGTTTGTTCCTTTTTATTGTTACCTAAGATTACATTTCTTGGATATACTACATTCTGGTAGGTATTTGGGTTGTTTCTAATATCAAGAATTTTGAATGGTTTACCGCCTGCAAGCTAATGAGTTACTCTGCCACAGTTTCACGGATCCTTTATTTATAATAAATACATGAGATGCCTGGGCCACGGTCAAAGGGCAATTTGTTACTCACTGCATCAGCACAGCCAGAATCTTACCATTTCAGCCTGTTTCCTGAGCCCCTTTTCCCACAGGTTGACATGTAGAGGGCCAGGTATGATTGCTTCATAAGAGAAAAATCCTGAGCTTAGGGAATGCAAATCTTTTATAAATGGGTAGTAAGCCTGTCCTTTGACTGAGAGTCAGACACTATCTTTATTGTACTATATAGCAAAATATATCCATCCTTTCCTTAGATGAGGAAACTATATCTTCCAAGGCTGTTTGTGTGTATGTGTTTGTATGTTTTCTATATGTTTGTTCTATATATTCCAGAGATGGAAACAAAGGCAGTCACTGGCTCTATTTGCAAGGTATGCAGAAACACAGGAGATTTGAGGGAGACTACCTTAGTTTTGTTTACAATGAATAAAACTGCTGTGAACATTAACATATACACTTAGTGTGGGCATATGTTTTTATTTATCTTGGTTAAACAGTTGGGACTGGAATTGCATTGAGTGGTTAGGATGTGTTTGACTTTATAAGAAAATGCCAAGCTTTTTTTCCAAAGTATCATTCTGCACTGCTAACAGCAATGTTGGAGATTTCCAGTTGCTCCACAGCCTCACCAACACTTGCTATTTTAAAATTTTAGTTATTCTAGAAGCTGGGTTGGGATTTTGTATTGTGAGTTTTAATGTATATTTTTCTGATGACTAATGATGTTGAATATTTTTCATATGCTTTTTTTTCCATCTACATCTTTTGAGTGAAGTATCTGTTCAATTATTTTGTTAAAATTGTGAATTGTTTGTCTTATTATTGAGTTTTGAGAATTCTTTATATACTCTAGGTGGATTTCTTTATTGGACACTGTTGGGAGATAATTTTGTTTATTTTATTTTACTTCTTTTGAATTTTTGAATTTTTTATTTTTTTTTATTTTTTATTTTTTCACAAATAGTTTATTCTCATATTAGTTTCCACATAACACTCAGTGCTCATCCCCACAAGTGCCCTCCTCCATGCCCATCTCCCCCCCCCCCCACATCCATCAGTCCTCAGTTTTTGTCAGCATTCAAGAGTCTCTCATGGTTTGCCTCTCTCCCTTTCCCCCACCATTTCCGCCCTTCTTCTCCCCCTTGTTCCTCCGTCAAGTTCCTCCTAATCCTCCTATACGTGCAAACATATGATATTTGTCCTTCTCTGCCTGACTTATTTCGCTCAGCATAACACCCTCAAGGTCCATCCATGTTGCTACACATGGCCAGATTTCATTGTTTCTCATTGCCATGTAGTATTCCATGGTATAGATAAACCACATCTTCTTGATCCATTCATCTGTTGATGGACACTTAGGCTCTTTCCATGTTTTAGCTATTGTGGAGAGTGCTGCTATGAACATTGGGGTACATGTGCTCCTATGCCTCAGCATTTCTGTATCCCTTGGGTAAATTCCTAGCAGTGCTATTGCTGGGTCCTAGGGGAGTTCTATTGTTAGTTTCCTGAGGAAACTCCACACTGTTTTCCAGAGGGGCTGTACCAGTTTACATTCCCACCAACAGTGCAGGAGGGTGCCCGTTTCTCCACATCCTCGCCAGCATCTCGCGTTCTCTGATTTGCTCATTTTAGCCACTCTGACTGGTGTGAGGTGGTATCTCAGTGTGGTTTTGATTTGTATTTCCCTGATGAGGAGGGATGCTGAGCATCGTTTCATGTGTCTGTTGGCCATCTGGATGTCCTCTTTGGAGAAGTGTCTGTTCATATCTTCTGCCCATTTCTTCACTGGGTTGTTTGTTTTTCAGGTGTGGAGTTTGGTGAGTTCCTTATAGATCTTGGATATTAACCCTTTATCTGATATGTCATTTGCAACTATCTTTTCCCATTCCGTTGGTTGCCTATTAGTTTTGTGGGTTGTTTCCTTTGCTGTGCGAGATAATTTTGTTTAGAATTCTCATCTTTCTGCAGATTTTATGAGCAGAGGCACTGACACTTATTATTCCAGACTATCTTTTTAAAGACTTTTGTGTAAGTAAAAAGCTTTGGACAGTAGAGATAGTGTCTCCCTTTGGGGAAGGGAAAATTTGTTTGCTAATGTAACAAAGATGGTATCTTCTAGTTTTGCTTACTGCTCTTTAAAAAAATGGGCTTTTCTAAGCTTGGAGTTACTGAAGTGTGGTGCAAATCCCCTCCATGTGTAGCATCCATTAGAGCCTAGCTGCATGTCACTCCCATAAGCGTTTGCTCTGTTATGAGTAATAAAGTCCTTTATTTGTGATGCAGGAGTCTCAGGTCTTCTGCTAGAATCCATGAAACTATGGCAGGGTAATGTGTCAGTTTGCTAAGAGTATAAAATCTCAGATCCTTCAGAGTTCTTTTTTTTTTTTAAGTTTATTTTGAGACAGAGACAGCACAAGTGGGTGGGGGGGGGGGNGAATCCCAAGCAGGCTCCACACTGTTAGTGCAGAGTTCGACATGAGGCTTGAATTCACGAAACCACAAGATCATGACTTGAACCAAAACCAAGACTTGTACCCTTAACAGACCGAGCCACCCAGCTGCCCCAGATCCTTCAGAGCTCTTGATAGATACACATTTTCCAAACATTTTTGTCTCATGTTAACAGTGGCTTTTAAATATTTAAATTTTGATGAAGTCTAATTCATTCTTTTTTTTCTGTTACAGATCCTACTCCTTTGCCTTATAAGAATAAATCTTTGTCTAGCTCAAGGACAGAAAAATACTTCTTACTCTGTTTTCATCTAAAAGTTTCATAACTTTAGGCTTTATATCTAGGCTTGTGAGTTACTTTAAGTTATTTTTTTACGTATACTATGAGGTTTATTTTTACATAGGGGTAGTCAATTGTTCCATACCATTTGTTGCAAAGATTATCTCCTCTCTTTTGAATTTCCCTGATACCTTTATAATAAATGAATTGGCCAGATATGATCTAACCATAATTATATATTTTCTATTCTGTTCCATTCATCTGTATGTATATATTTAAGTCATACTATCTTGATTATTACAGTTTTATAACAAAGTCTTGAAATCAGGTAGTATAAGTTCTACAAATCGAATCTTTGAAAAATATTTATCTATGTTAGATCATTTGCATTTCTGTAGAGACTTGAGAGTTACCTTGATAGTTTCTACAGAAAGGAAAGATTTCCGGGTTTTGGGGGGGATTATGTTGAATCTTTAGATCTACTTGAGAAGCAATGGCATGCTCACAATACTGCATCTTTTGCTTTATTAACACAATATATTTCTTAATTCTTTAGGTCTTTAATTTATTTCAGAAATGTTTTGTATTTGCCATTTATAGATCCTGTAAAATATTTAAGATTATCCCTAATTATTTAATATTTTCTGATGGCATGGTGAGTGGTAATGCTTTGTTTTAAGCTTTGTTTATTGTTGGCATAACGAAAAACAGTGGATTTTTATAGGTTGACCCTATATTTTTCAACCTTTATAAACTCACTAATTTTAATAGCATTTCTTCATGAGTAGATTCCACAGGTTTTTATATATAGACCATCTTGTTTTGTGGGAGTAAAAAGAAGGATGATTCCTCCCCCACCCCCAATCCCTGTACATTTGATTTCTTTGTCTTGCCTTATGGTACTGTGTAGGGCCTCTACAACAGTGTTGAATGGAAATAATGAGACTGGACACCCTGTCTTGTTCCCGAACTTAGCAGGAATTCACTCAGTCTTTAAGTATTTAATGTGATGTTAGCAGTAAGTTTTTCGTAGATAGTCTTTCTTAGTTTCAAGAAGTTTTCTTCTCTTTTTAGCTTGCTGAGCATTTTTTATCATGAATGGATGTTAAATTTGGTCAAGGCCATTTTCTGTATCTATTGAATGAATTATATGGTCTTTCCTTTTGTAGGCTCTAGATTTAATAAATTGCATTATTGAGTTTTGAATGTTAAAGCAAACTTGTGTTTCTAGAATAAAACCAAAATACATCATATTTTATTCTTTTTATATATAGTTGGATTAAATTTGGTAAAATTTTTAAAAAGAATTTTGTGTCTATGTTCATGAGGTATATTAGTCTTTACTTTTTAATGGGATGTCTTTATCTGGTTTTGGTATTAGGGTAATGGATACCCTTATTTAATGAGTGGGGATGTAACTATAACTGCCCCCTCCTCTCCCCACTTTATTTTCTAGAAGAATTTGTGTATACATGACAGTTTTTTCTTCTTTAAGTGTTTGGTAGTATTAACAAGTAAACTATCTGGGTCTGGACTTTTGCAGGAAGTTTTAAAACTATAAATTCATCTTCTGTAATATAGGACTATTTAGGCCATCTTTTCTTTTTAGTGATCTTTGGTAGATCATGTTTTTCAAAGAACTTAACCTGTTCATCAAAGTTGTCAAAGTTATTGACATAAAGTTGTTTATAATTTTTCCTTATTATCTTTTAATGTCTCTAGGTTATATTCCCACTCATTTGATTTGGAGTTTGTATTTCTTTCTCTCTCTCTCTTTTTCTTCCTCTTCCCTTCCTCCTTTCCTCTGTGTCTCTGTATTATTTCCAGTGCTTCACATTCTTTTCTTTCTTTTTTTTTTCAAGATTTACTTAAATTCTAGTTAGTGAACATATAGTGCAATATTGGTTTAGGAGTAGAATTTAGTGATTCATCACCTACACACAACACCTGATGCTTAACACAACAAATGCCTTCCTTAATACCCATCACCCATTTAGCCCACCCCCCATCCACCTCCCATCTATCAACCCTCTGTTCTCTATAGGTAAGAGCGTCTTTTGGTTTGTTTCCCTCACTTCCCCTATGTTCATCCACTTTATTAAATTCCACATGTGAATGAAAAAATATGATATTTGTCTTTCTTTGACTTATTTTGCTTAGCCTAGTATGCTTTAGCTCCATTCACATTGTTGCAAATGACAAGATTTCATTCGTTTTGATGGCTGAGTAATGTTGCATTATATGTATTATATATTCCATTAAACACACACACACACACACACACACACACACACACCATATCTTCTTTAGCCATTTATCACTTGATGGACATTTGGGCTCTTTCCATAATTTGGCTATATATGCTGCTATTACCATCAGGGTACATGTACCCTTTGGAATCAGTATTTTTGTATCCTTTGGGTAAATACCTAGTAGTGCAATTTCTGGGTCATAAGGTTGTTCTATTTTTAACTTTTTGAGGAAACTCCATACTGTTTTCCATAGTGGCTGCACCAGTTTGCATTCTCACCAACATTTTAGGTAAGAGTGATCCCCTTTCTCTGCATCCTTGCCAACATATGTTGTTTCCTGTGTTATTAATTTTAGTCATTCTGACAGGTGTGAGGTGGTATCTTACTATGGTTTTGATTTATATTTCTCTGATAATAAGTGATGTTGAGCATCTTTTCATGTGTCTCTTAGTCATCTGGATGTCTTCTTCAGAAAAAACGTGTATTCCCACAACTGTAGTCAAGTAATCTTCAACAAAGTAGGAAAGAATATCCTGTGGAAAAAATATAGTCTCTTCAATAAATGGTGTTGGGAAAAATGAACAGCGACATGCAGAAGAATGAAACTGGACCATTTTCTTACACCATACACAAAAATAAGTTCAAATTGGCTAAAAGAACTAAATGTGAGACAGGAAACCGTCAAAATCCTAGAAGAGAATACAAGCAGCAACCTTTCTGACCCTGGGCACAGCACCTTCTAACTTGACATGGTGCCAGAGCACGGGAAACAAAAGCAAAAATGAACTCTTAGGACTTCATCAAGATAAAAAGTTTCTGCACAGCAAAGGAACAGTCAACAAAACTGAAAGGCTGTCTGGGAATGGGAGAAGATATTTGCAAATGACATAGCTAATAAAGGGCTAGTGTCCCAAATCCAGGAAGAACATATCCAATTCAACACCAGAAAGCAAATAATCCAGTTAAGAAATGGATACCATCCCTCATTTTTACATGTGTATTGAAAAGTGCCTCTGGATTCATTTTCCTTTTTCCCTAAAGACTATTTTTAAGATTTTTTTTTCACTGCATGTCTGCTCTCAAGGAGGTGTCTCTGATTTGTATATCTCCAAAAGCCTTTATTTCGCCTTCCTTTTTTAAGGATATTTTTGCTGAGTGTGGAATTCTAGGTTATGTTTATTTTTATTCTTTCTATTTTCTTCTGGTTTGTATTGTTTCTAACAAAAATTTCATGTCATTCTTACCTTTGACCCTTCATATATAATGTTTCTGGTTATTCTAAAGTATTGTTAAAATTTTTTTCAATTTTCAGCAATTTGAGGATTTCATTTTTTTGTCGGCCTTTGGCCACTGAGGTTTTTGGGTTTGTGGCTTCTTAGTTTTTATTAATGTTTAAAAATTTTATTTGAAATTTTTTTATTGGTTTCATGTTTCTTCATCTAATATTTTCCTACTTCTCTGCATATGGAAGTCAAATGAAAATATATGACAACTTTAGTACCACTGGCCTTTTAAAGAAGGTCGATGTTGTTGGGGAAAAAAAATTAAATTAAAGAACTACCCTTTTTTTGTCATTTTATGCTGTTTAGTAGTAAAGTAGGTTGAGAAATATTATTTCTACACTCCTAGAAAATAGGTAATATATACTTACCTTTGTCAATACAGGGATTATTAGATAGTTGCTTTTATAAGTGATCTCTTTAGCTTTTAAGTATATCTTTTTCTGGGCACCGTGAAAATCCACGTGATTCTAATGATTTTTATAAGCATCTATTTAAGAATGGTTATATTGTGCATTTTTTAGAACACTGATATGTTCTGTAAAATATGTAAATACTTTCTCTGTATATTGGTAAATAGATAAACTATTATATGCTATAATCTTATTGTAGTATTTTATGGTTAAAGAGCAGAGTGGACAGCGTGCCTGGGTAGATAGCTCTGTTGGTTAAGTCTCTGATTTCAGCTCAGGTCATAGTCTTGCGGGAGTTTGAGCCCCATGTGGGGCACTATACTGACAGCTCAGAGCCTGGAGCCTGTTTTGGATTCTATGTCTATCTCACTCTCTGTTCCTCCCCAACTTGCACTTTGTCTTTCTCTCAAAAATAAATAAACATTTAAAAATTTTAAGAGTAGAGTAGACAGATAAATTAAGACTCTGGGTACTTCATTTTTGAATAGTTGGACAATTGTAGACAAATAATGAAAACTGTAGCATTTTACTGAAACTTTGTTCTAAGGAAATTTATAATTTACTATTTAGCTCTGTCTGTATTTATCAGACCATCACATGGTTGAATGACTGTTAATGTAGTAAGAAAAAAAAAGCCATTTACGCTAATAACCCTGTGCTCAGATCAAGCAGAAGTATGAGGATATTATAGATCTCAGTGTGCCCCCAAATAAAGTAGTGCTGCGGTTGGTATTGTTAGGTTAGTCACTAAAGTGTATCTAAACTGGTAACTAGGTATTTCTGGAGTGTTTGACATGGAAAGAAACATTTTATTTTTTTTTTATTATTATTATTTTTTTTTACAAATAGTTTATTGTCAAATTAGTTTCCACATAACACTCAGTGCTCATCCCCACAAGTGCCCTCCTCCATGCCCATCCCCCCTCCCCCCCACATCCATCAGTCCTCAGTTTTTGTCAGCATTCAAGAGTCTCTCATGGTTTGCCTCTCTCCCTTTCCCCCACCATTTCCGCCCTTCTTCTCCCCCTTGTTCCTCCGTCAAGTTCCTCCTAATCCTCCTATACATGCAAACATATGATATTTGTCCTTCTCTGCCTGACTTATTTCGCTCAGCATAACACCCTCAAGGTCCATCCATGTTGCTACACATGGCCAGATTTCATTCGGAAAGAAACATTTTAATAGCAATGTTATGTGCAGTACGTCAAAATTTATTGGCAATTTCTTCAACATCTTATGAGTATTGGTAATTTCCTTAAACATTTTATGATGTAAACAGGAAGAATTATTATTATGTAAATTTAGTATCTAGGGCATTAAGATTTTAAGTAATTTTTCATATCTATGCAAGTAATTAGGATTAAAAAATAGCCATTGGGTTTTACAAGCAAATTAATTCTCTTAATCCTGACCTCTGATGAGACAGATGAGTGAAAAGCTCTGTGTAAGAGATCTTTACTTACCTGTGCTACTTCGGTGGGTATTTCTGTTTTGGTTAATTTGAAACCAAGGTTACTCACAATTCCTTAGTTTGGACACAATTGATATAAGAGGTCAGTTTACTATTCTTTTTAAAAATTGCAATGGCATTGGGCTAGTCATGGGAATTAAAGTATGTTAGAAATATCTCCTTTGCAGTCAAGAAATTCTATTGCTCACATTAATTGCTTTCCCAAACATTCACAACTATGAAGAGAAGAGAATTATTCAGAGAAGTTGAGTATAAATTATGTGTATATGGAGATAAAATAGATGCCAATTACATTCTTCCTTCAACCTTACAATAAATGACATGAATTTCCCAGTAATACAGGGTAGGGAGTGTTCGAAGCCTAAACAGGAAGTTGGGAGTTTTCTGTGTATATATAAACGCATATATATTTGAGAGAGACAGAAAGACAAGCTTTTTATATGGCAGTAAGGAATTGTTGTGGTCTGAGGTAAAATAATTCATTTTTAATGGGAGGAGTCTGGAAGGAAAATGAGCAACAGTGAAATTGGGTTTGAAACATCTTTCCTAATGATTGATTTTGTTATGAAAGATTATTTCTCACTCACAGATGAAATGTTACCGTCTTATGAATGTTATAGGGAGAAGATGTTATGCTTCATAATACTACACACGTGCAAATTATGGTTTCTTCTGACGAATTTTTCACATGTAATAAAAAGTCTGCAGTAGTGTTTGCTGGCATTGATTCAACTCCTTGATGATTCCATCAAAGATCTAGGATTTTTTCATCTTTCAGCTCCATTGTTCTTATTTTGTAGTCTTTTGCCCTTAGATTTGCAGCCTTCTGGTTTATAAGATGGCTTCTGAGGCTTCAGTCAACTAAGAGTACCTCATTCAAATCAGGAATAAGGAAGGGACCATGTCTTAGTGTCTGCTCCTTTTTTAACTGTTACACAGAAATGTCAGAAGCCTGCTGGCAGACTTTCCTCTACATCTCATGGCCTGTACTAGATCATGTGACTATCCCCAGTTGCTAGGGAGGCTGGGAAATTAAGGAACAAAACTGTTATGAATGACTCAGTCTGATCATAATCTATCACCTGTGTCTGGGCACATTTCTACCCTAAAGCATTAAGTGTAGGAGCAAATACTGGCTAGTAACTAACAATGTCTGTCACATGGGGGTCATACTTTTATCCTTTATTACTATGATTTGAGTAGTGCTCTTCTATATAATACAGCAGTCTGTGTATTCATGAAGAAAAAAATTACCCTGTACTCTAAAATTCCTTACAAATGACAAAATGCCTCTCTGAAGCATCTTTATTTATTGACACTCTGTTTCTTTTCTATTCGTGGAGGAAATCTAATTTGTCAAAGATTTGATTACAGATCCAGAATAGAAAGGAAATAAAACCTACCCTCAAAATATATAAATACAAATTATCATAAACCTACCATGAAAGCAAAAGATACCCCAAAATTTAAGCTGTACAGTAATTGCACAGGAAATACTGGTGCTTTCACTTGCTTGACTCTAGAATCTTTGACAGTGAGCAGACCCCAAGATTTGGGTCATATGTCTGTGTGACATCATTTAATCATCAGGATACTGAAGTAAATCTTTGGAAATAAGTTTAACAGATATATAATAAACATACACTTTGCTTTGGGAACTCTGGTAGCATAATGGAGATAATATAGATGCAAATTAAATTCTTCCTTCAACCTTACAGTAAAATGACATGAATTCTCAGTAATACGGGGTAGGGAATATTCAAAGTCTAAACAGGATGCTAGGAATTTTTTGTTACCAGGACCACCAACTTAATATCAAGCCAAGGAGGCTTGATATCAAAGTATGAGGCTACAAGTATAGGGCTAGCTTTTCAGTTTTAAACAAAATAATTAAAATTAGGGGTGCCTGGGTGGCTCAGTCATGATCTCACGGTTTGTGGGTTGGAGCCTCATGTCAGGCTCTGTGCTGACAGCCAGGTCGGAGCCTGGAGCCTGGTTCAGATTCTCTTTCTCCCTCTCTCTCTGACCCTCCCCTGCTCATGTTCTCTCTCTCAGAAATAAATAAAGAACATTAAAAAAATAAAAAAACAATAATTAAAATTAACAAGCATCACACTAAAAACACTGTTTTTCCAATCTGAGGATATGGAGTATTAAGTGATAGTATATTCCTATTTTGAAGCCAATTGTTATGGCTGAAGCCATAGTTTAAGTTACATAGGCAAAAGAAATAACACTGTTACATTTAAGAGATATGTTCATATACAAATTGTATTCAATGTTCGTTCTAGAGGCAGTTGATAAAAGGATAATAAAGTGTCCTGGTTCATAGACATTTATTTTGAAAATATTATGATCTGAGACCCATGCTAAAGCACATGCCTGAAAGCTCTTCTAATCTTCATTTTAAATATGAGGAAACTGAGTCTCAGAAATTAGTAACTTGCCCAACTACTTACAGGTTATGTAGTCACGATGGTAGTTCTGGTAACTCTAAAGGGTGGGGGATAAACTTTAAATTCATTTCATACAACTAATATAGTAACGTTCAACTCTGGCCCACAATGAATCACCTAGCTTTAAAAAAATATTACAGCCTGGCCCCCACCGTATACCAGTTAATCCAAATGCCCTGGGGCACTTGGGTGGCTCAGTTGGTTAAGCATCGGACTTCAGCTCATGCTCCTGTGGTCTGTGAGTTGAGTCCTGTATCAGGCTCTGTGCTGACAGCTCAGAGCCTGGAGTCTGCTTCAGATTCTGTCCCCCCCCCCTCCGCCCCTCCCCACTCGTACTCTGCCTCTTTGTCTTTCAAAAATAAATAAACTCTAAAAAAAGAAGAAGGAGAAGGAGAAAGAGAAGGAGAAAGGGAAGAAAATGACAACGACAAATGTCTGGTATTGGAGGCCAGGCATCAGTTTTTTTAAAAAACAAAAAACTTTCTCAGGTGATTTTGTTGTGCAGCTAAAATTGAGAACTTCTGATTATGCTGTAGAATGGTTGAATTGAATGGTTGAATCAGAGTGATCCATAGCCATCTGGTTCTCAGACATTCAGTTCATGTGTCATTTCCTGTGAATGTGAATATAGACCAGTTCCTTGAGTCTTATTTGAAATATTGTTGTCATGAAGTATTACATTTTCTAGCCATTCTTCTTTTTTTCTATTTTCAAATGACTCACTTTGAATAGTATACGTATTTCACGTGATAGTCTCAATGCCCCCATTTATCTCTGTGGTCTTGGGCACAGCTTAGAAACTTAGAATAACGTAAGTCACTTAGACATGGAAAACATGACTACTGGTAATGCTTCAAGAAGTTTTTTTTTTTTTTTTATTTTAATGTTTTATTTATTTCTAGGAGAGAGAGAGAGAGACAGCATGAGTAGGGGAGGGTNGTTTTTTAAAGTTAATTTTCCTTTGTGAAATAGATCAAAAATTGGTTATTGGCAAAGAGAGAGCAGAAATAGGTGGAAGTGACTTGGGCTAATGCTAGGATCTATGTGATTAATTTTAAATGCTGAAAATGACAATTGAGTCACTCATTGCTTTTCTAACTCTGAATTTTTTTCCTGGTATATTTATTTTAACACTCTCTGGGTAAAGATTTGTAAGAGAGTTAAATTCATTGCCTTTATTTGTTTATTTTTATTTTAGACAGAGAGAGCATGAATGGGGGAGAAGGGCAGAGGGAGGGAGGAAGAGAGAGAGACAGAGGGAGAGAGAGAATCTTCAGCAGGCTCCAACTTCAGCAAGGAGCTTCAAGGCAGGCTTGATCTCAGGACCTTGAGATTATGATCTGTGTAAAATCAAGAGTCAGCTGCTCAACCAACTGAGCCACTTGGGTACCCCTTAAATCATTTCTTTAAAAAAAATTTTTAATATGTATTTATTTTTGAGAGCCGGAGAGACAGAGTATGAGCAAGGAAGAGGCAGAGAGAGAGAGAGAGAGAAAGAGAGAGAGAGAAACAGAACTTGAAGAAGCATCTATGCTCTGAACTGTCAGCACAGAGCCTGATGAGGGGCTTGAACTCACGAATCTTCTAGATCATGACCTGAACTGAAGTTGGACTCTTAACTGGCTGAGCCACCAAGACACCCCTCAACTCATTCTTTGTAAAGGAACTGATAGTCTAGTGTGTTCTTTCTTCTCTCTCTCTTTCTCTTACACACACACACACACACACACACACTCTCTCTCTCTCTCTCTCTCTCTCTTCCTTTTAGATAAAATGGGGGAAAAGGGCAGAGAATAATTCTGTTACATATAGTATGACTTAGGACAAATCATCAAAATTTTACGGTCATTTTAAGGCTACCCAAAACTTAGGTAGACCAGATTTCATGATTTCCAATTCATCACTCCAGTTCTCACTAATTTGAGATTTTGTGTGTGTGTATGTACTAAAAAATCATTGCACATCACAGTCCTCTCCCCTCCCTAAAGCAATGTTGTTTTGCTAAAAGGACTTATTTGAATACCAAACTTACTATTTATCAGGCATAGGACTTTGGACAAACTCCTTACTTCCTCTGAGACTGAATTCATTCATCTGTAAAATGAAGGTCATTCTATCTATAGCTTATCATGGCTGTAGGAATTAAAATGAGATAATTTATATAAAGCACCAATAAAAAGCCTGGGGCATCGTATTTCCTCAATAAATGTAATTTATCTTCTCTTCATTCCCCTTCCCTTTATCAAAATATATTCTGAGGAAGAACCTGATACCATTCATTTATACATAGTGAGAATTTGTCATTTTTTTATATCCTATTCTATAGACATGGAATTCTGGGGCAGCTGGGTGGCTCAGTCGGTTGAACATTCTACTCTTGGTTTCAGCTCAGGTTATGATCTCATGGTTTGCAACTTTGAGCCCTGCATCATGCTCTGCACTGATGGTGAGGACCCTGCTTGGGATTCTCTCACTCTCTCTCTGCTTCCCTCTTCTCTCTGTCTCTCTCTCCCCCCCCCCCAAAATAAATAAATAAACTTTAAAAAGTAGACTAATAATAATAATAGTTGTAATGCCTACTGTGTACTTTGCTATGAGAATTTTTGGTTAAATGGCTTATTCTCATTATAGAAATTTAATATCACCAAGTGGGGGAAAGTTCATATGTGTGGTTACTTGGAGAAGTCATGCCATGCAGGCAGCTGTCCTCTGTGTACAAGGAAGATGTACCCCCAGTACCACTCAGTGATGGCTTTGTGCAGGCATCAGTTAATGATCATCACAGGGTTACCTATCAGCAGAGCCCTGTTCCAGCTAACTCAGGATAAGATTAATCATGAAAGTAAGGATCTATAAGATGCAGGATCTGGGGAAGAAATTAGGCTGGACTTCAGTGAAAATTGTTACGAAGAAGTAATGATAATTAGAAGATGGGAAAATGTGATCTTTAGCCATTTGCTGCCCCGGTGTATAACATAACAACACAGACTGGAGGATATGAGAAAATGGGTGCAAAGGAGGCTTAAACTGTCATTGTAATATTTTTCAAAGACATTCCTGCTCGGGTACTTGTCAGAAGTGCCCTAAGTCTGTTTTTCTGGAGACACAAAACCCTTTATTCAAGGACCTGTAGAGAGAAGGCAGACAAGGCTTTAGATTCTGCACTCTCATCCTCTTGAGGGCATACCTTATTTACAAAAGGAGATTTAGATTACACGATCCTATAAAACTTGGCATAGAGAAACCCAACACAAATATTTATTCTACAAGGATGGCTTAACAGTGTTAAGGTAGTGAGACTTACCTTGTACAACCTTAAAAAAGTTTATTGAGTTGTTAATGGAATGATGTTATCTATGATTAACAAATGTTAAGAAACTGCTGTCAGATTTCTGGTAAATATTTAACAACACTTGTGAATCAGACAACAGAAATAGAATAAATTCCTACCCCCCTTCTCTTCCCCACCCTCTACATCCCCCACCCCAGTCCAAAGCCACATTTTTCTTTTGGCTCAAAGTCAGTATTAAGATGTTATCCAAAATAAGGTTTTTGACCCATGAAATTGACTTGTAATTGTATATCTTCCAAGTTTCTGGGTCAGCAGAATGGAGAAAGTGACACAGCCTCAAAGGACCTTCAGGTAAAATTGCTCCATTTTCTTGATTCCCATAAAGAAATATAATATCTAGTTTTTACTGAGATTGCCCTAAATAATGCTTTGATCCTGATTTGGACTAAGGAAAACTAAAAGTCTTTCTGTTCCTTTTTTTTTTCTCTTTCTCTAGTGTGTGTGTGTGTGTGTGTGTGTGTGTGTGTGTGTGTGTTTGTATTTTTAAGATATTTGCAATTTTATTGAGTTCCTGAACACCCTGACCAAGCTTTCCAGAACTCGTGACTGTGTTGTATTGAAACCTCTCTTGGGTCAGTCCTACCTGATTAATTTCAGCTCTTTTATAGTCTGGAGAAGGTGGTAGTTGACATCACAGGGGTCCAGAATATTGGCACAAGACTTCAAACAAGAGATCAAAGCAAATTTCCAGAGAAGTTCCAGGTGTGTTCTGTCACTGTTGGCGAGTATCACATGCTCATGATTCATTAATTAAATTTACACCACAAAAAGCAAAATAGAGATTTAATACTTGTCTACTCATTAATTTGTTATCTACCTACATTGATAGAATGTATTAATTGGTTAATTAACAGATCTCTACTTTGCTCTTTGTTTTATAGATGGCCTTAGTATATAGATGCCAAATAGGTTGTTCTGTCCATGTGCACAATTCTTAGGGAGAATTTTGGCCTGTCTAAACATTGCCTAGGAATTGTTTATCATGGCTGATTTAATAGTCCCAAAGCATGTATACTATTAATTTCTGCTTAAGAATCTCCAACAAAGCAAACATTTACACAAAGAGGGTGATTCCCTTCTAGCTGCAGGGATGGACCAAGACAGCAGTACCCAAACAGATTATGACTGTGTCTAGGTCTCCAAGACTTTAATCACATTTAATGACTATACAAGTTGTACCAGGAGGAAGGACTATGTGATGTCTCCCTGTGGCTGTACAATACATCTTGCTTTTTATTTCCATGGCTTTTCCCCCAACTCCATTTACCAGCTATTAGCAGAAAGCCATATTTGGTATATTTAAAAACATTGAGAATAGAGCAAGGCAAAGGAAGAGGAAGGATGTTTGGACAAAAGAAAGTTTCCCACAGGAATTAACAAGAATTTATTCAAGAGAGGAAGTCTTTCTCAATTGCTTCTTGCTCATGGAAATCTTTTTATCTGCCTTGCCAAGTTATTGATATTGATATCCGAGAGGTATTAAGCAATCCAGAAAATGTATTCATCAACATCAATTCATCCTAATTATGAAAGAGCAGAGAAATTAAAGTTACTTTCCTCCTCTCTTGTAGGTTCAGGATTTGTAATGCCTAATGGCTGTTCCCTACTGAGACCAAACACATTCATCAAATGTGATATAGTGATTGATAAATCACACACTAGGGCCAAACCTATTCTGAGAAATCAAGACTCCCTCTTAACACTATAACTTGGCTCTAAATCTGAACCAGATAAACACCACTTTTATGTTTAAATTCCAAATTCGGAAAGTAAATTGAAATATATAGGCAATAAGTGAACTCATAATCTCTCAAAGATATCACTGGGTTTAGGGCAAGAAGCCTTGTGCATTTGGGACTTCTCTCTGAAATCACTGCCATTCCTTGGGGCTTCTGACCCAGTGAGTTTGAATTTGAGGGTGGAATATGTTTCCATGACTCTGACTGTCGCCAGGAAACAAGAGAAAGGCATAGAGTCTGCCTTACAGAGGCAGCTCCTTGTCCAATGTGAGAAGCATCCTTCCTGCTTGGAATTGAACCTCAGCTCTAACACCTCAGAGACCACCACACTTAAGCTGTTGGAACCAAACCATAAGAACCCAGATGAATATAACACACATGATCTGCAGTCATGTTATTTTGGTAACTGTGAATCAGCAATGTTAGAAATAGTCTTTTTTAAAACTATCTGAGATCTAGAGAAAGAGCTGACTAACAGCTGACTCATCTGACTAATGGAAGGCTTCTAAGAAGTTACCTAATCAAGACAACATATTGTTTGGCTTTCTATAGGAAAAGCAAAACATCTGGTACTTTTCAATTAATAATAAGTTAAATTTAAAAGCAGAGTTGTTTCTCCCTCTGAATCCTTTAAGTTATGTGAATATTATGTTAATCTCATTTCATTGTGGGAATTTAGGATTTTAGCTTCTTTTTAGATAACTTTTCGTATCTTTTTAAAAAAATGTTTATTTGTTTATTGAGAGAGAGAGAGAGAGAGAGAGAGAATACCAAGCAGGCTCCAGCTGTTGCACAGAGCCCTATGTGGGGCTGAATCTCACGACAGTGAGATCATGACCTGAGCCAAAATAGAATCAGATGCTTGACTAACTAAGCCACCCAGGTGCTTTTGATATCTTCATAGAAGTTTTCTGAATAGAGATATTTCCAACTCCTGTAAATGTCAAAGCCACACTCAACTGTCTCCTATGTCCTTAGGTGTGCTTATCTCTTGCTTACCATCTCATTTTTCCTGAAGTGTCTGGCTGATCTTCATGTGCTGAAGCCCATGAAAGCCAGACCTTAGTTAAGAGCAGCTAGACTTTGTGAGTAGTTACCATGTGACAGCAGACCATGCTTGCCAAAGATAAGAAGCAAGAACTGTAGATTGTGGCAATATGTTTGATGAAGCCACTTAAATCTGGAAATCAATTAATATTGCATCTATCGAATAATTCAGTCTTTTTAGCATGAGCATCTCCTATTTGCCAAACACAATTCTAGACTACCGCATAGTGCCCTTGACCTCATACACTATAATATACCCTGAGTCCTCCCTTTATCGCCTATACTGACAACAGCCTTGTCTAATGAAAGTAGGAAGGCTTCAAGGAAAGAGTTCTAAGTTCATATTTGAGCACTGGTCCTTCCCTTTGTGACCCTTTGTTTCTCATATTACCTGAATCTCAGATTCCTGACTTAGAACATAAGAATAAAAATATCTCATGTTTAAAATAGTTGGCAAGCTCAGTAACTTTTTCTGGTGCTCTCATTTTATACATGAGCAAAGTAAGAGAGTAGAAGCAGTAAAAAGGAAATAAGGAAATGGAGGTGAGTCTAGAAAATACTGTTTATGACAGAAAATGAAAGACTGATTGTAACAAGTGCAGCTTGTGAATCAAGGTCGGATGGGGTATCTAGGAAAGACTCTGAAGGCATACTGCCAAATGAGCCAGTTATATTCCAGAACTGGGGGACATACTTCCCTGCCTGTGTGTATTGTTTGATCAATAATAAATGGGCCATCCTGATGCTATTTGCCAGAACCATCTGTCACAGGACAGAGCTTATCCTTTGGGTATAAGGAAGAGTAGGCTTGTACTTTTGGTGAGAGGACAGGTAGTTGGTAGAGAACATTACCTTGTGCTGAGTTGGGAGTTCTATATTTAGGGTCTGTGTTATCTGAATCATATTTGGGAAGTATGCTGTAAATTACCCTTGGGCATGGTTTTTCCTTTCTACCAAGGCCACCAAGTTTATGTAAAACTGAAAAACAGAGAGTGCTAGACAGGCTGGCTCTTGGAAGGGGAAGAGATCACTTGTTAAATGTTTTTTATTTTTTCAATTTTTATTTCTCTTTATGTGACATGATACTTCTTAATTTGTTTTGAAAAGCAGACACACTCTACTTAGCTGTCACAGAGTTAGCACTGATTTGCTGGAGTCCAGCCAAGAGTGAACAAAACCAGTGTGTCAAGTCAGAGCTGTTGGCTAAAGTAGAGTGAGTGTGGGCATTTCTGGGATCCACAGAGGTGGGAAGGCACAGATTATCTGAGGTCAGAGAGTCAGTAACTGCCTGCTTCATAAATGGGGTTTAATAATGATCCCAGCACAGGATCTTTTATGTTCTGCTTTATTATAGCCCTTAGGGATGGATACTGAGGCACGCCCTACAGCCAGAAAATTCAATACCTGCAGGTGCAATTTATCCCTGACCAACAAAACACTAAAATTGCTTCCATTGGAAGACAAGAGGGAATTGAGGCAATGACTAAGGAGATAGTCTGAATGAAGGGGAGGAATTCATAAAGTGTGTAATCCACCAGAGGAAATTGAAAATTGATTATGTTCAGATGGTTCATGAAATGTTGATTAATTCCAACAGTGACAGTAGCCAGTTGCAAGAATGATGTCCTTTAGCACATGCTGAGAACTAGTTACCATGCAGTGTGCTAAAAACTAGTTGAACTGGTTTCAACTGGAGGGGTGGGTTTAGAATAGTAGATTATCTAGAAGGACACCAGGGAAGGGAGAGCACACAGGCAAAGATGTAGTTCAGTGGATTGACCTGTGGATGAAGAATAAGGAAGTTATTTTCTTATTGTTTCTAATTTTAGTGAAATAGGAAACCAGGTCATCAGCTATTGGGAGAAGGGGAGGGGCCATGGGAGGTATAACCGGAAGTGAGTGGCAGAGAGAACAAGATCACTGGAGGTGAGGTGGTCAAGGAACTGCAAGGCCATGGTAACAGAAAGATTTCTACAGAAATATGACTATCACAAGAGCTGTAAAAAGTAAAAAGCAGAGAGAGAGAGAGAGAGAAAGCCCTGAGCTAACTCTTTAAGCAATGAGGGGTAGTCAAAAGGATCTGTGCAGATGATTGCAAATGGAGAAATACTGGGTGCTGTAATCACAGTCATAACTTAAATCGCTGAAAGCTTTTTCTTGAGATGGAAAGAACAATGATCTGGAAGGAACAGTAAAAGCAGAGGCCACAACTACTGCACTTCCTGGTCTGGTAGCACAAGGATTTGGAAGATAAAACACCAACAGGACAAGAAGGCTATAGGGGAAGTAGTGTCCTCAAAGGAATCCAGATTTCAGATATAGCAAAAAAGGTTAAGGAAATATTTACATAGGAGGCTGAGGATACATGAGGTTTTTGCTGATGACACAGATTGGGGAGTGCCTGAGAACAGAGAAGAGCAAGGAAGAGGAGTGTGGGATGCAAAAGAGGATCAAATTAGGGGAAGAACAGAGCCATATGGAAATGATGATCTGGATGATGAGGGATGACCTGGGGTTTCTTTTTATTTTATTTGTAATTTTTTAAAGACTATTTATTTGGGAGAGATGGAGACACCGTGAGCAGGGGAGGGAAAGAGAGTAAAGGAAAGAGAGAATCCCAAGAAAGCTCTGCACTGCCGGTATAGAGACCAACATGGGGCTCGAACTCACAAAACCATGAAGTCATGACCTGAGCTGAAACCGAGTCAGGTGCTTAACTGACTGAGCTACCCAGGCACTCCTATTTGTAATTTTGAAAATTTGAGTATAGTTGGCATACAATGTTATATTAGTTTCAGGTGTACAACATTACTGATTCAACATCTCTACACCTTGTGCTCTGATCTCCACAAGTGTAGCTAGCATCTTTTACTGTACAGCACTATCACAATGCTATTGACTATATTCTGTATGCTGTGCCCTTTATTCCCATGGCTGATTCATTCCATAACTGGAAGTCTGTATCTTTTGCTTCTCTTCATACATTTTGTCTATCTCTTACCCCCCTCCTCTCTTGTAACCATCACTTTGTTTTCTGTATTTATATGACCTGAGTATTAGAAGAATAGGAATATTCTTATGAACATCTTTGCAGGGGGATCCAAAGGGTATAAAATTTAGTTTTATCATCATCATCATCATCAGACTGGTTTAGCACTTATTACCTTGGATACTTCTGTACCAAATTTGTTCTGTTAGTGTAGGTTCTATCTTTTGGAATATATTTATTACTATTATTTGCTAGGCTTCAAATAATTTCAGAGGCCTTTTGGTTCATTCCTCTGTGTGTGTGCTTGCATGTGTTTAGTCAGTTTTATGGAGTTAACATACAGTAACAGCTGAAATTCACCCTTTTTAGTGCATTATTTTATGAGTTTTGACAAATCCATGTACTACCACATCAAGATCTAGAATAGTTCTATTCTATTTTGTTTTATTTTATGTTATGTTATTTTATCATTTTTAAAAATTTAAATCCAAGTTAGTTAACATGCAACATAATAATGATTTCTGGAATAGAATTTAGTGATTCATCACTTACATATAACACCCAGTGCTCATCCCAGCAAGTATTCTCCTTACTGCCCCTTGCCCATTTAGCCCATCCCCCAACCCAACACCCCACCAGCAACCTTCAGTTTGTTCTCTGTACTTAAGAGTCTTTTAAGGTTTGTTTACCTCTCTGATTTTATGTTATTTTTGCTTCCCTTCCCTTATATTCATCTGTTTTGTATCTTAAATTCTAATATAAGTGAAATCCTATGATATTTGTCTTTCTCTGACTGAATTATTTCACTTAGCATAATACAGTCTAGTTCCATCCATGTTGTTGCAAATAGCAAGATTTCATTGTTTTTGATCACTGAGTAATATTCCATTGTATATATGTACCACATCTTTTTTATCCATTCATCAGTCGATGGACATTTGAGTTCCTTCCATATGTTGGCTATTGTTGATAGTCCTGCTATAAACATTGGGGTACATGTGCCTCTTCGAGTCAGCAGTTTTGGATAAATATCTTTGGATAAATATCGAGTAGTGCAATTTTTGGGCTGTAGGGTAGTTCTATTTTTAAATTTGAGGAACCTACACACTGTTTTCCAGAGTGGTGTGCCAGTTTGCATTCCCACCAGCAGTGCAAAAGGGTTCCTCTTTCTCCACACCCTTGCCAACATCTGTTTTCTGAGTTAATTTTAGCTACTGTGACAGGTGTGAGGTGGTAAATCATGGTGGTTTTGATATGTATTGGCCTGATGATGAGTGGTTTGAGCATTTTTTAATGTGTCTGTTAGCCATCAAGATGACTTCTTTGGAAAAATGTCCATTCGTGTCTTTTGCCCATTTCTTCACTGGATTATTTGCTTTGGGGTGTTAAGTTTTATAAGTTCTTGATAGATTTTGGATACTAACCTTTTATCTCATAGATCATTTAAAAATATCTTTTCCCGTTCTGTTGGTTGCCTTTTAGTTTTGTTGACTGTTTCCTTCACTGTGCAGAAGCTTTTTCCTTGATGAGGTCCCAATAGTTCACTTTTGCTTTTGTTTCCCTTGCCTCTGGACACATGTCAAGCAAGAAGTTGCTGCAGCTGAGGCCAAAAAGACTGTTGCCTGTTTTCTCCTCTAGAATTGTGAGGTCTTCCTGTCCTACATTTAGGTCTTTCATCCATTCTGAGTTTATTTTTGTGTATGGTATAAAAAAGTGGTCCAGATTCATCCTTTTGTATGTCGCTGTCCAGTTTTCACAACACCGTTTTCTAAAGAGACTGTCTTTTTTTCCATTGGATATTCTCTCCTGCTTTATCAAAGATGAGTTGGCCATACATTTGTGGGTCCATTTCTGCGTCCTCTATTCTGATCCATTGACCTATGTGTCTTTGGTTTTCTTTTCAACATTACTTTGGCTATTTCTGGGTCTCTTCTGGTTCCATACAAATTTTAGGATTGTTCTAATTCTGTGAAGAATGCTGGTATTATTTGGTAGGGATTACATTGAATTTGTAGATTGCTTTGGGTAGTATCAACATTTTAACAATGTTTGTTCTTCCAATCCATGAGCATGGAATATTGTCCCTTTTTTGTGTGTGTCTTCTTCAATTTCTTTAATAAGTTTTCTAGAGTTTACAATGTATATATTTTTTTATGTCTTTGGTTAGGTTTATTCCTAGGTTATTATATGGTTTTTGGTGCAATTGCAAATGGGTTCAATTCCTTGATTTCTCTTTCTGCAGCTTTATTATTGGGGTATAGAAATGCAACTGTTTCCTGTACATTGATTTTATATCCTGCGACTTTGTTGAATTCATGTGTCCGTTCTAGCAGTTTTTGAATGAACTCTTTTGGGTTTTCCACATAGAGAATCATGTCTTCTATAACGAATGAAACTTGCTGATTTGATTGCCTTTTATTTCTTTGTGTTTGATTGCTGAGGCTAGGACTTCCAACACTATGTTGAATAACAGTGGTGAGAGTGGACATCCTTGTTGTGTTCCTGACGTTAGGGGGAAAGTTCTCAGTTTTTCTCTGTTGAGGATGATATTAGCTGTGGGTCTTTGTATATGACCTTTATGATCTTGAGGTATGATCCGTCTATCCCTACTTTCTTGAGGGTTTTGATCAAGAAAGGATGCTGTATTTTGTCAACTGCTTTTTTCAGCATCTATTGAGAGGATCAGGTGGTTCTAATCCTTTCTTTTATTAATGTGATATATCATATTGATTGATTTGAGGATATTGAACTAGCCCTGTATCCCAGGAATAAATCCCACTTGATTGTGGCAAATAATTCTTTTAATGTATTGTTGGGTCTTGTTTGCTAGCATCTTATGAGAATTTTTGCATTCATGTTCATCAAGGAAATTGGTCTGTAGTTCTCCTTTTTAGTGGCATCGTTTTCTGGTTTTGGAATGAAGTTAATGCTGGCCTCGTGGAATGAGTTTGGAAGTTTTCCTTCCATTTCTATTTTTTGAAATAGCTTCTAAAGAAGAGGTGTTAATTCTTCTTTAAATGTTTGGTAGAATTCCCCTGGAAAGCCATCTGGCCCTGGATGCTTGTTTGTTGGAAGATTTTTAATTACTGATTCAATTTCTTTTTTTTTAATAATCTTTTATTTATTTATTTATTTTACAAATAGTTTATTGTCAAATTAGTTTCCACATAACACTCAGTGCTCATCCCCACAAGTGTCCTCCTCCATGCCCATCCCCCCTTCCCCCCACATCCATCAGTCCTCAGTTTTTGTCAGCATTCAAGAGTCTCTCATGGTTTGCTTCTCTCCCTTTCCCCCACCATTTCCACCCTTCTTCTCCCCCTTGTTCCTCCGTCAAGTTCCTCCTAATCCTCCTATACGTGCAAACATATGATATTTGTCCTTCTCTGCCTGACTTATTTCGCTCAGCATAACACCCTCAAGGTCCATCCATGTGGCTACACATGGCCAGATTTCATTGTTTCTCATTGCCATGTAGTATTCCATGGTATAGATAAACCACATCTTCTTGATCCATTCATCTGTTGATGGACACTTAGGCTCTTTCCATGTTTTAGCTATTGTGGAGAGTGCTGCTATGAACATTGGGGTACATGTGCTCCTATGCCTCAGCATTTCTGTATCCCTTGAGTAAATTCCTAGCAGTGCTATTGCTGGGTCATAGGGGAGTTCTATTGTTAGTTTCCTGAGGAACCTCCACACTGTTGATTCAATTTCTTTATTGGTTATGGACTTGTTCCAATTTTCTATTTCTTCTAGTTTCAGTTTTGGTAGTTTATATATTTCTACAAGTTTGTCCATTCTTCCAGATTGTCCAATTTGTTGGCATATACGTGTTCATAATATTCACTTATTATTGCTTGTATTTCTGTGGGGTTGGTTGTGATCTCTCCTCTTTCATTCATGATTTTATCTACTTGGGACTTCTCCTTTTTCTTTTTGATCATTCTGGCTAGAGATTTATCAATTCTGTTAATTCTCTCAAAGAACCAGCTCCTGGTTTCACTGATCTGTTCTAATGTGTGTTTTTTTTTTTTTTGATGTCAATATCATTGATGTCTACTCTAATCTTTATTATTTCCTTTCTGCTTGTTTGGAGCTTTATTTGCTTTTCTTTTTTCAGCTCTTTTAGGTGTAAGATTATGTTGTGTATCTGAGACCTTTCTTTCTTCTTTAGGAAGGCCTGGATTGCTATATTTCCCTCTTACGACCACCTTTGCTGCATGCCAGAGGTTTTGAGCTGTTGTGTTTTCATTTTCATTGGCTTCTATGTACTTTTTAATTACCACTTTAATTTCTTGGTTAACCCATTCATTCTTTAGTAGGATGTTCTTTACTCTTCAAGTATTCATGGTCTTCTTAGCTTTTTCTTGTGGTTGATTTTGAGCTTCATAGTGTTGTGGTATGAAAATATGCAAGGTATGATCTCGCTCTTTTTGTACTGGTTGCGGCCTGTTTTGTGACCCAATATGTGATCTATTCTGAAGAATGTTCCTTGTGCACTTGAGAAGAACATGTTTTCTGCTGCTTTAGGATGAAATGTTCTGAATGTATCTGGTTAAGTCCATCCAGTCTAGTGCGCCATTCAAAGCCATGTTTCCTTGTTGATTTTTCTGCTTATGTGTTCTGTCAGTTGCTGTAAGTAAGGTGTTGAAGTCCCCTTTTATCAATGAGTTTTTTTATATTTGTGATTAATTGATTTACATATTTGAGCATCTCTATGTTGGGGACATAAATATTTACAACTGTTAGCTCTTCTTGGTGGATAGATCCCTTAATTATGATATAATGCCCTTCTTCATCTCTTGTTCCAGTCTTTATTTTAAAATCTAGTTTGTCTGATATAAGTATGGCTACTCCAGCTTTCCTTTGAAAGGTTCAAAGCAGACCTATCCACAAAAACTTGGCAGGCCAGAAAGGAGTAGCAGGATATATTCAACATGCTAAATTAGAAAAATATGCAGCCAAGAATTCTTTATTCAACAAGGCTGTCATTCAAAATAGAAGAAAAGATAAAGAGTTTCTCAGACAAACAAACTAAAGGAGTTTGTGACCATTAAACCAGCGCTGCAAGATACTTTAAGGGAGAGCCTTTGAGTGGTGAAACAACAAAACAAAACAAAAAAGACCAAAAGCAATAAAGACTAGAAAGGACCAGAAATCATCACCAGAAACACCAATTCTACAGGCAACACAAGGGGCACTAAATTTATACCTTTCAGTACTCGCCCTAAATATCAATAGGCTAAATGCTCTAATCAAAAGACATAAAGTATTAGAATGGGTAAGAAAATAAGACCTATGTATATACTGTTTACAAGAGACTCATTTTAGATCTAAAGACAGCTGAAGATTGGAAGTAGGGGGATGGATAACCATTCTACGATTTTGTCATTTTGGAGGAAGAAAAAATTAATAAAATTTAAAATTTAAAAACATCAAATAAGGGAAGCTAGATCCTTGGTATGTTTTAGTCTGCTTGTTGAAAGAAGCTTGATAGAATAGAAAAAAAAGGGAGAGAGAAAAAAATTAAGAAAAAAATTAAAAACTAAAAAATTATGTAATAAAGTAGAACAAAATGAAATAGAATAAAAATTTTCAAAAAATAAAAAATAAGAAAAAAAAGAAAATAAAGATAATTTTTCTGTTTCTGTATCCAAGAAAGAGTAAGAAAAGAAAAAAGAAAACAATTTAAGCAAAAACAAAAGCAAAGGAATAAGTGAACCAGTAAGCAGAATGAAACCCAAATGACGTTACATTCGGTTTCCCTAGAACTGAAACTATGAAGTACTCTATAGTGTGTCTGTACACTAAGCTGGTGGAGTGACTTGTGCTGGTGTTTGTGGGGATGTGCTTGGAGGGCACAGTTGGGTGGAGCTTAGTGTAATGGCTCCATTCTCCACTAGGTGGCACTGCTTAGCTTACCGGGGTGGATGTGTCCAAGAGAGGTGGAAATGGCTTCACCCAGCTCCCTAGTCTCTGCACAGGAACTTTGAGCTCTCACTAACCTGTGATCAAACACCCCTCCATTGTTTCAGGGCTTTGTCCACACCCTGCCTCTACCCTGTCCATGTCCAAGCTGTCTGCCTACCAGGCAGCACCTCCGTCCAGAATTTTACCTCAGATGGGGTTGTGTTTCAAAACCCCACACCTCAGAGTCCCCTGTGGCATGGTTCCTCATTGACTCTCTGGGGAGGGTCTCGTTGAGCAATGGCTGGGGTTTGGCTTGCCCCAGAAAACGTTCATGTGATTGTACAGCGGCAGAGGTTAAGAGATTATGGCAAATCACGACATACAGCCAGTGCCACATTTTCCCACACTCTGTCACCTTTGTCCCAATACTAGCAAATGTAGCTGCTCTTGGGGTCCTCTGGGACCTTTGCCTATGGGGAGGCTGTATGGCCTCTACCAAATACACTCCAAGCAGGGGAATTGCTTCTCCCCGTGTGGTATACAGACCCCTCAGAACATGCTGCCTGCTCCTGGGGATTCGTCCTACTTCCTCACCAGACCACCGCCCAGCACTGAGCTCTGAAACATCAGACTCTGTGCTCCACTGTTTACAGGCCCCTGGTGGTATTGAAACCCTCCCCTTTCTTCCCATCAATGGTTTGGGGGAACAGATTTCTTGTTCAGTCCCCTGTGAGTGTTTTCACCCTTTCACTTTCTCTCTCTCTCTGCAGCAGGGGTGCTTTTTGTGTGTGATCCTGATGCATTACACTCTCTACCTTTCCCTTTCTCTGTCCTTTCTCCATAAAAACAGCTTCCCAATCCTCCACAGCTTTTCTCTCCTACAGTTCTCTTGGTGCTGTGTACCTGCTGAGTTCTGTGGCTCAAGTTACGCAGATTATTGTGTTAATCCTCAGATCAATTTCCTAGTTGTTCAAAATGGTTTGTTGCTGATCTCGCTGCATTTTAGGGATGAGGCAAGCTTAGGGTCTCTATGCTGCTCCACCGTCTTAACTCCTTTCCTCTAACATCTAGAACCTTTCTACCAGCTCCCAAAATTCACTCATACTTACAGTCAATACCTTATTCCTACCCTCAGCACCTGGTAACCACTGACCTATTTTGGTCCCTATAATTTTATCTTTTCCAGAACAACTTTTAGACAACTAAATAGGATCATATAGTATGGGGCCTTTTGAATCTAGTGTCTATCACTGAAAATTAATGTAGTAGGAATTCATTCTTGTGTGTATTAGTAATTTGTTCCTTTTTCTTTCTGAGTGTTATTCCATTATATGGATTTAACATGATTTGTGAATTTTCCAGGTGCACATTTGTGGTATTTTCTTTGTTTTTGGTGAGTATGAATAAAGCCACTATAAATATTTACATAGCATTTTTTGTGGGAACATGAGTTTTTATTTTTCTTGAGTAAAAAAACAAAAAGATTGTTGAATCAGACAGTAAATGTATGTTTAACTCCTAAGAAACGGCAAAAACATCTACCAAAGTGGCTGTATCGTTTTGCATTCCTACCAACAATGCATGAGGGCTTTAGTGCTTCTCATTCATGCTAGTATTGGTATTGACAGTTTTGTGGAGTTTTTTGCTTTTGTTTTTTAGTCAGTCAAGTGGATATATAATGTTACCATGTTGTTTGAATTTTCACCTTCCTAATGACTAGTGTACTTCTTTGTCATTTATTTATCTTCTTTGTTCAAATGTTTTGCCTAGTTTTTAAAATTGCTTTTTTACTATTATTGAGTTTTGAGAGCTCTTTATATATTCTAGATACAGATTCTTAATATTTCTTTCAAAAATTTTTTATCAAGTTGTATTTTCATTTTCTTAACAGTGTTATTTTTAAGAGCAAAAGCTTATATTTGATAAATTTTATTTTATCAATTTGTTTCATAATGGTTTGGCTTTTGGTTTTGTATCTCACAAATGACTGCCTAACCCAAGTCACAAATATTTTTTCCTGTTTTCTTCTAGGTATTTTATTGTTTACAGTTTTCCACTGAATTCTGTAATCTATTTTAAGTTATATAATCTTTGTGTATAGAGCAATATAAGGCTCAATGATTACTATTTTTTATATTGATATCCAATTTTTCTAGCATCATCTGTTGAAAAGACAAATATTTCTCATTTGGCCTTTTGCAACTTTGGCAAAAAATTGGTTGACCATATTTGTGTAGGTAAAATTCTGGACTTTGTATTTTGTTTCTTTGTTACAATTAATACTGCACTTCTTTGATTACTATTGCTTTATAGAAAGTCATGGAATCAGCCACTGTGAGTACTCTAATAGTATTGGGTCTTCCAATACATGAATATGGTATACATCTCCGTTTATTTAGGTCTGCTTTCATTTTCTTCATCAGATCTTGTCATTTTTAACATACAGGCATTGATCACCTTTTGTTAGATTTGTACCTAGTAATGTCATGCTTTTTGGTGTGATTCTAAATATACTCTAGAAAAAAATTTACTATTACTATAATAATTTAATTTCTACTTGCTTATTATTAATATATCAAAATGAAATTGAATTTATATATTTGCCAGGATCTATGACATTCTATAAGAGTTTTTATATAATCCTTTGTGGTTTTCTTTGTTGCCTGCAAATAATAGCTTTTTTTTTTCTGTTCCAGTTCTTAATGCTATTTATTTGTTTGTCTATTTATTTTGCATTTTTTCACTAACTACTACTTTCAATATAGTGTTAAATAGAAGTGATGATAGCAGTTACCCTTGACTTTTTCATGATCTTAGCAGGAAAACATTCAGTCTTTATACATTAAGTATGATTTAGCTGTACTCTTTTCATAGATATACTTTGACAGACTGAGGAAGTTCTCTTTATTCCTATCTGAGAATTTTCATAATTAATGGGTGATTACTTTTGTCAAATTATTTTCCTGCATCTATTGAGATAATCATATGGTTTTCTTCTTGAATCTGTTCACATTGTGAATCAGACTGATTGATTTTCTAAAGTTGAACCAGCTCTTTATTCCCAGAACTGCCTCACTTGATGATGATACATTATTATAGTTTGCATATAGTTCTGGATTTTATTTGCAAAGATTTTGCTGAAGATTTTTACATCCATATTGATTTGTAGTTTTCTATTCATTTCAATTTCATCTGGTTTTGGTATCAGGATAATACTGGCCTCATAACGTGTGTTGGAAAGTGTTCCCTTCTTCTCTACTGTTTGGGAGATTTTGTGTGTAATTCATATTATTTCTTCCTTAAGTATTTGGTAAAATTTGCTAGTCAGTCCATCTTGTCCTAGAGTTTTTCTTGTTGGAAACTCTTAACTACAAATTTAATTTCTGTAAGAGATACATAATTATTTATATTACCCGTTCTTGAGTAAATGTTGGCAATTAGTCTTTCAAAAAACTTGTCCATTCCTTTTCAGTTGTTGAATTACTGATGTTTATATCTCCTCCCTGCCTATCACTTTCTCCCTCTTTTTTCTTTTTCTAAATCTGCTTATTAATTTTATTCAACTTTTAAAAAACTCAGTTTTTTGTCTCAGTGATTCTATCCAATTTGCCTTTTAATATTTAATTGATTTTCTCTTCTCATTTAAAAATTTTTCCTCTATTTGCATTGGGTTTAATTTGTACTCTTTCTAGTTTCTTAAGGTAAAGTTTAAATAACTGATTTGAGCCCTTTTTTCTTTTTCTAATACAGACATTTAATGCTGTAAATTTCTCTTAAGATGTTCTCTGACTCATGAGTTATTTATAATTTTTATATCTGTTTCATTTCCAAATATGTGGGAATTTTCAATCTTTTTGTTACTGATTTCTACAATAGTTATTTAGTACCATAGAACATACTTTGTATGATTTTAATTATTACTAATTGTTTGAGATTTGTTTCATGAACCTGAATATGGTCTATTTTGTTGAATGTTCCTTGTACACTTGAAAAGAATGGGTATTGTGTTGTTGGTCTGTTTTAGAAATAGTAATTACTTCAAGTTGGTTGCTAGTTTTGTTCAGGTCCCATATTCTCACTGATTTTCTTGATACTCATTTTATCAATTATAGAGACAGAGGGATATTTAAATTTCCAGCTCTAATTGTAGATTTGTCCATTTCTGCTCTCAGGTCTATCAGTTTTTACATTTGTATTTTGAATCTGTGTTGTTAGACACATACACATTTAGGATTCTAATGTCACTCTTCAACCCTAAAAATAATCCTTGTTCTGAAATTCATTTTGTCTGACATTAATACAGTTACTACATCTTTCTTTTGGTTACGTTTTTGTTGGTATGTCTTTGTTATACTTTGCTTTTAACCTATTTGAGTCTTTATATTTAGACTGGGTTTATTATAATCAGCATATTTACATCTTGCTCTTTTTTCACTTATAATCTGAGAATATGATTTTTTTATTTAGTTTGTTTTGACCATTTGTCTTTAATATAATTATTGTTTATATAATTATTGGTTGTATAATATAATAATGGTTTGATTAAAGTATATCATCTTGCTTGTTGTTTTCTCTTTCACTTTTTCTTTGTTCCCCTTTTCTTCATTTTACATATCTCCATTATTATAATTTTTACTACTTTTTAAAAATGTTTTTATCTCATGCCATAGCATTGGCAATATATATCGCTAGTTAATTGTGGTCTCTATTCATGCAATATTATACCTCTTGATGTGTAGGCTTGAGAACCTTACCAACAACAGTAGACTTTAAGTTCCATTCTCCCAACCTTTGAGTTATTTTTGCCATAGATTTTTCTTTTATATATTCTATAAACAAACAATAAATTTGTACTATTTTCTTTAGACAGTCAATTTTCTTTTAGTGACATCAAAAATAAGAAAAAAATCTTTTGTGTTTACTTTCATTTTAACCATTTGCAGATATCTTTAGTCCTTGGTATAAATCTATGTTTCTGTCTTATAGTCATTTTGCCTGAAGAACTTTTTACATTTTATAATGTATTGTGTACTGCTAATTAATTTGTTCGTCTTTTCTTCATCTGTAAAACTCTTTAATCTGGCTTTATTTTTATTTATTTTCTCATACTTTCAGATGAGAAATCTGTTGTCCATTTTACCTTTGTTCTTCTATATGTAATATGGTCTTTTCTTCCTTATTATATGGTTTTCTTTTTCTTTTTAAAAAATGTTTATTTACAAAACGTTTTGAGAGAGAGAAAGAGTGAGAGAGAAAGTACGTGCTCAAGTAGCAGAGAGGCAGAGAGAGAGGGAGAGCGAGAATCCTAAGCAGGATCCCTGCTGTCAGTGAAGAGCAGGGGCTCGAAACCATGAACTGTGAGTTCATGACCTGAGCTGAAACCAAGGTTGGGACACTTAACCAACTGACCCACCCTGGTGCCCCTCCTTTTGGTTTTTAACACCTTGTATATATATTTGGTTTTTTAAAATTCTATTTATTCTGCTTAGAATCTCTGAGCTTCTGGGATCTACACATTGATCATCATCTCTTCAAGTATTTATTCTGTCCCATTCTCTCTTGTCTTCTTAAACTGGTGTATGTTAGACCATTTAATTATCATCTTGTAGTCCTTGGATGCTCTCAATGGCTTTATTCTCTCTTTCTCTTTGTGTTTCAGTTTAGGTAATTGCCATTGAACTATCTTCACGTTTGTTGATTTTTTTTTTTCTCAGCTTTAAGATGTCCATGTGAATGACAGTTGAGGTTTTTCTTCATTTCTGTTTCTGTGAATTCACTATATTATGGCCCAACATATGGGTCATCTCTCGTTCTGTCAATTGCTTTTTCTCATATCAGTGAGCTGTTTTGTCCTTGCTTTTTTGTATGTCTCATAATTTTTCATAGAATTGTGGGTATCATGTATAGGACAGTAGAGAGTGAGGTAACAAGTATTTATGCTTGAAATAGGTTTATCTGTCTTCTGCTTGCCTGTTATTGTGGGGTGGTAGGTAAATATACTCAGAAGTGACCTGGGTTTGGATTTGGTTATTGTTATGGGTTCATTCACTGTATCCCTAGTGACAAATTCCTCTTGTATTACCTCATGTTTAGGGTGAGGTCTCATTTGCCAGTGGGTTGTTCTTAATGTTGTTGTTCCACCCTTAGTAATAGACCATCTTTGTGTATCTCTACTTCAGAGAGTGTTTCTCTGTATTCTTGCCACTCCCACAGTGGTAGACTGCTGTTGCTTTTTATTTGGTTCTTGCTACCCTTGGCAGGAAAGATGTTCTTTGTTTTATTAGTGGAGAATCACAGAGTCATGGAGAAAAATAACTGAGATGGTATAAATTCTTGATCTGAAATTTCTTGTATTTTAGGAATTTGTTTAAAAATTTAATGGGGTGTTTCTTACCCACTTGTATGACAGCCCTGACTTTCTTCTGTTCTCACTAGTACGCCCATACTTATATATTCTCTCCCCTTAAAGATATTATCTCTTCTTAGGCTTTAGACTGGCTGTATACCATGTAAACTTACTTCTCTAGGTTCAAGAAAAATCAAGATTTATAGTTTATCTAGCTTCTAGTTGATAGTGTAGAAGTGACACTCTTTCCTCATTTCTACATCCCAGGACAAAGCTAAAGGTCTGTATAACCTTTTAAATAAAAGATTCGTTAGTACTCTTCACTTGCATTCATACCAGAATGGTATGAATGGATGCTGAAATATCTTGATCTTGATTATTTTGATATTTATTCTGATAATAAATAGAGAATAGCTTATGAAGCTCTGAGCCCAGCCTGTACAGTTTCGCAAAGGAAACAACTGTACATTCTACAAAAGGTGATTACACATGAAAGAATCACATCCTTGGGCAATGAGTTGTCTCCATAGCCAGTGGGGTAATCTGCCCCTATTTACTGCCAAATTCTGGGCATAATGAGTCACAGACGCATTTCTAAATATATCAACAGCTCTGCAAAGTGTTTCAGGGGCACATCCATCAATTATGGTCATGAGAAAGGTCATAATAGTACAGGCTTTCATCATAATTCAGCTCTTCCTTCCCAGTTTGCCTTGGATGTGTTGAAATACTGTGATTGTTCAGTTAGAAGCAGTCTTCATTTTTGAGAAGGACTTACTGGAAATGAGTAAAATATCTGAGAGAGGCAATCCCATTTAAAGGCTTACTTTCTCATTCAAAAGCTTTTTGTGTAATAAACATTTATCAAAAACTCTTCTGTGAGATTCACCAACCTCATTCCTTCTGAGCCACTGATTAGAATCTACAACTTCAAGTGAAGAAAAGATTAGCTGTAGATTTGGATGCCAGTCATTTTCACTGAATTCCCCTCTTATATATTCCTGTTAATAACAAAAGCATTATTAATAACACTGCTATGCCCCTTCTTCCAAGTATGGTGGGTATTTCTGAAAGTGTAACATTGGCATCATAGGACAATCCATAAAGTCCTTTGACATTTTAATGTGACTATAAAATAAGATGGAACTTTATAGAAATCTGCCCAAAAAATTATGCTTGGATAAAAGAAAATTGTTTTAAATTCTGTTACTTTGGATAGTGTTCCCTTCTTACAAAAAAACAATTATCCTGGCAATTTCCCACAGCCTCTATAACTAAAGAAATCATAAAACATTTCACAATTAAATATTAAAAGATCTTCTAAATTCAGTACTGTTAATTTACCATTTTTTAGTTTCATTTTCCTCTGGGTAAACTATAATGTAAAGCATTTCATACTTTGCTAACTGTTAGTCCAAAATCATATGGACTTGCCAAACCTCAGGAGAATGAGTATTCATCAGCATGGTTACTTTCAATAACATGTTTCCATGTTTTCACGTTATGGTATATCCGTTTCCCCCTGAAGATTGAGGGTCATATTTTCCATGGACTATTTAGATAGAGTTCCAAAAAGAAGTCAGACTTCTTTTTTGCCTACTTACCACTTGCAACTCATACATTTCCCCCCCAATTAATTTGGAGGTTTTTTTTTTTACAGAACTTTATCATCTTTTGTGGTTCACTCTCAATGTATTTACACTACAAACAAGTAATGAATTTCTTAAACTACTAAGTTTATGATCACTCACTGCTCTATAAAGATCTGGAAACACATCATAAGTCATTTGACACAATATTAGAACATATTTATTTTGGAAGAAAAGCAACATCAGTGAAGACCAAACGATTTGGACATATTTTTGTTTGTACTAGAACTAAATTAATCAAACCAGAAAATATTGCCTAGCAACATCTGACATTAAAAAGATTCCATAATAAAAACTAAACCACATGGAGGATAAGATAGAAGACCGCGCAAGCCTCCTCTAGATAAGAGTCAGAGTCTGTAAATGGAGCTGCCTTAATCTTAAAAAGAGAAGATAGGATAGAAGTTAGAATTGGATATGAAGAAGAACTAAGTTAATGTAAGTTAACATACATTGAGTGCCTACAAGTTTTCACATCCTGTTCTAGAAGTGTTTTATATTTATCTCATTTAATCCTCACAAAACTGATTATCTTTATTTATAGAGAAACAGATCAATTTAAAGACCAGTCAATTCTTTTTTTTTTTTATTTTTTCAATGTCTTTATTTTATTTTGAGAGACAGAGAGCAAGGTGGGGCAGGGGCAAAGAGAGAGACACACACAGAATCTGAAGCAGGCTCCAGGCTCTGAGCTGTAAGCACAGAGCCCGACGTGGGTTCAAACCCATGGACTGTGGGATCATGACCTGGGCCGAAGTTGGATGCTCAAGCACTGAGCCACCCAGGTGCCCCAAGACCAGTCAACTCTTAAAGAACAACATCTGTCTGCTTAGATTCTTGCTAGATTTTCATCACTTACAGAGGAAACTAGTCAATTATCTTCAGGTTATAGCCAGAAAGTAGTATTTTTTTAAATACATGCATACAAAGGATTGAAGTAGAAAGAGTTATACAGAATGTTAACTAGAATGTCTAACTTTTTAAACTTTCTAATCGAGTTACTACTTTTGAAACAGACACCTAGGTGTTTCGTCATATTTAGGCAGACTCTCACAGAGGCTGAACTGATGGACAAAAGCTGGACCTAGTACTGTCGCTTAGTAGGGAGGGTGTTTGAGAGTGAGAACAAAGAAGTGATATTTAGTGTCAGGATTGGAAAGTCTTGCCAAGAATAAACTTTATTTTATTTAATTTTTTTAAATTTACATTTTTAAAAATGTTTATTTATTTTTGAGAGAGAAATAGCACAAGCGGGGAGAGGCAGAGAGAGGAGGACAGAGAATCCAAAGTGGGCTCTCTTCTGTCACCAAAGAGCCTGATTAGGGGCTTGAACTCACAAACCATGAGATCATGACCTGAGCTAAAGTTGGACGCTTAACCGACTGACTGAGTCACCCAGGTGCCCCAAATAAGAATAAACTTTAAATCTTGTAAATAGCAGAATTAAAGTTATTTTCTTTGTAATGAAAAAAAGCGTATGAGATATCAATATCAAGTTGTAGCAAAGGAAAGAAGATAGCAGCTAAAAATAAATGAAGGGATTTTTTAAGATGATGCATCCTACTGGGGTAGGTGATGGGGAATATACATGGCCTAACATGAAGGCATGCTTCAGTGGCAGAAACTCAGCAGTGTCAATACTTGCTGGCATAAATGAACTGGTTTCTGAGATATCTGTTTCATAGCACATTGATTTCTCTTCCATTTTTTGTGAGGCTATGGGAAAAGGAGGCATTATTGAAAAATGGGAATTTTGTGAGAATTATGCACTGCTGGGTAATTGTAATACTCAATATTTGTCATTTTATTGTTGATGAATCCTTTGTCATTTTGCTTCTAGAATGATTTGGCAGGCTGTTTAGTGTTTTCTACATGGCAACATTCCTGAGAATGCTAATAGAATATACCAGAAAAGAAAGTAATAACCTGCTTAGGGCTTTCTGAATCTTTGATTGTAATTGGCTTTCAACACGTGATCTTCCATCTTGTGATTTGCATAGTTTTGGTATTTACCTGGCTTTCTTGGTTAGTTATGCTTTTGGTTAGTGGGTGCATATGTTTGTGTGTGTGTGTAGTTATTTTTGTTTTTTCCCTGTGTGCCATGATCAAGCCACCGAGCACCCTACAGATTTTTATCTTGCTGGTCTCAAGGAATTATGATGCTCAGAACAAATTAAATGTATTATTAATATTTTATTGTTTAGAGAAAGAGCACACAGGCAAGGGAGAGAGGCAGAGGGAGAGAGAGACAGAGAGTCAGAGAGAGACAGAGAGACTCTTAAGCAGGCTCCATGCTCAGCACAGAGCCCGATGTGGGGCAAAATCATGACCTGAGCCAAAATTGGGAGTCCAATGCATAACTGACTGAGCCACCCAGGCACACCAGAGGCTCCGAACAAATTAAGAAGGAGCAGACAGTCTTAGAAAGTTACTGCCTTCCTGGTACACTTGCTTCTTCTCTACCCCCCACCCCATCCTCTCACCTACCTGGTTACCATATTTTCCATAGAATAAAACCAGGCTTTCCTTCAAACTCTTTTGCAGTATACATGGAGCTGTCAAGAAGATCATTTTATCCAGGCAAGAAAGCAAAGTCAGAATGAAGTAAGAGTAGGATCTTAGAAATGCTTAATGAGTTTAATTCTGCTCTTCAAACTTCGCAGGGAAAATATTTTGTCTCTGTTGGCAAAAAGGCAGAACATTCTCTCTGCTCATCTTCATATTGAATTCATCAAGAATGAACAGACTAATGAATTGGCTCCCCTGAGAAACACTTGGCCTAACTTCTAAGAGTATTATGAAAAAATGTATTCTTTCTACTGAATCTCCTCAACTTTGGTCTTTCTTCATCCTGCTTTGCACTTTCTCTTCCCTGAAAAACATGCCCAAAGACTTTTCCCTCATAGATAAAACATTCCACCCTGGGTCAATGAATGCAGGGACACAATTCTCCCCTTCCTCCATCACTCAGAGTTATCTACACGTACCCTTGGCAGGTTTCCTAGATCCTTTGTCCAGAACTAGCCTCAAGGTGTATGTAATTCTCAAATCCATCATAAGAATATTATAGAACAATTTTCAACATTATCAAGGTCTCTCTTCCAAGAGAAATCTAGTTATTATGATAGTTTTTTACCATGCTTTCTAAAAAAATTGTATAAAATCTAAAACATGCATTTTATCCTCATGAGTAAAATGTATTTTTACTTTTATGTAGATAAGGAAAAATAGTTTTCTGTAAACAGACATCCAGTGAAAGTTTGTCTTTGTAAAGGAAAGAATGACAACACAGAAAAATGTTCAGTCTCATTTTCTAAGAATCCTGGTTTTTTCTTTTTCTCCTGTTTAATTTATTTGTTTATTTTATTTTGTGATAATAACACTTAACATAAGATCTACCCTCTACACAAAATTTTAAATATCCAATACAGTATTGATAGCTATAGGCACTATGCGTACAGTAGGTCTCTAGAACTTACTCATCTTGTATAACCGAAACTTTATGCCTTTGACTAATGCTTCCCCATCTGTCCCTCCTTCCAGGCTCTGGCAACTACCATTCGACTCTCTGCTTCTATGAGTTTGGCTATTTTAGATCTTGCTTATAAGTGGTATAATATAGTATTTGTCCTTTTGTGTGGCTTATTTCAGTTAGTATATTGTCCCCAAGTTCATCCATGTTGACACAAATGGCAGGATTTTCTTCTTAAAGCCTGGAGAAACATATACATTGTATGTGTATACCACATTTTGTTTTTGCGTGTGTCTATTGATGGACATTTAAGTTGCTTCCAAGCCTTTCCCACTGTGAATAATGCTTCAGTGAACACGGAAGTGCAGATTTCTCTTCAAGATCCTGATTTCAATTCTTTTGGATTTTTACTCAGAAGTGGAATTGCTGGGTTCTGTGGTTGTCCTTTTTTCAGTTTTTGAGGGCTTACATACTATTTTTCACAGTGGCTGCACCAATTTATATTCCCAAGGGTTCCCTTTTCTCTACATTCTGGTATTGAAAGTTACTCAGAGGAACAAATCATTCACAGTTCAGTAGAAACTTGGATACTATAAATACTTGCCATGTGGAAAATACTTTGAGGCTTTACATTTAGATAGAATTTCTGCATGCAGTGGTTGATTTCTAGAAACCAGTTTGAGAAGGACTTATTACAGTGGGACCAGCTGTATGTCAGTGTTTGGGCCAGACAGGGTAGAATGGGAAGGTAGATGATGTTCCATCTTGTCCCTCGACTGCATCTTTGTGCACACATTTGCTTCTCTTTCTTAGTAGAACATTGTCCTCCCCAGCAGTAATCTAAGAACTTTAGATAGAAGTGCCAGAGAGGAGACAGCTGGGTGGGTCACTCAGTTAAGGGACCAACTCTTGATTTTGGCTCAGGTCATGATCTCATGGTTCTTGAGATAGGGCCCTGTGTCAGGCTCCATGCTGACAGTGCAGAGCCTGCCTGGAATTCTGTCTCTGTCTCTCTGTCTCTTTCTGCCCCTAGCCCTCTCATACATGTACTGTCTCTTTCTCTCTAAAAAAGTAAAATAAACTTAAAAAGAAAAAGAGTGCCATAGAGAAGATGAAAGACCACATGCTCCTGATGGCATAACTGTGGGTGCCAAGCATCTTCAAGTTAGAATCTGGACATTTCTTGTTCAAACCCACCTCTTCTACCTCTGGTAGTAAGTGGCCTTATTACCCACTAAAGACTTCTCTGGAGGTGTTTGTGTGTTTTGTGTCTGTGCACGCATGTGTGCATACAAGTGAGAAAGCTGAAGCATGGGGAATGTAAGGAAACAGAATAGTGCCTGTGATCTTCACAACCAAATGTTTCATAAGTGACTGTGGCTTTTCTTTTTACAATCTTCACACACAAACACTCAGGAGAGTAGATTTGTTAAGCACAGCACCACAGGAATGTTGGTTTTCTGTTTACTTATTGCAAATTGACTAGTAGCTAATTACACCTGGAATCCTAAAATTTCAAACAACATTGAGCAGGTAAGCCGATGGCTTCGTTTGGTGAGGAGGAAATTCATACCCAGTGCGTAAGACCCATTCTCCCTGTCTCTAGACCTTTCTTAATCCCTGCAACTGAAGACTCATCATACTGATAATAAAGGTCTTTTTAGTGATGCTTATAAGGACTACTCATTTTTTCCTTATTATAAAAGGAATAAAAATTCAACTTGGAAAATTTAGATAACACTAAATAATGGAAAGAGAGAGGAAGAGAGACAAAGAGAGAGAGAGAGAATCTCACCATCCAGAAATAATTTTTATTAATACTTTCGTGACTATCCTTCCAATCCTTTTTTTAAAAAATGTCTTTTTTTTCCTCCTTCTCTGTGTGTGTGTAAAGAGAAATATTTGTCACAGTGCTTTGTAGCCTCCTTCTTTCATCTTTTAGCTCATTATGGACATTTTCCCAAGACCATAAATATTCTTTTACAATAGTGATTCCCAACCAGGCAGTTTTTACCCCCTGAGGACATTTGGTAACATCTGAAAACAATTTTTGCTTCTGGCATCTACTGGGTAGAAGCTAGGGATGCTGCTAAAACATACCACAGTGCATGGGGCAGCTCCCACAACAAAGAATTATACAGCCCAAAATGTCAATAATGCTAAGATTTAGAAACCCTCCTTTATAATATTATTTAAAATAGCTACCTATTATTCTATCCTAAGATTTATCCATTGCTCCATTGTTGGAAATTTAGACTTGTTTCCACATTCCTTTTGCTATTATAAACAATCTGTTAAATATTCTTGGTCACACATATTTGTGTATACTTCTGTTTAGATTGAACTACAAAAAACTCGTAGACATTAAATCAGTGGATCAAAGGAAATGACCTTTTTGCTTCTTTAAAAACTTCTCAAATTTTTTGTAGAAAGGTGATTTCATTTATTTTTCCCACCAGGATGATAGCTCTATTTTTAGGCCTCTTTTGTTAGTAAAGTCCACCATCTTGGAATGTGTCCTAGTTTATTTGAAGGGACATTCTAGCTTTTGCTCCATTCTTACAAGATCCATTTGAGCAGGACAGGGAAGGTTAAGTAGCATCCCTAAGGCCCTGACTTCACTTTGACGGCTCATAGGAAGTTCTGGTGAACAAAGAAGGTACACCTAGAGGTTTGTGGCAGTCTCATTTATTTCTGTTCTACCTTTTGATTAGGAAGATTGACTGTCTAGTCCTTCCTATGGTCAGTGGACAGGAAGCAAAATTGTTTGATCAGAACTTACATACAAGCATTTATCAGACCAAAATCTAAATAATGAGATTAAAATGGAAAGACATGTATTCAGTGCTTGGCATAGAGCTCCTGAAATATAAGTGCTCAGTCCATTTTGGCTACTATTCCTTTTAAGGCTTAGGATAGTAAAGTCCTCCAATTTACCCAAATGTTCTCTGTTGGGTCCTACAGCAAGTCCATACTGGAACTTGGTCATTATTGATTATTTCCTTGGCATTGATTATCCTTTTAGGAATGACAGCTCTCTTGCGTTCCTTGCCAAGCTCAGACTCAAATCACTGATATGTGCATCTAGGCTTAAAAAACGTTGATCATGAAACAAAATGTTTTAAAAACACATTCTTCTATGACAACACATCATATATTTACAAAAAGACCAAGTGAATATAGGTATGTTTTTTCTACTACCAAATTAGTCATTTTTAAATTATTTCTTCAAATTCTTAATTTGCATTATAATTGAATTATTTTTCTTTATGTTTATCTAGGTGGAACATATCTAGTAACAGGCATAGGTTTATCATATCAATATTGACTGAAAATTCGTTTTGATATTAAACTTTTTACATAGAGTATTCATAATACTTTTCAAAGTGTTTCTTCACCTGTACTCAGATGTCTGTAAAATGCCTTTTTAGTTGCCTAAATGCCCTTTTTAGAGAGCAATATGCTTCCAATTTCCACTAAATTCAAATTCCGACCAGAGAATGATTCCTATTTTTTCATCTTTATACCCGGCACTCAGCACTGTGCCTCAAGTATCATAGGTGCTCAATATGTTTCTTGAAATAACTGAATATTGATACATCCCAGCATCTCTAATATTAGACCTTATACAAGTTTAAATTTAAATGACTGGGAGAAAAATAGTTCTTTACTTTTCCTTAGTTTACTGAATTAATCTTTCCATTTCCTTTCTTCTCCCTCCCTCCTTCCTTCCTTCCTTCCTTCCTTCCTTCCTTCCTTCCTTCCTCTCTTTCTTAAAAAAAATCAGTTATATTTCTAGGGTTAGGCAGTCAGTGAAATGTAGTAAAAATTCAGAATAACTGATTCTTTGTTTAAATTTAAGCACTTGTGTTTATACTTAACCTCCAATGTCCTTTTAAGGATACTGTTAAATATTGGTACAATATTCACTGGCTAAAATTTAGATACATGTTAAATACTTCAATGTATATATGTATATATGTTTCCTTAAAGGATGAAGAAGCACTGACCACACACAGACCAATTTTTTCAATGTTCTGCTATAGATTCTTGCCATTGCTTTCAGAATATGAAGCCAGCCAATTCCAAATAATTCACACTATTATCAGAAATATTGCATTGCCTAATCATGCACAATAAACAAGTTTACTTTGTACTGCAAAGATTATTGGGAGGGTGTTGACATTCCCTTGAAGCAGCTTTTCTAGGGATATTATTAGTATCTGCAAGTCACCAGAAAATTTGTCAGTTGCAATTTGCATCTCTGATAAAGTCTATTAACATTGGGATTTTGAACCCCACCTAATTCTCTATCCATTGCCAAAATGCAATGTAGAAACCCTGCTTGGCGCAAGATAAGCACTGTGTAATTGTTAACCTCTGTGGGATGACAGCAGACATACTTGCATTGTTGTTGCTTTTATGAAAAGAATGCATTCACATTTTGCCATCAAGCACCTTATTGGACATAGCTTCTTTCCGTAGATGCAATTTGTTATGTTCATTTCTATTCCAGTATGTTTATAATTTTTCAGAATCATGGAGGCCACTAAATTTCTTCTAATGCTTTTTGTGCACCTACTGCAATGATTAAATGACTTCTCTCCTATAATCTATTAATGTATTCAATCATTGTATTTCTTATATTATGCTAACCTTCCATTTCAATCCAAACTGGTCATATTTAGACTTTTATATGCATTGCTGGATTTGGTTTGTTAGTATTTTGGTTAGGTCTATCTATGTTCAAGAGTGAATTTGGCCTCCAATTACCTTTTCTCTTAGAGACTTTCTCTCGTTTTGGTCTCACGTTTTGACCAGTTTCAGAGACTAGTTGGGTAGTATTCTTTGTTTTTCTGTTTTCTGGATTAACGCTTGTTGGATTTGTATATATGGATCCTAAAATGATTGGAGACCTTGTTTGTCACATCATTTTGTCTTGATGTTTTCTTTGCAGGATGACTGTAAACTACTGACCACTTAATTTTAATTTTACTGCGTTAGTATTTTTAGTATTTCTGCTTGAATTGATTTTGTTGAATTGTTTTTAAAAATTTATTTATTGAAGTGTGGTAATATAAGTTGCTCAGAATATCCTCTTAATAACCTTTTAGTCTCTGTCATTATACCCCCCATTCTAATATTTGTGAATTTCCCTTTGTTTTCTTAATAAATCTTATCAATGTTTTCCTATATATTGGTAATTTCTTTAAAAAACGTCTAGACATTTGATTATCTGTACTGTATCTTTGTTTTATATTTAATTTTTATTCATTTCTATCTTTATTAGTTTCTTTTTACTACTTTTCTTGGGTTTTGTCTGTTATGTCATATTGTTGCTTAGTTTATTAAGTTTCAATTTTACATTATAAAATTTCTTAAGGCAATCATTGTTTAAGTAATGTTTTAGCTATGTTCTTGATATGTATTTTATTATCTTTTCGTTGTAAATATTTTTAATTTCCATTATTTTTGTTTTTTATTTATTGGAAGTATGTTTTTAATTTCCAAATATATGATGGCTTTCTAATTATTTTCAAATTAATGTGTTGAATTCAGGAATGTGGCCTGCATGATATATGTCCTTTGCATTTTTTTGAGGCTTGCTTTCTAACAACTTTTGTAAATTTATCTTTATACATGAAACATCTATTAGGTATAAATGATTTTATATGTCCATTGGATTAAAATAAGTAAATATGCTGTTCGGATCTTCTATAGTTTGATATATTTGTCTGCTTAGTCTAACCATTGCTGAGACATTAAAGAAATCTCCCACTGTAGTGATCTTATATTTTGTAGTTCTGTAAATTCTTTATGTATTTTGATCTATATTATGAGTTGCATAAAAGTTTAGAAGTTTTGCATCTACCTAGTGATTTAAATTTTATGTTATTATATCATCATTTGGTGTATTTCTGGTAATGTTTTATCTTAAAATCTGTCGTATCCTTTATTACTTAGGCTCATCTGCCTTTCTTTTAGCTTATGTTTGGTTGATATATCTACTATTTGTTCCCATCTCCAGGCACAACTGATCTGTGTTTTTCCCTCTACAAATTTGCCTGATCTGCATTTTATATAAATGCAGTCATATACTATGCAGTTTTTTACATCTGGTTTCTTTTACATCTGGTTTCTTTAACTCAGCATAATTTTTTGACATTTATTCATTTTGTAACAAGTTTGCTTCTTTTCATTGCTGAATATTATTCTGTTTCTGGCTGTGTTTAAGATCTTTTTTTTTTGCTTCAATGTACTATGATAGCATTATTTATCCTAATTGAGATTCACTGGGATTTGTAAATTTAAGGTTCTCCAACTTCTGCAAAATTCTCAGTCATCATCTTTTTGAATATGAAGTCCCACCCTATTCTCTCTTTTTTGTACTGCTGGAATTCTGATACAAATTGATATTAGGCCTTCTCATTTTGTCCCTCATAGCCTTTAACTTTTCACCATATTTCCTATCCCATTCTATTTTCTATGAATTAAGTTGTGGTCTCATTTTCCATTTTTAATTTGTTGTTAAACAAATCTGTTGTTCATATGTTGAGGTGTCTTTTTCCTCTTTCTCCTCCTCCTCCTCCTCTTCCTCTTCTTCTTCTTCTTCTTCTTGAGAGACACTGCTACAAAGAGACATGGGCAGAGAGAGAGAGGAGAGAGAGAGAGAGAGAGAGAGAGAGGTTGAGAGAGAGAATCTCAAGCAGGCTCCATGATCAGCAGAGTCCAGTATGGGGCTGGATCCCACAACACTGGGATTATAACCTAAGCAGACATCAAGAGTCAGACACTAAACCAACTGAGACACCCAGGTGCCCCATGCACTGAGTTTTTATATCCAAATATGCATATTTTTCATTTCTACAAATGTTGTTTCTTTGCTAGAACTGCCTGTTTTTTTCTTATTTATACATTATTCATTCTATTTCTAGTTTCTTATTTATACATTGTTTTTATACACTTTATATTTGGTGTCAGATAATTTCAATATCTGAAATTTTTCTACAACTAAATCTGCTATCTGTTGTTTCTGATAACTCTTACTTGTGCTGCCCCATTTCCTCATATGCTTCGTGATTTTTTATTTTGAAGTCATGATCCTTGATTTAATAAATTCTTTAAGGTCTGACTGTAAATATATTGCTTCTGAGCATATTTTCTTTTGTTTGTTCTTTGCAAGTTGGATTTATAATTCACCCAAGTGGTGGAGGCAGGTTAAATGTAGAGGGAAATGATATTACCACTATCAGATATGGATTTTTTTTCACTTCTTTTTTCTTTCTTCTGTCATTTTCATGTTATGTAACCATAGTCTAGGAAAAGTAACATCATATTCAAAATTTTTCCTTATATGAACTTTGTTAATTTTTTCATTTCTTACTTAATGTTTTTAGTTACCATAAAGAAGAAATTTAAGACTTTAAGCCAACTGAGGGGTTCAGGACAACTATGTACTGGTGAATGCCTTAAAAAGCCAGTGTTGAACAACTTCAACTAAAGGCCAAAATTTGATGTTGAGCTAATGAAACAGACACTTGTCTCTTTACTTTATAGGGCATGGCTAACAACTGTAATATCCTCTTTATATCCCACATGTTGTAATGGGTGATTTCATCAAAAAATCATCTCTTTCTACAAGGAGAGGTATTAGCCCTTGGATGTTACTCAACCCACAAGCTAATTAAATCCTTATCGTCTGTATCTTTTCTTCTCTTTCCAAAATTATATAAACCATTTAAATATACCAATATTTTATAGGCTTTATTGTTAGGGACATCATATAACCAAGTGGTTTTTTCGACCCACTTGCCCACATATAACAAAAGCAGCATTTTATACATAGACTGTAAATTATATTTTACAGTAAAAAGAAGCAGAAGGACAGCATTAAATCTGAGTCAAGTTCACAACATTTCCTATTAATTTCTTGCACAAGACATGCATTTGAGTACTTTTCCAATACATTTCATGATTTCTTCTTGAGGAAAACATTTCTATATTTAAGGTGCTATCATTTTCTGTGAATTAGGGACTACTAAAATTAGTACATAGAAAGCCAATGCTGTCATATATTACAGGTGTGATTTTAAAACAACAGTGATTTTTCTTCCACTAAAATCTGTCTTCCAAACAACCTAAAAAAATTTTTTTATGTTTGGGGATTTTTCTTTCCTGTGTAAAAAAAAAAAAAAAAAGGCTGTCCCATTGTAGGTGTTGAATAAACTTAACTTCTGTAGTGTGATCTGGAATTCATGTTACATATCTTATCTGATACCACCATTTTGGAGGCATAACTTCAAATTCTCTGATTTCAGGAAAAAATATTTCATAATTCAAATAGTTAGTCTTCACAATACCTGTAGTAGTAGGTGGAGAGGCTGAGGTTTGGGGGAACCCTGTGTGTTATGGCATCACAAACTAGGACTGAGACTCTATGTAGAGATTAGATATAGCACCAGCCCAAATTATTTTCCCCCATACCAAAAGAATATGCCCATTTGAATATGTGTTTAAACTTTTACATGTACCTGAAAAAAAAAGGAATAAATATTTCAATTCTTAAACTTGTCCATTTTGTATAATTTTGGAATGGATGATACTCAAACAGCAGCATAAATGTTCCTGTAAGCATGTCAAATCTCACTCTCCATAACAGGGTACCTAGTGAAAATGGATTTGTCTCTTTTTATCTACTTACCAATATATCTGCCATCTTTGGCAGGGTGGGGAGGTGAGGGGTAGGGCAGGCTACAGGGGTGTTGGTCACTGGCAATTTCAATTCCTGGAAATGAAAACCTCAGAGGCCAAACCGTCTTGGGTTGGAGACAATCACTAGGATTGACACTTTATTTACATTAATGTAGTCAGACATCCACCGCCAACCCCAGATTTTAAATAACAGTGAACTAATCTTATGTTTGAATGCAGATAGTGGGTCCTGTTGTGTTTTGGTTTAGCAATATGAGTGGAGGTGAAGGTAGTTTAACCATGACTTGAATAGAGAGAAGAAATGGTTTTCTGAAAAAAGGAGATTATGTTAGATTATTATGGACAGAGGATCATTAAAAATGGATTAAGCAAGGAGGCCCTAGGTGGCTCAGTCCGTTAATAGTCTGCCTCTTGATTTAAGCTCAGGTCATGATCTCATGGTTTGTGGTTTCTAGCCTGGTATTGGCTCTGCAATAACAATATGGAGGCTGCCTGGGATTCTCTCTCTCCCTCCCCTAATAAATAAATAAACATTTAACAAAAAATGATGGATTAAGTACTACTTTGAGGAATATACTGTACTAATTGTGATAGGGCAAGTTCCTCCATTTAATCTTCTAGTTCTACAGCTGTATGTGTAGTAGTCACCAATCTATTAAATTATTTTTAAAAAATCTTTTTCATAGTAGCATCTCCACTTTATGACTCTGTCTCCCACCCCCTCACCCTAATCCCCCTGTGTCTTGTTTCCAGTATCTTCTTTGTCTCTTGCTTACTTTCAAATCTTATGATTGGTCTATGAATTCTGTTTTACTAAACACTATACATAATTTTTCTTGTAATGATTATGCTCCTAAGATGCCACATTGTTCTTCTGAGTTCATATTTCCCAGAGCACATTAGCCACCTTAGATAACGATGTGTGAAGGGACCCTCTTGATGAGTTTATTTGGTGAGGTGGTGGTGATGGTTGTTATTTTTCTCTAGAAGAGCTTTTAGGAAAGCCCTTGGGATGCGGAGGTGGGGAAAGTAGGAGAATGGAGGAGGAAATGCTTAGGGGTGGATAGACTTGCTTATTCATGTTGTTAATACTTTACTTCGCATGCCAGCTAGAGCTGTGCCCTAATCACACTCCACCACCTCCAGAGGGCACTGGACTGGTTCCTGCTTTCTTGACTCATAGTGCTGATGGGTAGGGCAGCATTCTGCCTAGAGAAATAAAGGAGAGAGAGAAAAGCACACAGAAATCATTCTCTGCCCTCTGTACCGTGGCCTTTAGTCTCAAGGGTTGTTTGAGTTCTAATGGAAGAAACTGGGAAGATGGGGGATTGTGAGACGTAGGAGAGTGGCAGCTGCTGGAAGACTCTGTGGTGTGGCTGGACCTCTGGCGCAGCAAGGAACGAGGAAGTGCATATTTGTGCAATACACACCGCTACTTCCTGGTTTTTGTTATCACAAAACTGGTTCTTGAAAGTACTCCTTCTCTTATTTCTCTATTTAAGTACCCTTACCTAAATAGCATGTTCTGGGCTGTCTGGAATGAATGAGCAATTCCAGAAACTTTGCCTTGGACCCTTATCTTCATTGTCCTATGGTCCACAGGGGGTTATGTAATTATTAGTGGATCTTTTGTGTTTTATCATTTGTGTTCTCGTCTGATGAGTAATTCATTGTATTTTTGAGGCAGCTGATGTGGCATTTGCATCAACAGGCAGTTATAAAAACCAAGCATATGTAAATCCTTCTGATAAATATTTGCGAAGTTTCAAAATCCTCAGGTCTGATCATTCTGCAAGACTGTCTCCTAGAAAAGCCATCTGGAGACACAGTAGCACTTCCTGGCCATGGGACATTCCTTGTGGGGGTAAGGGGTTGGGAACTCCAAAGAATCTTCAGCAAAGAGAAATTAGCTTTTAAAGAAGGCAGACACTTTGAGATATTGATAGTAAACTTGATTGAGATCAGACAACAAAAAAGCCTCACTTTCGGGAGTGGGAGAGTTGGGGGATCAAAAGTCTGTTTCAAGTCTGTCCAAACAAGAGTCCAAAACAGAAGTCCCTGAGGATTGCTCTTTTATTCTCATTGAACAGAGGCAAACTCCATATAAAGTGTTCTTATGAGGAGAAAAAATTTAAATGAAGATTATATTAAATTTAAAACTATAAATACGCAAAAAAGTAACTACTTTTTTACATTTTTTAATGTTTATTTAGTTTTGAGAGACATAGCGCAAGTGGAGGAGGGGCAGAGAGGGAGACACAGAATCTAAAGCAGGCTCTCAGCTATCAGCACAGAGCCTGATGTAGGGCTCGAACACACAAACCGTGAGAGCATGACCTGAACTGAAGTTGGGTGTTTGCCTGACTGAGCCACCCAGGAGTCGCCAAACAAATGTATTTTAAAATAGCTATAATCTTTGGAATATTTTCCTGGGTTTTAAACATGGACAGAAATATCCCCTTGAATAAAAATTCAAGCCTTCCCTAAAACTTAGCTGACTTATTAGCTGAAAAGAAAGAAACTTTTAACCGGATCATCTAAATGGTCAGGACTCAGAAATGTAAGATTAAGCAATAGCTTTATTTTTTTCTACCATTTTTGAAAACTTCTCTGCCAGATATTCCTTCTTCACACCTAGATGATATTTTCTAGCCACTTTCAGTTTTAGTTTTCAGGGGTTAATAGAGCAGTCTGATCTAATCTGAACTTCTCAGATCCCCTTTAGCACTTCTCCCTTGCCCTTGGGCCTGAACCAGAAGGTTGGGAAGGGGTGTTGAGTCCTCTCTGTTTCTTGCCTCATATCTTCCTGACTTACCATCCTTTCTCTGTGGATGTTTCAGAGTTGTGTGGGACTGAGGAGTAAGACATATGGGGCAAAAGAAGAGTCTTATTTATTTAGCTGGTGCTGCTTGGAGATCTTACTCAGCTCTGTCAAGTGCTCTCTGGTCTCGCAGGCTTCTAATTCTGGCTCCTTCTTTCTTTTTTAAAAAGGAAATGTTAGTGTTTATTCATTTTTGAGAGACACAGAGAAAGAAAGCAAGCAGGGGAGAGGCAGAGAGAAAGGGAGACAGAGAATCTGAAGCAGGCTCCAGACTCTGAGCTGTCAGCACAGACACAGGGGTCGAACCCACGAACTTTGAGATCATAACCTGAGCCAGTCGGATGCTTAGCTGACTGAGCCACCTAGGTGCCCCTAGCTCTTTCTTTAATAGGGCACCATTGTAGTGTTTTATTGTCAGCACCCTGTCCCTCCCCCATCTCTGACATTGCACAGACTCTTCCTGTGAGAGATGTTCTCTCTGGTTAACCCATTTCATTCTGTTTCCTTTGCCTGATCTGGTGGTACCCACCATTCCACAGCTTTACTTGTACTGGGCTCACTCAGATATGGCAGGCGAAGGATTGTCTTAGGTAAGGCTCCTTTAAGGTTATTCAACCCATTGACCTCCTATAGGCTTCGAACTCTGGTAATCGAGCCGCCCCCACCTCCAAGAACTTTATCACCTTTTCCATGAGTAGTGTCTTGAAAGAGGAACACAAGTTCCTCCAGCCTAGGAAGTAGGAGGGTAGCAATAGTGTATGTATGAGACCTCAGCAGTCTCCCCTTATCCAGTCAAACCCATAAAAGGTACAATTTATGTGAGTGGAACAAACCATATACAAACAAATTGGAGACACTTACATTTTTTTTAGTACACTATTAAGCCTCAAAGGGTAATATTAAGTTTTCACTGGACAAATATGGATGGGATGGGAGTGTGAGAAATCAAGATGACTAAGCATTTTATGAAGATTAGTTTTAGAGACAAATAGATGCCTTTAAAAAATTTTTTTTAATGCTTTATTTATTTCTGAGAGAGAGAGAGAGATAGTGTGAGCAGGGGAGGGTCAGAGAGAGAGGGAGACAGAATCTGAAACAGGCTCCAGGCTCTGAGCTAGCTGTCAGCACAGAGACCAACACTGGGCTCAAACCCATGAACTGAGTGAGATCATGACCTGAGCCGAAGTCAGATGCTTTAACCGACTGAGCCACCCAGGCGCCCCAACAAATAGATGCATTTAAGACTCAGTTGAAACTACAGTAAGGTCTACCTTCTATAAACAAACAATGAAAACTCCTAATCATCAGTCTGAATCTATACAGGGGTTCCTGATTGGGTCAATGCAAGTGTTTCAGTTATGAGAGATGAGAATGTTTTTCTCTGAAAGTGCCTGTAGATGTCACTAAAGCAAATGATTCTTTTATCCTGGATTTGATAGTGGGGTATAAAAAAGCCTAAAAGAGTAAAAAAATTCTACTTTGTAAGGACTATCTATGTTGTTACATTAATGGCATCATAAAACATAGCGAAACACCACTACAATTCACAGTAAGTTTGCACACTTTTCTTCCATTTAGAGCTGTGGTTTCTCTTAAACAATGAAAGTATATCCAGCAATACTCTAGTTTATAGCAAGAAGGGAAAATTCCCTCCTTCATTCTCTTTCCCCCCAGAAGATAGCTCTTTTAGGACCAGTGGCTCCTCTCTTCTCCTGTGCCATTAGCGACACTGTCCTTAAGTTAAGAATATTGATGCCTCATGAAAGAAAGAAAACATCACACAGACATTGACTTCGAAATAAGATCAAAGGTGGAGAAAACATTTAAAAATATGCTCAGACCAGCATTCAATTCTAAAGGCATTATTGGGTTTTTTTTTTTCCCTGCACTGGTTTTAAAGACAATTATGAATTTAAATCATATAGAAATTTTGATCTCTCTCCTTTTAGCCAGGGAAACATAGTGCAAAATGATGAATGAGGAACTCCATCTTTGAACTTTCATAGCCACAGAGAATATTTAATAGCACGATTTAATAACATTAGCCAGAAATCATGTGACACCTGTATTTTCATACAGTGGAAAGTATGCTCTCAGATGGGATCATATTCTCTATGTCATTATTCTCATCAAGAGTCTACAAATTTTATCACAGGCTGGCCAAGAATGAGACCTAGTGAAAAAAGTGTGCTCAACAAAGAGTTATTGACAGGGCTTTGGGGCCATGTTAACAGAGTGTGAACAGTCCTTCTTATGTTAGCAAGGATTTTGTAGGCTTCTCTAGAGAAAGAATCCTCTTTTAAAATCTTTGGTACTTAAAATGAAATCCAAGCAAGTATAACAGTAGACACAGGGAATAAGTCCTCTGAAAACAGGCTGTGACAAGCAGTGTGTTAATGAAAAATAGCTGAGGGCAGGAGAGACATAAAACACTGAAAGTTAATCTAGAAGAAAAAAGTATCTAGACAGAATCGGACTACTCTGGTCATTATTCTAGAGTAACTATTATTATCTGTTCCATGTGAAGAATTAAACACTGAAAATTGTATATTTCTTATTCTTTGTGATGAATAAACATATGCAAAGTAATATATTTAAATTGTAATTCTAAGGATTTAAGCATTTTTTTACTGATTCTATTTTTGCGCTCATAAAAGTCCTGTGCTAAAAAGCTCTTTCTGGTATGGTTACTTACACATAGTTGAAGAAAATGGACCCTAAGTGGCATAGCCTGGTCATGATTCTGGTGTCCAAACTGGAGAAAAAAACAAATAAACATTATCTTTTGTAAAAATTCTGTCTTAATAAGATTTATGCCTATATATTTTTTTCTCCTTGGTAATATTATTGTAAAAAAATCATTCCATTTGTTTGATATGGTGAAATTAAAAGCTTATGTGTTAGAGGTGTCTTCAGAAATTAATCATACAATTATCACATGGCCCAAGCAAGTCTACTGCTAGGTATATGTTCAAGAAAACATATCTGCATAAAATCTTATGCATGGATGTTTATAGCAGCATTATTCATAGTAGTCAAAAAGTAGAAACAACCCAAATGTCCATCAATTGATGAATGAATAAAATGTGGTACATCCATACAATACAATGTTTTCTGGCAATATAAGGGAATATAGTTCTGATATATTCTATAATATGGATGAAGCTTGAAAACATTAAAGTAAAATAACTCATTCAAAAATGACAAATATTGAATGATTCCATTTAGTTGAAATGTTCACAGTAGGCAGATCTATAGACAAAGAAAGTAGATTAGTAGTTTTAGGGGTAGGGGTGGGGAGGGGTATGATGATGTTTAGAAGGTGACTACTTGTGGGAATGGGGGCTCCTTTTGGGGGTAATGGAAGTGTTTTGGAGTTAGTGATAATTGCACAATATTGTGAAATACTAAAAAATCCCAAATTATACAGGATTCAGGGTAAGTTTTATGGTTGTATGTTATATCTCCATTTGAAACAGAGAAAGACAGAGAGATAGAATGTTTGTTAGGCATCATGAAATCAGTTTGAGGTTCCTTTATTAATGCTCCCAGGAAAGGAAAGTTTCCTGTTTGCTCAATTCCAGAGTAAAAGGATAATTGATAAGATTGTACCTCTCTCCTTTTTCTTGCAGAGATAGAGAAAAATATCTGGGAGAATATATTTGGACAGAAAGAGGGATATAGTCTTTTATTAGTCACTCTGAAGAGGACGATTTTTCCCAGTGCAAGCTGATCAGTGAATACAAATGAGTCACTGTACAAAGTGAAAAACAGTCACATTAATTTTGGGGGATGGAGGGAATCCAAAAATAGACAGTGGACTCATACTAAATAATTACATATCTCCAAAGTTTTTTATGTATAGTCATAAAAATTATATGAGAAACAAATTTAAATATTTGTTTTTGTTTTTGTTCCTTCTGGTCAGAATGCAAACATACCCCAAAATGTCCTGATAAGCCACTCTTAAAAACTACTGAGATTTTAAGGACAATAACATTTTAGTAAAAATCATGTTAAAATGGCTTCTAAACAATATAAAGATACTACATTCAGGTCAAGACAATCTGTTATTACATATTGTACTCTAGTGGCTTTGGGTAAAAATGTGCTTCTGAAAATCTAATGGATTTTTATAAGTAGCAAAGCCCAAAATATGCTCCTAAGTACAACAGGTATTGTTCAATCTAGAAGGATATTCTATAGTACTTTCTTATAGGCTTTGGACTTTGTTTGTGTTTTACCATGTGCTGTTGCTCCTCTTGTTCTGGATATTGTCACGTGATTTGGCTTTTAGGATCAATAGTCATTGAATTAGTAACTACCTGTGATGACACTTACTTTTATGTTTATTTCACTTCATCCTGGGCGAATGTCCCTGGGTAGTTCATTTGGTCAAGCATCCAATTCTTCATTTAGGCTCAGGTCATGATCTCACGGTTTGTGGGATGAGCCTTGCAGCAGGCTCTGTACTGACAGTGTGGAGCCTGCTTAGGATTTCCTCTCTCCTTCTCTCTCTGCCCCTCCCCTGCTCTCTCTCTCTCTCAAAATAAATAATAAAATAAATTTTAATAACAAAAAACTCATTTAAAAATATTAACTGAGTTATCATCTCTCTTATTTCCCAAGTAAAGTACCTGCAAGTTATTTCGCTGTGCTAATATCAAACAATAAAATAGAAGTTATGCAATAAATAAAAGTATAAAAATATGTAAATGAATGATTTTGATAGATTTTAACCAGACCAGGCAAGATTCTTTTTTTTTTTTTCATTTTTATTTAACACTGAACAATAGTTTTGGTTTAAGATGATAGACTTAGCACAAGCATGTCCATTCCCTTCCCTCTTGAAATTCCAATATATGATAGCAAAGGAATCAACTCAAGAAATGGAGAGAATGGGAGAAGAAATATTCTTGGAAAAGATTCCAGTAAATTTCTACAAGATTCAAGGAAGATAAATCAGAATGCACAGAAGGAAATGCAATAATAAAGAAAGGGGTGAATTGTATAGTTGAGTTACAGAGATGATCCTGGCCAAGAAGCAATAAAGACACAGATGAGAAGAAAAACCAAATTGGGAGATGAATTGAAAGACTGACCACTGAATGAAGAGTAGGATTGCAACACTCCTTCCTCCCTGCCCTTACTCATTCCAAGATGGTGGAGCTCAGGCATTTCTAAGCAAATATATAAGTTGAAGCCAAAACCAAAGAGAGACAGAACAGTAACAACAAAGCAACCCTAAAGACACTTCTCTAAAGAAATCAAATGAACTGCAAGTATAAAATTAAATCTTCTAGTATAAAACCCTCTTCACTCTGGCATTTGGAAGCTCTGTCTTCACTCCACTCTAAATGCTTTCTCTTTCCTTGTCTATCCTAATATGAAGCCTTCCAGCAGACTAGTTCTGCCTGTATGCACTGAGCTTTGAGCCAGGCATCATCATTGTGTGAGAGAACTAGTCATAAAGTTAAAATATACAAACAACAACCTAGGAGACCCATAGTTTTTAGCTTAGAAAGTCAACCCTCCATTCTTGTTCTTTATAAAAAGTCATCCAGAAATCATTAAAAAATTATGAACAAAACCAGCAGCAAGAAAGAACAACTCACACAAGAACTTTTGCATTAGAACAAGCAGATTGTTAGAGGGAAAAAAAGAAGAGAAGTTTGAAAGAAGCTAATTCTTATCCTAATGAAAATCCCAGAGGCTATTGCATTCAGAAGTAAGAAAAAAAGTTATAAAAAAGAACAATGGAGGACAAAAATAAGTTCTTTCTCATTGCAGACATTATTGTAAAAAAACAAAAGTTATGAAGATGAAGTTAAGAAAATCAGAAAAAGAGAGAAAAAAGTCATTAAATAATGAGGAAAAAGAACATGAAGGATCAATGTAAGGCTTCCTGAATGGATCCAGTAGGATTTCTGGGGGGTGGGGGGGCAAAGGGGAGAAGGAGGAAAGAGTTAGCAATGAAAAAAATTGAAGAGAGCTTTCCAGTACTAAAACACAAGAATTCTTTAGATTATAAATATCCAGTGAATTTCTGGGATAATAAATATCCATACCTGAATTTTCAGAACACAAGAAATTAAAAATGAAACTATAAGTTGGGATTCAGGGGATATGTCTTATTTATGATTCATGAAAATGAATCAGATTGATGTCAGACATCCTACCAACACTTTGTCCTAGAAGCAGTGAAACAATGCCTTTGGAGCTCTGAGGAAAAATTCTAGGCTTAGTCACAATGGCAATCAAGTGTGAAT
>NW_027529173.1:4748845-4858333 GCF_008692635.1 Crocuta crocuta
TCCACAGAAGTTACTTTTGAACTTTGCTAAATTTATGAACTTTTATAAACTTCTCTATGGAGGTCACTTGGAGATTTGCACCTGCAAAACAAAGATTCTAAGTAAATGTAAGATAAGGGGTGCCTGGGATGGGGTGAGAGGAGAACTGAAGAATCAACCACGAATGATTTGAAAACATTAATTATATGGACGATCTAAAAAGCTCTTGGTCCCAGTGGCAGTCAGGAATAGTCATGACAAAGACTGCCAAGCCTGTTATCACAGTAATGCCTAGGGGGAGAGGAAAGATTCAGAAAGAACCAAGAGCAATGGCAAGAGAGGAGATGTAGAGTTGTAGGAAATAAATTAAGGTTCATTCAGATCGTGTAAGTTTTCTAAGAGTAAATGTAGGCCAAGTCGTCAAACTGAAAATTATCGGCAGGTAAAGACAATATGTTAATAAGAATTAGACTTGAAAGCATGTGACAGCAAAAATCCAAAATTAATGTTGGCTTTAAAAGAAGTTTTGTTTTCTTCTATAAACCCAGTCCAGTAGTAAGGGTCCTACTAAAGAATTTCCATGAATTCATCAAAGCCCCAGGCTGCATCCACCCTTTTTCTCTGCTGTATTGGAGATATATACTGGCCTTTGACAGTACTGTTTCCATTCCACCAGGAAGGAAGGATAAAGATTGAGATTATGTGCATATCCCTTCCTTGGTGGAAATTGCTCACACCATTTTTGTGTTCATCTCATTGTACACAGAACTTGGTCACATGACTATACCTAAGGGCAACTGGTGGGAAGGGGTATACCTTCCAATATTTGGGGAGTCTGGGGGAGGCTACTTTTGAAGGAAGAATGGAGAACAGATAATTGGGAACTATAGAGATCCTTTTCCACAGACCCTAAGGAAAAAGCTTTATAGGCGTTAATGGCCATATTTTATTACCCATTATATTTCCTTTAAAACTTCTACTGTATTTGGACAAAAATTCTGATTTGAAGAAATAAATGCACCCCGAGGTTTACAGCTCATTATTGATAATAGCCAAATTATGGGAAGAGCCGAAATGTCCAATGACTGATGAACGGGTAAAATGTGTATGTATATATACATACATACATACACACACACACAGCAGAACATTACTCAGCCATAAAAAGGATTCAAATCTTGCCATTTACAATGGCACCAATGGAGCTAGAGAATATTACGATAAGCGAAATAAGTCAGAGAAAGATATATAATTTCACTCATATGTGGAATTTAAGAAATAAAAACAAATGATCATAGGGGAAAAAAAAGAGAGAGGCAAACTAAGAAATAGACTCTTAGCCATAGAGAACAAACTGATGACTACCAAGGGGAAGTGAGTGGGAGATGGGTTAAATGAGTTATGGGGATTAAGGGGTGCACTTGTGATGGGTACCAAATGTTGTATGTAAGTGGTGAATCACTAAATTCTATACCTGAACGTAATATTACACTGTACGTTAACTAACTGGTATTTAAATAAAATTTTTTTAAAAATAAGAAAAAAATAAAATAAAACTTCCTTTGTATCTGGGGAGACATGGAATGCAAAGGTCTTTAGAAAGTGAATAGATTTGCTAAGTCAGGGCAATAGGCTTTTTAGAAGGCTCCATGAATTGATTGGAGTATCAAACATTTTCATTAGATTAAGTAATATCTTACACATTTAGATATTACTAATTTTCTCTTTTTTTAAGATTATTTATTTATTTTGAGAGAGAGTGAGAGAGAGCAAGCACAATTTGGGGAAGGGCAAAGAGAGAGGAAGAGGGAGAATCCCAAGCAGGTTCTGTGCTACCAGTGCAGAGCCTGATGTATGGCTTGATTCCACAAACCATGAGAAGTGAGTGAACCACACAAGTGCCCCTAGATATTATTCATTTTAATGTGGATACACTTCTGACTCATAACATAGAATTTCACTTAGCTGAATTTATTGTAGTTTACTATTGTATAAGTCATCAGTGGATACTTGTTTAATTACTGTTATCCAGGTTGCAGGGGGTGGATTATAGTTTAAGGGTGTGAATATTTCTGATTTTAGAAAAATCAATCTCATCCTAAAAAAGACTGGGAACTCTTCTTATCAAACTTTATTGGAAAGATGTATTTGTCTGTTACTCATTTTTGGTTTTGTTTCATAAGCTGTACCTTGTTTTCTTTTTGCCAGAATTCTTTCACATTCTTCTAATTTTTATTGTCATAATGCAATGTCTCTATTTTATTTTTTTTTAATGGTTTCTTATATTGTTTTTGGAACAAGGTGTATATGAATAAAAATTCTGATAATAGCTTCCTCTTTTTCCATAACCAGATTTTGACTACTGGAATCAAAGTCTTTCCTATCTATAAAATGCTTCTCATCAGGTGTAAAATTTTAAAAGGCTTCTCGAAGTGTGTAAATGAGATGAGTTTCAAGTTGTATTGGCAGTGGACTTTGCTTAATTGCAATCTGAGCCCATATTCAATGAAAAATTTTTTTAATCTTTATTATTTTTGAGAGAGAGAGACAGAGTGTGAGCAGGGGAGGAGCATAGAAAGGGGGAGCTACAGAAGTTGAAACAGGCTCCAGACTCTTAGCTGTCAGCACAGAGCCCGACATGGGGCTCAAACTCACCAACAGTAAGATCATGACCTGAGCTGAAGTTGGCACTTAAGCAACTGAGCCATCCAGGTACCCCTTAACCCGTATTCAATTTTGCTCTTTTTTGAAATGACTTGAAACTTGTCATGAGTTTCCAGCTGATTTCTGGTTTCTGGTTTCCTGGAATTAAGGTTCTCTCCAAAGTCTCTTTATCCTCACTGTCCCAAGAATTTTGCAGTGCCTTCAGTTCTTCACCATGTTACTGACCATGACTTTGTATTTAGCTTCATCATTTTTTCATTTTTGTTTTCTGGACATATGTATAGTCAATATTTTGAATCCTGAGTGGTACTATTTGAATGGTACTGTTTGCTTTGTCTCCCTTTTCTTCTCCTATGATAGGTGCGAGATACGAAGTGTTTTCCCCCAGGGATTGTCAGTTCTCTTTTAAATGTATTTTTAGCCTTCTCTAGGGCTATTAAATCCAGACTTCCTGTCAGTTAATCCTGTGTTTCTATGGATTATCTCATCATCATAACTAAACATAACTGCCAAATATACAATCTTCATCTTGGACTGGGTCAATTCTCCTGAAGTTTTATGAGCTGCATTGAGACCTTTGAAGTACTAGTTCCTCTGCCCACTAATGGCAGCTGGCAGAGATCCAGGGGGATCTGGGGGGATGGGCAGGCATCGCGGCCAAATAGCTGTGGCATCATAAACAGTGCAGATTACTTGCCAAAACTACACATTGACTTCATTTGTCTCCCAGAGCAATGTGGTAAGCCAATTGAAGTAAGTTTGAGATTGTTAAAGATTAGACTACCATCAAATACATAAGATGATCTTTCATAGCAGAGTATGCATGAAATTTTTGAAGGGAAAAATAATTGTCATTCTGCACAAACTTTGAATTTCTTTTTGGCTGGAGGAATTGGACATTTGCAGTGATTTATCACGATCAGTGTTGATGGACCCGCGCTGAATGAATATAACCTGAACTGTGTAGTAATAGTTCCAATCATCTCCACAGATAAGAATACAGGACACATAGAAGACACAATAATAAGAGGAGGGAGCATATGGAAAGAGAGAAAATATACATGGTGTTTAATGTCCATAATTTACTTTATATAGAGGAGGGTCAGGTTTTGTTAGGTTAAGTGATAACCCAGTATTTATCAACAGTGCAAAAGTCCAAAGAAAGCCCGGTGATCAGGAAGTGCACCCTTCATCAGGGGCTAATACAAGTATTTATTTTATTTTATTTTATTTGTATGTCTCAGTGGACAACCACTGTGGGGATTAACATAATAATTTTCAGAAATTAGGCTTTTGTTGGTGAAATTGGCAGCTTATAAATTAGCATAATTTCAGTGTAGTGAAAGTAAAGGTTTTCAGGAAAAATGTTTGTTTAATACATTTTAGGGACACTCTGCACACTTACATGAATGTAGAATAAGAAATTATCAAGGCCTAGACTCTTTACCTCTAAAATAGTGCCTAATGCATTATCCCCAAGTGGTCTTGTGGCCAACCATTGGGTTAAGAAAATTTCAGGTGGTCTACGGTTGGCTGCTAGAATACTAGGTCCTGCTTCAGGAAGGTGGTCAGATCTGGCTTCAGTGCGTTTTTCAAGTAGGTGAGGGTCTTACCAATTATAAGTACAGAGGTGGCATTTTATTGAAACTACAGTACAGGGCTGTTTTTGTTTTTGTTGTTTTGTGGTTTTTTGTCTCCTTGTTAATGAATATTTGTTTAATAATTGTAAGTGTAGGAGAATGTTCTATGAGGCTTGCTTTCATTGTAACCTAGTAGATCATTTTACTAAATAGTTAACTTCCAAACTGACGTCAGAAAACATAAGAAGTATTTAACATTGTCTATTTTTATTGTTAAAAATTTCTACTACTTTGAAAAATAAAAAACATTATTTTCTTAAATTTTTATTTTACTCCTATGATTATTAGAAAGGGAGAGAACATTATTTTTTTTATTTTTAATGCTCACTTATTTTTGAGAGGGAGAGAGACAGAGTGCAAGCAGGGAAGGGGCAGAGAGAGAGGGAGACACATAATCTGAAGCAGGCTCCAGGCTCTGAGCAACAGGCAGCACAGAGCCCAATGCAGGACTCGAACTTATGAACTGCAAGATCATTACCTGAGCTGAAGTAGGATGCTTAACCAATTGAGCCACCCAGGCACCCGGGAGAACATTATTGTTAAGTGTTAGCCATGTGTATTTCCAGTTTTGCCAATGCTAAGTTCATTTTCTTTGTTGATTAATCTTGCAAATATTTTATCCAGTTGTTTTTCACTCTTAAAGTTTATGGGTTTTTTTAAATTGACAGAATTTTGAGTGTTTTAGATCTTTACATCTAGTAACCTAGATTTAAAAAAAAAAAAGTTTAGGCTTTTCTTTCTCTCTCTCACAAGTTGAGAATTTGCTTACTAAATTTTATTGCTTTTTATTTTTTATGATGCATTTTATTATTAGTTTTTTTCTTTTTACTTTCTTTTTTTTTTGGCATTTGAATTTCATTGTCCTAGAATCATTTCAGAAATATTTTACAAACAAATCTTCCCCCTCCCTTCATTTCGAATGCCTCATTTATTACATATTTCTTACATATTTGACAATACCATGCTCTTCATATTATTTAAACTTTATAATTTAATGTTTTAATATTTGGTAGTGTTAAAATACTTTTTACTCATTACTCCTTTTCTAAAAATTTTCTTAACACTTTCATCATTCATTCTCTTTTATATTAAATCAAAAAATATTCTTTTCTTGCTTCAAAAGAAGCTCCTCTTGAAATTTTTATATAATTGTTTCATATGTAGAAATCAATTTTAAAAGAACTAGTATTTTAATAACATTCTATTTTCTCATCCATGAACATGGGATATTTCCCTATATATTTAAGTTTTTAATAATATGAACAACCCAGAAGATATGTACATGTGTTTATTTATTTTGAGAGAAAGAGAGAGAGAGAGTGAGTGAGGAGCGGAGAGACAGAGAGAGGGAGGGAGAGTAAGAGAATCCCAAGCAGGCTCCATGCAGAGCCCAATGCTGATCTCAGTCTCATGAACCATGAGACCATGGCCTGAGCAGAAATCAAGAGTTGGATGCTTAACTGACTGAGCCACCCAGGTGTCCCTAGATGTACACGCATTTAAAAGGCTATTCCACATACCATATGTTCTTTTCTGCTACTGTGGTTTTTCCATCTTATTTTTTAATGGCAGCCTGCTGATTTGCCAAGGAGTGATTGCTTTTCCTTTTTTATATTAATCTGATTTACTAAACTTCCTAATGAAATATAGTAACTCTCCCATTCATTATCTTGGATTTTCTGGGTAGAATATTATCTCTCTTTTCCAATACTTGAAACTTCAAGTTCTTCCACATATTCTATATTGTTATCTGAAATACCTAGGAAAATTCTATGTTAGTGGACACTGTGAGCATCCTTTGTCTATCCTGGGTTTTAATGTATGGGGATCCCTAATAGAGTTTCTCTGGGTGGGTTTTAATGTATGGGGATCCCTAATAGAGTTTCTCTGGGAAGAAAATGGCTATTGACTTTAAGTAGGTTGATATTTTTGTACATGAATAAAATGCTTTTCATCCCAGGTTTTTAAAAAAAGAAAGATTGAAAAACAAGAATGGGGTTGACTTCTAACAAAATGATTTTTAACAGCTGTGTTGAGATAATCAAACATGTAGTGTGCTTGTTTGGGTCTTTTGCTAGGATGTGTCACATGATACAATTCCCAGTTATGAAACTCCATTTATTCAAAGGGATGCTTTCAAAGTTAAAACTCAATGAACCCCAGAATACATAACAATTTATTAAATCTTTTGCATAGAGATAATAATATTATATATTTCTTAAAATGAATTTTACCTATATGTTTCCTTTTGCTTTCATTAAACAGCTCTTCCATCATACAGTAAGCCTGGAAAGCAAACACTTTTATTCTTTTTTAATATTAAGACTGAGCTTTCCCCTTTCCTTTATTTATTTATTGCCTCAGGCTCAGAAATGGATATTTAGTTTGGAAAGAGTTTTCTCTTTTCAATTATATTTGGAAATTTTACTGTTTTATAAAATGACTTGCTAATGTTTTTCTTTCACATAGCTATTCCTTCTCATACTGGCTTCAGGAAATTATCTGTGGCCAGGGCTGTTTTATTGTTTTTTTAGCATGTGACTCATGTCCTTCTATCTTCCTTCCTTCATTCAGTTTTAAACAAGCTAAAAGGGAAAGATCAAGGGATTGAGTTTATGCAGCAATGTTAACAATTAAAAATAATAAATGTATAAACATAAAAGAATCACTTAATAATTTTGTTTTTTGTACAAATGTGTTATATGTAATGAAGGTATTTTGTTAGCAATCAGAGACTTAAAGATTGTAATCTTTTAACATTGAGATTTTTAGTTTGAGGTTGTTAATGCTACCTTTCTAAGGGGAATCCCAATAATCACATCCTCTTGGGGCTCAGCTTTTGTGTTCCTTGGTTGGCATTCTACACAAATTCAGTATTTAGTAAATGAGAGGCCGTGTATGTCTCCTCACTAGACAGTATACCTGGGATAACCTGAAGATTCCAAATATTCCTGTAGAATATAAAATGTTACTCTTTAATACATTAATTTGTACCATTATACATGGACCTTTTATCTAGAAGACATTCGTTCCATAGATAAACTGTATATATTAGTAGCTGGCATTGAATATGATATAGATTAAATCCATTATAACTCCAGGGTTCTGAAGTAGTTAGGAGAAGGAAAGGTTACTTAAAAATGAGAAGCTAATCATATCAGGAGGAAAAGAAATTCAACGTTGTTATTTATTTATTTATTTATTTATTTATTTAGTACCAGATTATACTTTTAAAATAACAGTTAATAACAACTTCAGGGATACTGTGTAATCCAATGGAAAGAGTAAGAGAAGACAAATGTCTGCCACATATTCATGTAGTTGGACAACTTAACCTCACTCAACTTCAGTTTCCTTATCAATAAAATAGAGATAATAAACATCTCACTAAATTGTTTTTATTATTTCATGAGTGAGTGTGTGTGTGTGTGTCTGTGTGTGTGTGTATGTGTATTTTATTTTCCTAGTCCTTTGCTGTTTAGAGAAGTTCCAGACCAGTGGTATAGGCATCCAGTTGGAACTGGGTTAGAAATACAGAATCTCAGTCTCACCTACACTTACTGAACCGAAATCTACATTTTAACAAGGCCTCCCAGAAAGTTCCTTTCTACATTAAGGGAAAATACTACTCATTCTAGCACAGACCCTGCACAGGGTTGTGCTCCATTAATGTAGTTTTCTTCCTTTTAAATTAAGTGAGTTTCACACATGAACTTGCCTGCCCTCCCACATTTAAAAACAACTACTATTACTACTACTACTAGTATTACTACTACTGCTACTACTACGATCACAGAATATGAGATTCTGTGCACATTCTCTAATTTGACCTTATTTCTGGTAATCCTTCCATATGAATATATGTTTGTGATTCCCTCCTCTTTTTCATGATTTGTGCTTCCTTCTCGAAGTGGATGCTAAAATTGAGTTTTGAAGAAAACATCAAGACAAAATAAATATAAATTGTAAAAGACATCATAAATGCAGAATTCACCACTTCCATACCTCTTGTGCCCTCTACTAGTTGGAGTATATAGATCTGAGTGTGGGTTAAAAGAGTATGGATTTGGGGTGGAAGGTATCCTTGGAGAAAGCTGTGCTGTGAGCTATACTCCCTTAAAGGTGGAGTACCTGCTCTCCTTCATCAAACCTGACAGTTAGACTTCCCTGGAGCACTTACAAAGCTTGATATGTTACCCCCACATTGGGGCTGTTTCTCCTCCTCCTCCTCCTCCCCTTCTCGCTCCCCCTCCCCTTCTTCTTCCTCTTCCTCCTCCTCCTATTCCTCCTTCTTTTTAAGGTTATTTATTTTGAAAGAGAGAAAGAGAGAGAAAGTGAGCAGGGAAGGGACAGAGAGAGAGGGAGAGAGAGAGAGAGGATCTCAGGTGGGCAGTGCAGAGCCTGGTGCAGGGCCAGAACTCACAATCCATGAGATCATGACATGATTTGAAACCGAGAGTCAGACACTTAAGCAACTGATCCACCCAGGCACTCCTACACTGGGGCTTTCTGTGGTCTGGTTCCCACCAAGTATATTTAGATGGCAAAACTCTGCCAGTTGCTTTGTTGGTAAAGGAACAAATAGAAGAAGCAATGTTGGGATTTTTCTGTACTTCTACAGTTAGCTGGGGTAAGAGATTTAAGTGTTTAAGGGTTTCAAGTATTCCCCACAGACCCAGTATTGTGCCACAGAAGGGATTCTACAAAAACAGAAACAAAAATAAAAGCCATGTTCCTGTGACTCCCAAATTTGTAGCATTTGTTTATTTCTGTGGTATGAATATAACCATTACGACCAATTTCAAACTATCCACATGGCATCATTGAACATGGAGTTGGAAGGAAATGAACACAATCTGCTCTTGTAAGCCTATAGGACATGGTTTAAATAGCCACTAAAGAGAGAGAGAGAGAGAGGTGGCTGAAAATCCAAGTCTCAGTAAAATAGAGAATTCACAACCATTTGGAGTAAAGGTATACCCTTCCAGAGCAAAGAAACTACAGGTAAGCAGCTAAACAGAGAGATTCTTCAGAAATTCCATCAAAATGCTCTTTGAGAGAGTCGGCTTTAAAAGTTTGCAGGCCCAGATGGTGTGAAGCCTGATAACAACAAAAGGGTCCAGTATAATCTTACCTGTTCTCTTTTCTTACCACTAGCCACTGGAAGGAGTAAAAATAGGTCAGCGAACTGTGGGAAGCAGGCCCAAGGTGGCAGAGGAAGGAAGTCATATTGCTAAGTCCAGTTCAAAATTTTCATTACTGTCTTCAAAATTCACTAATTAGACATTCTAATTAGTAGAGTTTTGTTTCTGTTAAAGTGACCATAGGACTACCTATTATCTAAGAGTGAGCCCCTGAATTTTCAATCCTACTAAATAAAGTTTAGAGGGTTATTATGGGAATAAAAACATACTGATTTTTCCATTAATTCATGAATTATGCTAGCTCAGCACACTAGCTACATACATACCTTTAAGTTCCACCTTCTGGATCAAGATTTAACCTATAAGTCAAATTTCATCTCATACTGAATACTCCCTGATGTAACTATTAAGATGTGTTTTGTAGCATGTTGTATAGTAAATCTTTTACATGCTCTTGTGAACTCTTGAGTTTAAAATTTCTGAATGAACAATACTCTCTAATTTTAAGATTATTTACTCTGTTTTGTAACTTTCCCTTCTCTAGTAAAACCTTCTAACCATCATTTCCTGGTAAGGAGTGTGGTTGACTAGCTGCTTGTTCAAAGAATGGAATTAAATTTTATTTTCCATTATTATTATTTTTTGGTTATTAAAGCAAAAATAACTGAAAATCACATAAAAGGGAAAAACATAAGTTGCTTTTTATTTAACTAAGCCTTATGGCAAATTGAGCCTTTATGTTAAAGGCAATAGACATGGCTGGTGAAAATGAAATTTAAAAATTAATACTTTTTAGGTTTATAAATTTTAACATTTCATTCGAATAATATCTAGTTTCATCCTGTCCCCCAAATGAACAAGGAAGTTTTAGGTCCATAATGGTGGGAAGTAAGGTCTATCTATAGTAAAAAGACATTTTATGCTATGCCCGAAATATATTTAGCACTATTTAGTATTAAAGATTTACTACCCTTTTACTAAATTGGTATCTATTTTAAGTATTATGATATAAAATGTTAGAGCTTCTTAAAGGTATGCAGGTTGATTTGCCTTCACCGTAGCACAAGAGTAGTGCTCTGTGCCTCGCCTTCCATTTGTAGTCCATGCTCTACAATGTTGAGTATTCTCTTAGCTTTTCCATAAATATAATAGAATGAATTTATATATTATGTATAATTTATAATGTATATAATTTTATATATACAAATATTTCATGGCTGTCCTCAGAATTTTTAGAGAACTAGAAATATTTCTTCAATACTTCTTTGAGTAGGATGTTAGATCCCAAGAACTTTGTTCAGGGCAATTTCCACCAAGGAAAAACGCAGACCAGGACTTTACTGAAGAGACACCAAGAAATTTGTGATATCTTCAGAGAAGGAAGGAAAGAGGAGATGAGAGAACATATACAATGAAGGATGGAGACAAACAGCAAGATGAAAAAGAGATCACATCAAATGAAAAGTCATTGTGATCCCTAGTGGAGATATAAACAAAGGGAATTTTAATGTAGATGACACTTCCTATTTAATTTTAAGTTGATTCTGTGGCTGGAATACAAATCATTTTCTGTTCTCTATTTCAGAAATCATTTAGCAGTCTACTTTACCTTAAAATTCTTATCATGTTGGATTATTTACTTTTGTTTTGCAGAAATGGAAGAAGATGTACTTCAAGTTTGGGTTGGGACCAAAGAGAAATAGCAAGGGTAAAAGCAGAATTCTAGATCTACAAAAGGAAGATCACCATCCTCTCTTCCCATGGCTTACTAAAGTTTTTTGAGACTATGGGGAGGATTATTTACTGCCAAAATACGTGGACCTGTTTGGAGTGAAGTGGTAAGTCAGTTTAAGGGGCATTGTGCAGCAGACATTTGGGTTACAGCAAAATCTTCTAGAATTGCCTATGTTTATGTTTTGGTTTGTGTTTTGACATTTCTTCCCTTTGAAGAAGACCTCTAACAGGCTTGTAAATTCCATGAATACATCATAGCAACCTTTTTCTTAACCATTCTTTTTTTTTTTTTTNGACGCTTAACCGACTAAGCCACCCAGGCGCCCCTCTTAACCATTCTTGAAGTTAAAGCGTTAGCAATTTTTCTTGGGAAAAGCTTAGCTCCTCTATCTTGAGTCATCAATTCAGATGAGAAAAATTTTGAATAGCAAATGAATGGCAATACATAATTATAAGACAGATTAAGTCAGATTCCCATGTTAGCAACATGACACAGTACCTACATCTGGATCTTTACTAACACACACATTAGGAATTGATGAGCTGGAGAATTCTAGCACTATTATGCAAGTCTTAACAAAGTTAAGTCGTCCTAAAATAGCAAAATAACTTATGCACTCTGAGGGAAAAAGACAAATTTTTCTTGTAAGGTACACAGTATTTTAAGCTAAAAAAATGAACTTCCCTCAAAAGTTTTTTTTTTTTCCTTTTACATTTATTTGTATTTTCACTTGACATAGTCAATGTCATGCAGTACAGTCAGAAGAATAAGTCACTGGAAATAAAGTATGGATAATTGCATCTCTCAGATGTTTAGTGATTATTTGTGAAAGAATAATAATTTAAATACTTACATAGTAAAGAAAGAAACCTCAGTGTAGAAAATTATAAACAATGTTCAAATCTACTTTACATGGAAAAAGATAAAAATTGTTCCCCCCAAAAGAAAAAGAGCAATAGATTTGGGTTGCCTTAAATCTGAGGTGGAACTACCCTTGAACTATTTTAATTTGGTTTGTATGAAATCAGACTTAAATCAATGAAACCACATGTGTTATATTAAGGAAGTTTTAAATAGGCCAAAAATTAACTAGCGCTATACAATTATTTAATCCTTATTCTGTTTTGTTGCATTTTTATAACACTAAAACTGGAACCAACATTTTTCTTTTGAACAAGAGTTAATAATAATCTTTAGTATAATATTTAACTTTGGAATTTCTAAATAGAAAGATTAAGTAAATTTCCTATCTCACCTTTAGAGTCTATTACTTTTAAAAATACACCAAAACTCCTTTTTCAGTAATTGATACAATAAGTGAAATGAAAATCAGTAAGGATATAGAAAAATTGAATGACATTAACAGCCACCTGGACTTAATTAACATTTATAAAGCATTCCACCAGACAAGAGCAGAGTATACATACTCTTCAAGTGCTCATGCATCACTTAGAAGATGTACTGTATTTTGGATTATAAAATATGTCCTAACATACATATAAAATAATTAGAAAAATATACGGACGAGTTGAAATCATGAAGAGTTTGTTCTCTGATTACAACAATTAAATTGAAACAGAAAGCCAAAAGATAATCTGAAATATCTTCAAATATTTGGAAATTAAACAACGCTTTTCTTAAAAAACATAAGATCAATGGAAAAAGTCACTAGGATATATTGAAAATACTTGAAATAAAATGAAACACAACACAACATATTGAAGTGTGGGATATAGCTAAAGCAATGATTGCAAGAAAATGTATAGTTTTAAATGCTTATTAGAATTAGAAGGAATTGTAAATTAAATTCTCTATTCACCACCCCTTTCCACATTTTTAATAATCTAAAAAGAGAAGAGCTACTTAAACTTAAACTTAAAAGTAAGTAAAAAAAGGACATAAAAAAGATCAAAATCAATTAATTTGAAGTCAGGAAAACAAGAGAAAGAGAGAAAATAATGAAACAAAGCATGTTCTTTGGAGAGATCAATAAAGTAAAAATCTCTAGGATGCTAGATGAAGAAAAATGAAAGTACATAAACTACTAAGATCAGAGTTTAAAAAAAAGAATCACTACAGAGCCTACAGATATAAAAAAGAAAAATGAGAGGAAGCCAGCACTATGTACTGTAACTAGAAAAAAAGACACAAGAAAAAAAAATAGAGCAGTATTCCTTATGAACATAGATGCAAACACTTTTAAAGAATCCAGCAATATATAGGTGAGATAATACTTCATGCCCATATAAGATCTATCTTAGAAATTCAAGATGGGTTTCACATTTGAAAGATCCATAAAAGCAGTTCACATAGTTAACAGAATAAAGATGAAAACCCCCACAAGATCATCTCAATAGATTCAGAAAAAGCACTTGATAATTTTTTTAATGTTTATTTATTTAATTTTGAGAGGCAAAGAGTGAGAGAGTATAAATGGGGGAGGGACAGAGAGAGAGAAAGACACAGAACCTGAAATAGGATCCAGGCTCTGAGCTGTCAGCACAGAGCCTGACTTGGGGCTCGAAGCCAGTACCTTAACTGACAGCCACCCAGGTGCCCTGGCACTTTATAAAATCTAACACCTATTTGTTATAAAAACATATATAAAACTAGTAACTAAAGGAAATTTTATCTACCTGATAAAAGTGTCTCTGAAATACCTATAGTTAATATCACTTTTAAAGATGAAAGACTAAATTCTTAACCTTCATGATCACAAAAAGGTAAACATGCCAACTCTGAACACTTCAAAAATTTCCTCAAGGTTTTATTCAATATAATAAGGCAAAACAAAACAAAAAACCCTCAGATTGAAAAAAAAGAAGTAAAATTTTTTATTTGCAAATAATACCACCAAACATGTAGAAAACCCAATGCAATATACAAAAATACTAAAACTGATAAATGAATTTAGCGACTTATAAAACACAGTCGCAATTTATCAAAACTGTGATTTCATAACAGAAATATCAGAATTGAGTTTATTTGGATGTTGGTTATCCGAATGCTACTTTTCCTTCATTTGGGTATCGGTTTTTGACTTTACCATATCCCATTCGTACTCCACAATCCAATTAATTTTACCTCTATATAAAAGCTCAACAACCTGACTTATGTTCATGTGTATACTGTTAGCTGACAAAAATATCTGGTAAATGAAGTGATAAATACATCTTAGATTTATAAACTTTATGTAATACTTCTAATCCCAGACCTGGTTGTTAATTCATATTTTTATTTTGAGGGAGAATGCAAAAGAGACATTATTCATTGTAGGTAGAATTATTCTGATAGTGAAAGCTATTTTTTTCTTGCTTTTTGAAATGTAGAACAAGCATTATTTTTAGTATAAGAATAACCATATTGGTATTATTTTTCACTAAGCACATTTGTATTTACTATTTTGGCCTGTGTCAGAGCTTGAAGTTAATAATACATCCAAAGCCCCAAACCTGGGAAACATAGCATCGTATGATCATAACCAAGAGACAAATGTCTTAACTACTTGGTTGCATCAATATTTGTTTATTTTTATCATAACTCAAATATAACATTTTCAAAGAGACTAAACTCCAAACATCTGTGGACATTCCCAACATCTACTTCTGAAAACAATCACTGTGCATCTACAGTTTATAACTATTGGCATAGAATCCGATTCTCCCAGTATTTATATATTGTAATTCTTCCAAGCTGCCTCAGAGTACATGAATCCTCAGTATGTGAAGGGATAAAGAACTAAAGGAGAGAGAGTCATGGTTAGGAATTGGTAGAAATTTAAAAGCTTTTTTGATAGAATGAGAGGAAGGATTTTAGAGCCTCGCAACAAAAAGTGAGTTAGGTTGGTGCTATGTCACTTATTTCACTTTTTAAAGTTCACGTATTTATTTTTGAGAGGAACAGAGGGAGGGAGGAAGGGAGGGGGAGAGAGAGAGAGGAGAGAGAGAGAATACATGCAAGTGAGAGCGAGAGAGGGACACAGAGAGAGGGAAAGAGAAAATCCCAAGCAGCCTCCTGACTTGGGGCTGGATCCCATGAGCCATGGGATCATGACCTGAGCTGAAATCAAGAGTTGGACGCTTAACCAGCTAGCCAACCAAGCACCCTGGTGCTGTCATTTAATTGTTTCTAGTCTATTGTAGAATGTCCACATACCCATAAACATGAATCCAGCTTAAAGGTGAAGAATTGAGAGTATGGTGACAGTTTATAAAAATTCACAGAGCATACATGTCATGGAAAGGCAGTCTTTAACATAAAACATGAAAAAAACTGTGAAACTGGAAGAAAAGCCATAAATTTAAAGCAAATGAAAATGTAGTTTAAGTATTTAGAAGAGAAGCTGTTTTGTGAATAATCATGATTATTAATTATTTTGATTTGATATGCAATATATATATTCCTAACATATTAAGGAATCCTAAGTCTCTTCTCACTCTTTAAATTCTAAAGATCTCTGGCCCATTTAGAGGTGTAATAGCAAAATGAAAGACGTTTGAGCCTCACAAAGCTATGCTGCAGCAGATTACTTGGGCACCTAATTACAAAATATTCCATATGAATAGAAAAAGATTTTTGGAAATACAGTTCTGGCCTATTGCCAATGAAACACTGGGATGGTTATGGAAGAGGAGAGTAGCATTTTAAAATGCTTCATAACTAGATAAATCTCCCTGTCATATCTTCTCTGAGATTGCTGATATCAAAAACATCACGGAGCCAGCAAACGAGCCACCAAAATAAAAACTCTGTGAGATCTTAAATGTGCCTACCTATATAAGTGCTTTTGTCCACACCACAATTACATCACATTGGAAATCACAGCAACAACTAATGATGGTTACAAGCTCCATTCAATATTCTACCCTGAGTAATCAGATTAAAGAGGAAGCCTCCATCATTCAGTGTCAGGTAAATATATAACTACTTTCATTTTTCCCTGAACTTGAAGTCAAAATGAATTTTATATACAAAAAACATTCTGTACATTACTTAAGAAAAATGTCTATGTCCTTAAATTCTTAAATATGAAGTGTTAGGCCTCTTTTTTCCACATCATCTTATATAATTTCTTTCGTATGAAATCATATGTTTTATAGTGTGTTTGAGGTAGCATTAAATGTTAATCTTGCTAGTACATGGAATCTAGAGAATTTTGAGTTGACATTTTAAACATCTTAATATTTTGGTGACAAATAATTACAAATCCCTTAATATTTCTAATGACAAATCTCTCTTACCATTAAAAACATACAGATCAGGGGCGCTTGGGTGGCTTAGTCGGTTAAGCGTCCGGCTTTCACTTAGGTCATGATCTCGCGGTTCGTGGGTTCGAGCCCCGCGTCGGACTCTGTGCTGACTGCCAGCTCAGAGCCTGGAGCCTGTTTCAGTCTGTGACTCCCTCTCTCTCTGACCCTCCCCTGCTCACGCTGTCTCTCTCTCTCTCTCTCCTAGAAATAAATAAAACATTAAAAAAAAAACATACAGATCAGTCTTGTAAGTGGAAGGTAAAGACCCAGGTTTTCTAAGGTAGGGGTGCAGGTACTACTGCTGGAAGATCCAGTCTGCCAGGTAGGTAATACACTTTCTTGGAACATGGCCATGCCCACTCGCCCAGGTATTGTCTATGGCTGCGTGCATGCAAGTTGATTGGTTGCAACAGAGAAAGTACTGTCTGCAAAGCTTAAAATATTATGTGCCATTTTACAGAAAACATTTTGCCAACTTCTGCTTTAAAATAACATTAGAGTGTTAGTTCTTTAAGTTATAAGCTAATGAGGAAAGTGAACTCAAAGCAGTCCTTAACATCTGATGTCTGGATTCCATTTATGCCTGACCCATTCTTCTGCTGGTTTTAAAATGCAAATTTCACAGCTGCATTAAGAGTTGGATCTTACATTACGCTCTCCTAACTTACTCCATATTCAAATTCTGTCTTGTAATTGAGGTTAAAAGTAGTTAGGTGAAAGCTGAAAGCAGTCTTATGGGGCTCTTGGCAGAGTTGTTACGGTGAAGAATAAAGTAACAGGGTTATTGCACTTGAGACATGCTGGATCCTAATGTAAAACATGGACGAGAGGGCAGAAACTCTCTCAACAAGTGACAACAGAGACCACGGAACATCCGAAGGTAGTTTTTGAGAGCCCCTTGTCCTCTCACAGCCATCCCAACCCTTAAAACCTAGGCATTCTAGTTATGTTCCCAGACTTGGAAGTGACTTTAGTGAAGTTCAAATTGAGTGAGAAATAGTCACTTTAACTGTGGCCTAAGAAACATATCAAGGGTGACAGTAGGCTTTCTGTGACCCCTTTTTTCTTGACTTAAAATATAAATGGGGTTTCTATTAGTGACCATTCAAATTGTTAGAATTCTAAATCTCACTGACCGAACGTTTCTTTTAGTTAATTCTTAGTTACTCCTAGGGAAATGGCCCATAATAGAACAACACTTTCAACCCCAAATGTGTGTGTAGTTTGGGAAAATGTCATTAATAATTCAATTCAGATTTTTTGAAAAACATCATGTTTATGTTGGTGCCTAGCATACACAGAATTTATCAGATTTTTGACTTGGTATCAGACACCAAAATAATCTTCATACTCTTTCTTTATAAGAGAAGTATGACTATAAGGACACACAAAGACCAAAAGAACAGGAACCAAAGTAGAAAATTCAGTTTTGAAATGAATGGGAGTTTGTTAAAATCATGCAGCACTTCTGCAGGAAATTTTATAGTGAAGTACATGGCCTAACTACAGCAAGATCATGGGACAATATGGTATGCAGGTTTTTTATTTGCGTAATTCACGACTTTAGCTTATCCGTTCAATGTCTCATTTTTAATTAATTTCCTATTGGCAAATTGTTTTAGACATGTTACTATGATAGTACCTTTGCATTACAAATTCTTCTATGTTATACGAAATGGAAAATGCATTTGAGAATCTTGGGCACTCATCATAAAGCAAACGCATAATAGATACCTTACATACATGATCTTACTGAATTGTTCCAAGAACACTATTATTATTTCAAATTTGTAAATGGAGAAATTGAAGCTTAAAGCAGTTAAGGAATGTCATAAAAAGGTGAGGAATAGCATCCACTTCTCAAAGTTTTCGGAGACGTTGTAGATCTACCCTTAAATTACTTCACATTCACCCCAGCGTTCAGGAGATGAGTTTTTGTTTTTTTTTAAATACATGATAAGGTCCACCTGACAAATTCCTAGTGGGAGTATCCCTTGCTTCCTAAACCAACAGCTTTATTATGGACATTATACTTATTTTACTTAAGAGTTTTGCCATATAAATTTATGTCAGATAGAACTACAGGTTTTATTAATCTCTAACAGGTTTTAGTATTAAAATATGCTTTTATCAAATGATTTGTGAAGATTTCATTTTTTATGATCTGTAGTGATACAAATGACACTTGAATTGTGTGTTTTTATTTTTTTGAAGTATCAAGGGAACTAAATCATAAAACTAAATGGTCCTGGTATCTTTTTAATCGAGGACTTTTAGCAACTATTGTAATAACTTTAGTAATGATATATTCATACTTTCTACTCCTGGGTTCTCTTTGGAAATTTATATTTTAGGGAGATAGACTGAAAATATTACAATATGACTAAGACGTTTTCATTCCAAGAATTTTCATATCAGGAAACCTCTCGATAGATTCATTGCAATAAGCAATTTAAATAAGAAAAATTCAAACGTCATAGAGTAGATAATTATGAACATAGCTGTCAGTTGTACCTCAATACCTGTTCTGCGCTTCCTCAATGATAACAGAAACCTCAATCGTAGCCGAGTGTGTGGTTTCCCAGAAAAAAGAATTCATTTCTGACTTGCAACCTCTAGTTCCGCATGTAAGAAAGTGGCTGGTCCACGCTGACAGCAAGTGAAGACTGCAAAACTAACAAGTGTACTTGGATCCATAAGAGAGGGGAGGCCATAGGGCAAACCGCGGCACCTGAGCCTGGAGAGACCGGTGAATTCAGGGTGCTGCCACTTACCTGAACAGACTCACAGGCAGAAAGGGGTGCAGGAACCAGTGCTGAGCTGTAGTAGAATTGCTAGAGGTTCAGTGTGGACAAATCTGAGCGTTAAAAACTCCAGGTGAACCAAGTAAAAAGTTCTCCCGCGCCTCCCTCCCCCCGCCATCGCCGCCACCAATACTGTGAGTTTTACTTTCAGGAGCTTCACCAGGTTCCCACAGGAAATATCAGAGAAAAATTCCGGTGTGTTTTTAGCAGAGGGGAGAGGAAAGGAACCATTCTGAAATTGGCCAGAGCCCTCTGTTCTTAATAAGGACTGTACTCACAGAAAACAAGTAACCAGAGCTTAACTAAACTGGGGGAAGGGAAATATATACAACTCCAGCCCACTCTAGCCATCTTGCTCCTCCTAAGCAGGAGAAAAAACTAAGACACACTTGTGACGTTCACAGTCCACAGGAGCAGGCTCACCAGGAGAGATCTAATCACAGGATTGTAGAACCCTTTCCCTCCTCCCCCCCACCACCTCACCACCGCATTTCTAAAAGCCTATTTACAGTAGTTCCTTTTACTCAGTATGTCATGTCTGACTATCAAAAAAAAATTATAAGGCATTCCAAAAGGCAAATAAAAGGGGCGCCTGGGTGGCTCAGTCGGTTGAGCGTCCGACTTCGGCTCAGGTCATGATCTCACGGTTCATGGATTCGAGCGCCGCATCAGGGCTCTGTGCTGACAGCCAGCTCAGAGCCTGGAGCCTGTTTCAGATTCTGTGTCTCCCTCTTTCTCTGGCCCTCCCCTGCTCATGCTGTCTCTCTCTCAGAAATTTAAAAAAAAAAAAAAAGGCAAGTAAAAAACACAAAACAACAACGGCAAAACAGTTACACTATTAGAAGAGTACACTCTTCGAAGAGACAGAGAAAGCATCAGAACCAGACACGGAAGGTGTCTGAAATTACCAGGCTAGAAATTTAAAACAATTATGATGAATATGCTAAGGGTTCTACTGAATAGGTAGCCAGCATGTAAGAACAGATAAACAGTGTAAGCAGAGAGATGGAAAGTGTAAGAAAAAAAAACATAAAGAAATTCTAGAGATAAGAAATATTAATCAAAATGAAGAATGCCTTTAATGAGCTTATTAGTAGACTGGACACAGCTGAGGAAAGAATCTCTGTGCTTGAGGCTATGTTAATAGAAAAGCAAAGAGAAGACTGAAAAATAGAACAGAATAGGTAAACACCGTGGGACAAATACAAAAGGTGTAACATATATGTAATGGGAATACCAGAGGAGAGGAAAGAGAGTAAGACCAGGAGAAATATGTGAAATAATAATGACTAAGAATTTCCCTAAATTAATGCCAGGAACCCAGCCACAGATCCAGGAAGCTCAGAGAACATCAAGCAGGATAAATGCCAAAACTACACCGAGGCAAATCATTATAACCTACAGAAAGTCAAAGAGAAAGAAAAGTGTTGAAAGAAGCTAGAGAAAAAAAAAGTACCTTATCTATGGAGGAACAAAGATAAAAATATACAACTTCTTCTCAGAGATAAGGGAGAGCAAACAAGAAGAGAGTGTAGTACTTAAAGCATTGAGGGAGGAAAAGAAAAGAAAACAAAAGTCCACCAAGGTAGAATTCCGTGAAACTATCAAAAGTGAAGGAGGGAGCGCCTGGGTAGCTTTGTCAGTTGAGCGTCTGACTTGGGCTCAGGTCATGATCTCACATGAGGTCCTGGGTTTGAACTTTGTATCAGGCTTGCTGCTGACAGCACAGAGCCTGTTTGGGATTCTCTCCCTCTTCCTCTCTCTCTCTCTGCCTCTCCCCCACTCGTGCTGTCTCCATAATAAAAAAATAAATAAATAGGGGCGCCTGGGTGGCTTAGTCGGTTAAGCGTCCGACTTTCGCTTAGGTCGTGATCTCGCGGTTCGTGGATTCGAGCCCCACGTCGGGCTCTGTGCTGACAGCCAGCTCAGAGCCTGGAGCCTGTTTCAGTCTGTGACTCCCTCTCTCTCTGACCCTCCCCTGCTCACGCTGTCTCTCTCTCTCTCCTAGAAATAAATAGAAAACATTAAAAAATAAATGAATAAAGTAAAACACTCAAAAGTGAGGGAGAAATAGACTTTCTCAGATAAACAAAAACACAGGGAGTTTTTTTTTTTACCAGGATACCCACCTTGCAAGAAATGTTAAAAGACATTTTTTTAGAGAAAGAATAATGGAAGTCAGAAACTCATATCTACATAAAGGGGATGAGCATTGGACAAGAAACACATGGAGGTAAAATAAAAACATTTGGGGTGCCTGGGCATCTCAGTCTGTTAAGCATCCGACTCTTGGTTTCCACTGAGTTTTGTGAGTTCGAGCCCCATGTTGGGATCTACACTCACAGCACAGAGCCTGCTTGGGATTCTCTCTCTCTCTCTCTCTCTCCCCCCTTCCCCCCCAGTGCCCTCCCTCACTCGCGCACTCTCTCAAAATAAATGAACTTAAAAAATAAAAAAACTTTTATTTTTAATTGATCTAACAGACAAGTTTGTTCAAAATAATAATACCAGCAATGTACTTGATTGTATATGCTTATGTTTATATCTTTTGTATGTATATATATTTATATGCTTATGTAGTCCTATGTATAAATGCAAGGAATGACAGCAATGATACAAAGAATAGACAGGAAGAATTAGGATTATTTTGTATGATAAGGACTCACACTACCTGTGAAGAGGTAGAGTGTATCTGAAATTAGACTTGGGTTCATTGTAAATGTATATTACAAACTGCAGGGTCACCACTAAAAAAAGTTAAAAAAGAAAAATAGTCAATATGCTAAAGAAGGAGAGAAAATGGAATCCTATAAAATACTCATTTAAAACCACAAAAGGCAGGAAAAACAGAGTGGAAGGCTGTCTTTCCCAGTCTTCCATGCACTTAGGCATGACCATGTGACTAAGTTCTGACAAATGTAATGCAAGTAAAAGTAGTATATGTGTTTTTTGACAAGGCTTATCAAAAGAAAACTTGCCTTTTACTTTTTTTTATCTTCATCTTCCTACTGGCTGGAATTAAAACATGGCGGAGGGTCCTGAGGCAGCCGGGCACCACCTGCCAAGGTGGTAGAATAAATAATAGACGAGAAGGAGGTTAAGTCCCAATGATTGTAGGTTTTCATGCCAGTTCTTGACTTACCACATTTATACAACACAGGAAAATAAGCTTCTCTATGTTTTAAGACACTGCTACTTTTGGTTATCTGCTCCTTAGAGCTGAACTTGACCCTATATAGTACAATGCAGAAAAGGAACTATAGTTTCCAGAACAGGACTATAGTTCAGCAGCACTTCTCAAAGTAGAAAGAGTAAAAATAATTTGAGTGAAATAAAGGTCATTCATCAGAAACCAACAGCTAACATCTTTCTCTATGGTAAAAATATATTTCAATTAAAGTGAGAGAATTAGATAGTATGATAGCTTTTGCCATTGTATTGATGGTCCTAACAAATGTAATAACAAAACTCCTAACAGAAGTAAAGAATGTTTTCTTTATGTTAGTGATAAAAAATATGGAGATGAAAGGGAAAAACTTTCCTTTAAAACAGTAATGGAAACTATAAATATCCTTAGCAGTAAATTTAACTAGAAAGATTCAGGGCCAGTCGTATAGAATTTTATGAAAGGTCAGGAAAGAATTAATCTTAGTTGAAGGCATACTTATTCTTGGATGGGTTTGCTAATAACATAAAAGTATCAGTGTTATATTTACATACTAAATAAATATAATATAATTCCTATTAGAATCCAAACAGAGTTTTCTCTAATGGATTGCATAAAATGATTCTTAAAAATTATGTGAAAAAATTAATATCCAATACTAGTTGATAATATTTTGGAAAAAGAAAATAATTATTATGAGAGAGGATTTGCCTTACCAGATATTAGAATACAGGATAGAACTAACTTTGGAAACATTGTGATTTTGGCATTTACATAGAAGAAGAAAATCTCTTCTAGAGTCAAAATCTCTCTAGAGTCAAAAAGTGTCTCCATTATATGTAAAAAAAATACATTTTAACTCAGTGGGAAATAGATAGTTTATTTACTAAGGTGTACTCCACACTGACTATCCTCCTGAAATAATATAAAGTACAGGTCTTGATTTCCACCTTTTTTATACCATTTCTTTGAATGTGCCAGCCCATATTTTCATCCTCCATCCACATTCCCCACAAACAGCTAACCCTTGTCTACCTCTCGGGCAAAGGGGTATATGCTCCTACAATTTTGTCTACCCTCAGAGGGATGAACTCAGAGAAGAGACTACCCAGAGAGCCCATTTGGGCAGGAATTCTAGGATCCTAGTACCTGTAGCATAGTCCAGATTTGTGTGAGAGGGAGGCACATGGACATAGAGGGGGCATTGCCCTTGGCCCTTCAGACTGCCTGCCCCATTAGGAGGCACATGCCAGGGACGGTCACATCAGTGCTTTCGAGAATGTGGACTAGGCCAGGCTATCTCTTGCCTACGTCTTAGCTCAGTGGCCACACCATATTTTTTCTTCTGCCACCATAACTGCAACAACCTTTCCATCAGCCAGGATCTAAGAGTAAAGATAACTAGGAGCAGAAGTTCAGCTGACCTAAAATGGAAATATATAATAATCAAGAAATCACTGCTATTTATATTTGGGGGTCATTTGTTATAGCAGCATAACCTAGCCTTTTCTGAGGCATATATATGTCTACGCATACGCACAGGTGTGTATAGACATGTTTATGAGCATATATATGTTTATATATATAATATATATATGTTTATATATATAATATATATAAATTATATATAAATGATTATATAATGAATGAATATATAAATTATATATAAATGATTATATATAAATTATATATAAATATATATAATATATTATATATATATAANATGGATGGCGAGTCAGGAATATATAGAGAAGTTGGAAGAATAGAATGAAATGGAAAGGGTAAGATAAGCAAAAAAATTAAAGAAGAAAATTATAAGAAGACAGAAGACATGTTTAAAAAACAATAAGATATAATGTCTTTGATCTAAAATGACATTTTAGATATCATTTGTGGGTATTTGTGCATAAGAAGACAGATGAAGAGATGGACAGGAAATGTCAATGGTGATTATTTCAGGGTGGCAGGATATCAAGTGAGTTTTTATTTTCTTGCTTAGAACTTTATCATTTGAATTTTCTCTATGATCCTATCCTATTCAATTGAAGTAGCAAGAGAAGAACAATGAAGCCATTCTTATAGGAGAAAAAGATGGGTGCCTGGGTGGCTCAGTTGGTTAAGCGTCCAACTCTTGGTTTTGGGTTAGGTCATGATCTCACGGTTCGTGAATTTGAGCCCTGCATCAGGCTCCATGCTGACAATGCAGAGCCTGGTTAAGATTCTCTGTCACCCTCTCTCAGCCCCTCCCCTGCTCACTCTCTCTGGCTCTCTCAAAATAGATAAAATAAAAAAATTTTAAGAAGAAAAAAGAGATGTAATCTGGAGAATGTGAGCCAATTTCTTTCCTTGACTTGAACTGCTTGACTTCCTTCTGGTCTCAATTCCGTTGGTCTTCTTTCTCCTGGTAAACTGGAGTTTTCCCCCAGAATTTACTCAGATTCCAACAGTTTTATAGAAAAGAAATCATGAAGTTTTCTCACAGTTTTCTTAAATGGATGGGCTAGTTCATGAGGGAAGGCCACTGTAATTTCATTTTCATGTGTGTTCTCCACAGGGGTACATCATCTTTACGCTGAGNCGAAGGCTGGTTGGGTTACTTAACATAAAGGGTTCATGATGGTAGTCAAAATCTCTTTTCAGGCTGATTTCACAATCAAAAGATTTATCTTGGGTGGGAATTCAGGAATTAATCGTGGATCTGGAAGAGATTTTGTATAACCCTGAAGAGGGAAAAATATCTCTTAACGTTCCTTGCTTAGGGCCGACATCAACCTCTGAGATGCCTCCTTTTAGCCAATATTTCTGCCTGCCATTTATAAAAGTTGAGTAATATTTAAAAGAAAACAAGAATGATATCTTAAAGTAATGATAAAAATAACAAAGATAACATAATCAAATAAAACAGTAAGATAAAGTGGCATAAAATAAGCACTATAAAATGGCAAAAATAAAAGTCAGGAATTAATAAAACATGACAAAAGTTAGAGAGATGAGACCATAAAAACAGGAAACTAAAAGATGAAAGAAAAGAAAACTTAGAAAATAATTTGTCACAGAAACAAACTAAACCCATAATATAGAATATATAAATTAGCTTGGAGAATACAATAAGAATGGTTAGAATAGTACAGGAGGACAGAACTTAGGGATTAATTGGGACCCTTTGGGCTGAGGCTGCTTCAGTCCCAAAGGGACTTCATGCTCCATTCTTCGTTTGAGGCTGGGATTGTGTTGGAGGGATTTCTGGGCTCTGAGGCTCCCAGATGGATAATTTCAGGAGAGCAGAACCCTGAGGTTTTGACCGTGAAATTCCCTTCTTGTATTCTCCCCATCACAACCCCACCTATTACGTCCAATCAGGAGAAGGTAAGCCTGATAGCCCCCCAAACATGACTGATGTTACCTTCATTTTAACACATACTCAAATATTTGCTCATTTCTTTGTATTTAGTACTAGTGTCTTTGGGCAAAGGGAAAGAACACAATGAATTTTCAATTCAGCAAAAGCCCCTCAATTTTATAATTAGCCCTTACTCCCATTTTCTAAAGAGAATCACTCTACATATTAGCTCCTCCCAATTTGCAAAGCAGGTTTAAATTACATCTTTACCATTATCAACTCATATTATAACATTATAATGCTTACTTCACATATATGAAGTTCTTTAAATCTCATCTCTCTCCCAGTGCTTGTATAATTCAAGTGGCAAGACTGGTTTGGGTCTCAAAAATCTGTGAATAATTTTCAGGCTTGAAGTAAGCAGTTTGTTTTAGTTCTTGACACAAATCAAAACAATCTTTTATTAAGCAGAATTGATATTACTGAGAAAGGAACAATGGTCACAATTTTTTTTTCTTTTTGCTTGGAATAGCTTGAGATCATTTTATTTGATCAACCTGCAACTATTATGTCATCGGGAAAATGATTTGAAATAAATACATGTCCTTGAATAAAAGTTCACCTTGACTTAATTCCCATTTGATGAAATCTGTTATAGTAAACCTACACGTTGCGTATAAGCAGTGCCACATGCATTTCCTATAAACAGGCAGTAAATGTTAAATATCATGTTGAAGTGACATACAAGAACAAACAGTGGTTTAGATAGATCTTGAAATTTGAAATTTGGGCAAATGTAATAAAACCTGTTGTTAGGAAGGAGAAGGCCAGCAATGAGGCCTTTCGGAGACGTAGGCATTCAATACTGTCTCTAATTCATTCATTTCTGAATTAATAGCCACTTTTCTTGAGGTAAGAATTCAGCAATATAACCTATAATACCCCTTCAGAAGTAGTTATTTATTCAAGAACCTTTAGTTCTTTAAGAACTAGCTCAAGTTAATATTTTAGTTCAACATTTTAAACCTTGGATGAGCTTATCTCAAAAATAGCCCTAACTTATTTAAACAGGTTTGGAGGTCTTAGTCCGAAGGCAGCCCTCTGTATCAGCAGGACCCTGTGGAAGCTGATAAAATAACAGGTGTGGCGGTGCCACCATACAGACTCTGTGACAACACTGCCTGGCAGAGCTCTGGAACTGCCCTGACAGAGCTGCAAAACTCAGCCTATAGTGAAGGGTCACTCATGCCGCCAGGGACATCGGCACCGTTCTGTGCCATGACTCACTTTTCTGAACCAAGTTAACATTGATTTCAGATGCTTTTGAATCAAGCATGCTTAAAAAACCACATGTATTCCATATTCCTAAGCGCTTTGGGGAAGGCCATTGTTAAAATTTATGTTTAATTCCCTACCATTGCAAGTTCTTGACACTGTCATAGTCATGGTGGTTGGCTGACCATGAAGGTCCAGTTTACCCTTTTATAGGACATTATTGATCTCAGACAAAACAGCACACTTCCTACAGGAAGCAGTTAGCTGTACAGCATACTCAAAACTGTTATTTGAACACTGGGCACCTCATCATGTCTTCATTTCAGGGACAGCACTTGGAAGAGTTTGCATAATTACTTGCAAAGTGTTATGCGTCCTGAAACAGAACAGACTCTTCCTCTGGAATCAGGTGTCACCTGTAACTTCTTTGTTTTGCTCAGTAAACCTGGATTGTGTCCAGTGCTTAGAAAATTCCATGTAGTCTCTGGTTTCCTAACTTAAATTTTGGTCCCCAAATTCTGATCATCTCTTGCATTTCACACAATATTTCTACAAAATGATAGTTGATATTGACCTCTTTCCCCTTCTTTTATCTCATCTCTACACTTCCATGCCTGTGTACCATTCTTGGAGACAGTGCATTGTCTCATTAGACAGGCAAGCATTGGACAAGGCTAAGACTACAAGAAAATTGATGAAAATGGTTCACTCCAATCTTAATTAATTCAAACCAGTTCTAACTTTAAGAAACCAGGTTGAAAAGGACTCAGGTTAGGTTAGTGTAGTTAAAACTTACCTTTTAAGCAACTGTCACAGTTGGAATTGGTGATCCAATCCCTGTTCATCTAATTTCTGTTCTGGTCAGTAGCCTGTTTAATATGGAATAGGAATAAATTGGAAGAGGAGTGTTTTATTCTTTTGGCACCAGAAGATCTTGTAGTTGTGAAAGAATTATTTATTCACAAATTTATCGTATTTGTATCATCAGTCTATTTTGAGCCTAAGATAGTAATTTCATTTCAAGAAATGCCAGATGGAATAATCTGATCACTCAAATAGGAAGAGGCTATCTGAAATCTTACCAAACTGTAGAGTAGAAAATACATAGCTCTTTCATCATCGTTTCTTCGAATTTCGCAACTTAAAGGCAAAATCATCCATGTTAGAGAGTATGAAGACAGAATAACTTTAAAATCCAATATTATTAAGGGAAATGGGAAAAGAAAAGAGAATGTGGAAACTATGCAAAGTATTTCCATTTGAAATGAAGTTCTTAAACTTCCAAGCTTTGCCCTACACTTCTCAAAATACCAACAGCAAAATTATATATATTTTTAGGCATCAAGTTATCCCAAAGACTAAAGAAAGGAGTCTTTTTCTATTTAAAGTCTATTAAAGTATGGTGCAGAAGTGATTTTCCTTTCAAGCAGTGTTCATATCCAGGTTTTGTGTGTGTGTTTTTTTTAAACCTACCTAAACATCTTTTCATGCACCATGTTTTTTAAATCAGTTTTTGGCAACATATCTTAAATTTAGAATTGAAACTGTTCCATTGAAGGCTCCCAGAAAAGAGAAAATGAAAAATTAAGTGCTGATTTCAGGCTTATTGAAGTCTCTGCCTAAATCTGCTTTTGAGAATTAATAGTGCCAAAGTTATTTCATTTGTGACTTATTTACCATTTGGCTGAAATGAAAGAATAGAAATCATTATCTTATCACATCACATTTGCCTCCAGGGCCAGTAATTTCCCTTCAGTGGGTGCCTCATGAGACAATAACTTTTTATAGAAAAGTGATGTTTATATTAGAAAGCAGATATTCTCTTGGTCTCTACTGGAGATGTCTCTTCACACTTAATGAATGGGTGACACTTACACTTTGTGCTGTCCTTTTGAAAAACTTAGTACTTTTGGTACTTCCTGTACACCACACAAAATAATCAGGTTATTGTGTAACTCTTTGCCATTAATATGTGGCCTAACTAGTGAAAATAAATGGTATCACCGTATGAATCTAAGTGACTGAAGGGACTTGCCTTGGGAAGGGGGAGAAAATGATACATTATTGAATCGGAACATTAAGAGATGGAAAATGATCTTTGAGATCATTCAGTCCAAACGTATTTTAGTTAGAGTCAACAAAACTAAAATCTAGATAGTTCTGGGTTGTGCTCCAAATCCCACAGATTGTTTAAGGCAAAATCAAGCCCAGCTTTCAGAGTCCTGTTCTGGAAATGAATAAAGTAAATGTCCACAATGTATTTTCAAGCAAAAAGGAACCTCTAAAGTTGTTCAGTTGCCCACAAGCACTGTCAGTCAAGCTGTATATTGTGAATATTATGATTCAGCTAGAAAAAAAAACACTTCTGTTTTTATTTGAAGTTGGGCCACAAATACTCAAACATGCAGTTGGCAAAAAGCTAAATTTCCATCAAAGAATTGTGTTTTGTTTAGCTGATTTTTCCCATCTGATCCAAAGGCCAACCCAGCCAATTCTGAACTTAATTTAAGGACCGTACTGGACAGCCATAGATGATAGTGATAATAGTTACTACACGTGATTTGTGAAGTTTATTACAATTCTTTGTGTTGAGTTTCCTTCTTGGAATATGGCTCAGGCAGTAGTTTTCAACCTTGAGTGAACACTCGAATCACCTAGGGGGCTTTGAAAATACGAATGTTTTGGTCCCAATCATAGAAATTTTTATTTGATTGGCTGGAAAATACAAATGGGCATCATAATGTATTTTGAAAGCTCTCTGGGTGATTCTAATGTAGAGCAAAGAACCACTGGGTACGAAAAAGCGGTGACTGACACTGTAACTGATTGCAGGCCCTGGGAAATCTTAGCCATTGCTCCAAGTCCTCTTAAGAATCTCTGTTTCTGACCTTATCCTGAGGTCATAACACATCCCTTCCAGGGAAGGGAGTGAAATTGAATTAGAAAGACAAGCTCAGGGGGAGAGTTTTCAGTTTTTACTGTGCATAGNTCTCAAAACTGAGGTGGTAGGCTACTGTGTTAGGGATCTCGAAAGTAGGGGGTGATCCCATTTCGTCTTTTGACCCTTAAGAACTCGGTTCCTGAGGAGTTCCTATTTGAGTTCTAGTATTCTCCTGTCCTAATATAGCCACAGTGTGGGGGAAATTAAGTGCACTGCTATGTTGGATCAAAATCCCTCATGTTCTGCTGCCCTGGCCATTAGTGGGGACACATATTGATAGTTTGCAAGCACTCACAGTCAGCAAAGCAGTGCTATGACACATCCTTTTTAAATTTCTTTTAGACATTGAACACAGCTTGATATTGTTTTACATATTGTTGTTATTTTGGATGATTAAGATACTCAATTAGGTGAGTGACAAAAGAAAAAGGGGTAATGTGACAATGTGAAAGTGCCTCCCACTTCCCAAAATTATTTAAGGGGCTTCTTAAATTTTTCACCATTCTTAAACTAACTCTAGAGTAATCTTTCTGTTCCATTTGCAAAACACACCCCTCTAGACTAATTTTATACTAGCTAACTTCCATATAGTGAGCAAATATATCCCTAACTTTAAAGTTCTCTGGATAAAGTGACCCATGTGAGATGGTGCCCAGTGTATGTCAAAAGCTAACTCTGGGACTTTCAAGTTGGGGTTGTACTGAAATCATGGTTTTTTTTGTTTGTTTGTTTTGGGGGTTTGTTTTTGCTTTGTATTTTTGGCTCATAACATTTTATATTAATGTCACTTCTCTACTATTTGGCGGTCTCCAAACCTCTGGTGCTATCTCAGTTTTGGTTTCCAAAATTATTATACATGTCATATCAACTGGTTTTCAACCAGAGAATCTCAAAAATATCTTCCAAATTTTAGGAAAAATGAACATTGTTGTGTTGAACATAAAATATCTCAACAATGAAGCTGTTAGGCACATAATTATATTTATATTGATGATCATGTAATCACCTTAATAACCTTCGCAGGTTCTTACAAACCAATGGCTTTTTTCTAAAACTATTTTGTATTCTTTAACTCGTCTGAAGGGAAATTCATTTGAATATACAAGTCTACTTATACGTAGAATTTAAACTAATATAGATTACCATAATATAAAGGGTCATGAAAAAGTATAAGAAAAGTGCCTTATAGAAAAACCATATGTATGCCAATATGTAGATGCACCACCACTATTTCACTAAAAAAAAATAGACACAGTCTCACACACTTACCAAAGGCACCAGAATGACCAGTCTTACCTCTTTAAGAGGTGCAGCCTACGACACACCCTTGCTACTCTAATGTCCAACCCCGACTCTCCAAAATCTTCTGTCTTTTAGTTTTCAAACTATCTTACTTCCCACCAGTATGTTCAGTTCTTCTCTTTGCACAGAAGCAATAGATTTCTTGCTCCAGATGCTCCTTCCAATGCTGATAGACAACCAGCATAGTTTCTCACACTGGAGTATGATACTCTAACAGTCTCCTAGAGAAAAAGGCATTTAAAAAAGTTTAAGTTCTTAGCATTGCCTGGTCTGGCTTAGTGTGAAGGAGCTGGGAATCTTTGTTTCTATGTGAAAGTTCCCATTTCCTTTGCTAGGCTTCTGATTTGACAGCTCTGACTGTAACAGTCCTGGGAGCCAAGTTTGTTAAAATTTGAACAATCTGACTTCTCTCACAGAAAACAAGCTGATCTTCTATACATTGAAAGAGATTACATTAGAGACCCATGTGAATTACTGTTTTTCCAAACTATTTACTCATTATATATTTAAAGGTCACCAGTACATATCAGTGTTTCAACTTTCTGGGAATTTATTCACTGCTGGTAACTTAAATGAGGCTGCCCTGTTTTTCATTACTGGTTGGTATTTTTAAGCCCATGAGTTCTGAAATTTTAACTTAGAAGCAGAAGAGAATAGCTTGGTTTCAACATTCTGAACCATGGCAAGGAGGTTTCATATTCCCAAAATGACCATAGGAATTGAATGTGATGTTATTCCCTTTAGTAGCAAACATTATCTTAAACAAGACCTTCGTATTTTTGCCACATTGGGCAAAATCTGATGGGGGAAAGTTGCAGTTAAAACATCGCCAAGTTTCTGTTTAAGCAGGATAAAATGATCTCTCTCAATAATTTATTTTTATTCTCTCTTTAGAAGCACTGTTATTTGATGGAAGAATAAACAGTTATTAATAGTTTTCTCCATATGGTAGGATCATGCATGGTTTCTATTTGTTTGATTAAGCTTTGCCAGATTTTAAAACTTGTCACTATAAACAGGATTATTTTTATTTTTAATAATTAAAAAGAAATCTGCCGCATATTATCACAATTATAGTCAATATTGTTAAATTTCTTTTCAGATTAATGTTTTATCATCAATTGTTCTGGGCAAGGGTTGGAGGAGGAAATTTGCAGAGTCTTGTGCCTCTTACACTTTAATATGCATAGAAATCACCTGGGGTGTTATTAAAATGTAGATTCAGATTCAATAAGTCTGAAATCCTGAATTCATCCTAAAGAGTCCCTAATGGTGGCACCTGGGTGGCTCAGTCAATTGAGCCTCTGACTTCGGCTCAGGTGTCAAGTGTCTGACTTTGGCTCAGGTCATGATCTTCCCATGCATTCATGAGTTCCAGTGCCTCATCAGGCTCTTTGCTGTGTCACCATGGAGCCCGCTTGGGGTCCCTTGTCCTCCTATATCTCAGTCCATCCCCTGCTTGTGTGTTCTTTCTCTCTCAAAAATAAGAAAAACACACAAAACAAAACAAAATAAAGCAAAACAAAAAAGAATGTCCTTGTTGGTGCTGATGCGGCGTTACTGGTCTGATAACCACACTTTGAATGGCTAGTTCTGACCAGCGGTTTCAAACTTTGGTTCATATGAGAACTACCCGAAGGTCTTTTTAAAAGAGCAGATTGCTGGGGCACACGGGTGGCTCAGTTGGTTAAGTGTCCGACTCTTGATCTCAGCTCAGGTCTTGATCTCAGGGTGGTGCACATTGCGCTCTGCACTGGATGCGAAGCCTCTTAAAGAAGAGAGAAAAAATATGGGGGAAAACAAGGGCAGATTGCTGTTCATCCCCACCTATCCATTTCTGATTCAACAGGTGTGGGGTTGGGTCTGAGGACTTGTATTTCTAAGCCTGTTCCCAGGTGACATGGATGCTGCTTCAGGAATTTAATGATCACTGTTCAAGAGTCCTGTTAATCCAGTGTGGCTCCCAGACCACAGATGCCTCAGCATCCCTCTAGCTTGTTAGAAATGCAGAATCTTAGGCCCCACTCCAGACCTGGTGAGTGAAAACCCATATTTTGACAAAATCCACATATGATTCATACATTCAAATGTGAGAAGCACTACCTAGACCATCTCTTAGTTCCTATGACTCAGTGACTCTCAACTTTAGCCCCCTGTTGTAATCAACTGTGGAGCTTTTAAAAATCCCGATGCCTAGGCTGAACCTCAGAAAAATTCCACCAGAATCTGTCACTGGGTCCAAGGCATTGTCAGTTTCTGAAACTCCCCAGGGGATTTCAGTGTGGAGTCAAATTTGAAAACAACTCTGTAAACGGTACTGGAGAATAGAAAGGTAGAAATTAAACAAATGAAGGCCTGGAACATTCCTTTTCCCTATTGCCACCATGTTAGACTTGTGCCATCAGCCATTGGGACAATAGCCATTTCCTGTTTCCAACAGGAAACATTGGGTCAGAGCATTAAGTTGCTTTATTACACTGGATTTTAGGAACCTACGTACACATTTGGGCTCTGTTGCCTCACTTTGCTCTCGCTTTGTCTTTTTATTCAAACAGAAGCTAACTGATCTTGTATTTTGCCATCTCTGGGCTAAGACCTTAGAAATATAGCCTCTTGGCATTTAGGTTGTTATCTCCCTACTTTCATTCAAAAGTATTATATTCTGTTCTCTGTTTATATTTTAATGGGAAGAAAAAAAACCTCTGCGTGGATAGAATGTACCAGGATGCAGATTAAGCTACTTTAGAGAGATAAATGACATATAATATAACAGACACTGAGATAATTTATGTAATAGGTGAAGTAGAATAAAATGCTATCCTTGACCATATATAGGTCATTTTTTCTAAGAGCATAGAGTGATCTTGTGTAGGCATATGAGCTGGAACACTTGCTATTCTAAGTCTGTCCTAATATTCTTAATCCTTTAAACCTTTTCTAGACCAGCCAAAGGTTTGTGGTTGATTGTTGATTTTGGAAAAGAGTCATGCATTACTCACCTATGAAGAAGTGTTAGATTGTTATTTCCAAGGGTAATAAAGATTGCTCTTAATTCTGGATAATATTTCTTAATTGGATGTTCCAGGAAAGGGTGAACTCCATTTCTTTTTTTTTTTTTTTAATATTTTTTATTTATTTCTAGGAGAGAGAGAGAGACACAGCATGAGCAGGGGAGGGTCAGAGAGAGAGGGAGACACAGACTCCGAAATAGGCTCCAGGCTCTGAGCTGGCAGTCAGCACAGAGCCCGACGCGGGGCTCGAACCCACGAACCGTGAGATCATGACCTAAGCGAAAGTCAGACGCCCAACCGACCAAGCCACCCAGGCGCCCCCATTTCTATGTACACACCATAGGAATTTCTCCATGCATAAGGGCCATCACTTACTTTGTTCTGGAAAGAAAAGCATAGTTGATGAAGAGAATGAAATTTATTCTAAATTCCTCCTTAGAAATGAATATGGTTGAGAGTTTTCCTCCTTTGTATCCTTGTCAACTTTTACATTTATTTAATCTTTTTGATTCTGTCACCTCTCAGGCTAAAATTCCCATAAATTTGCCACGTGTTGCCTAAAATATTGTTCCTTTCACTAGTCCTACATTTTCTTATCCTAGTAAGCCAGGAGCTTAAGATCAACACTCCTCCCTGCCTTCCTGATTCCAGTCCAGAGAGGAGGCCTCTCCCAACACCTCCTGTATCTCCTTCATCATGTAACTTGTCCCTGTTGGGATGCTTTCCATCCTCTGTCAGCTTTCCTGAGGACAGCAGCCTAACTACACACAGAATTCGAGATGGAGTTTTGATTGAGGCCACTACACAGTTTTATTATTGGGTCCTAATATCTTTATGAATGTGCCCAGGATTGCATTGACTTTTGTATAGAGTTTTGTTTTCATGAGGGTTTATTCTGTTGTACATTTTACATATGTCTGGAACAAATTGATTCCTCCCAGGTCCCTTTCCCTGATATAGCTGAGAGTCCAATATCATCACCCTGTAAGGACAAGAGGGATTATTCTTCCCTAAGTCTATTACCTAGCTCAATCAATTTAACCAAATAATTACCAAATGGTTTTTCTTTGTGGCTGATGGGACACAGTTGCATTTCCCTAGGACAGAAGTAAAGTTGAATGGGTGTGTAAGAGATGGATGAGTACACAACACCGTTTCATCACTTATGGGTAGTAGGCTGCACAGCAGCTAGATATTCATCTAGCATAACTGAAACTTTATACCCATTGAACGAAAATTCCCCATTTTCCCCAAACCCTGGAAACCACTATAGTATTCTCTACTTTTATGAGTTTGACTATTTTTTCTATTTTTTTATTTATTTACTTTTTAAAAATGTTTTTATTTATTTTTGAGAGCTAGCACACATGGGGAGGGGCAGAGAGAGAGGGAGACAGGATCCAGAGCGGAATCTGCATTGACAGCAGAGATTCCCAGTCTGGGACCACAATATCATGACCTGAGCTGAAATCAGATGCTTAGCTGACAGCACTCAGGCACCCCAGAGTCTGACTATTTTGGATTCCTCATGTAAGTAGAATGAGCTAACTATTTGTCCTTCTACGATGGGTTTATTTCACTTCGCAGAATGTCCTCCAGTTTCATCCATAACACAAATGGTAGAATTTCCTTTTTTTTAAGGCTGAATAATATTCTATTGTGTGTATATACCATGTTTTAAAATCCACTCATCAGTTGGTGGGCACTTGGGTTGTTTTCATATCTTGGTTATTGTGAATAATGCTGCAATGAATATGGTATCTCTTCTAGAGCCTAATTTCAATCCTTTTGGCTAGATTCCTGAAGTGAGATTGCTGGGTCATATAGTAGTTCTACTTTGAATCTTTGGAGGGAACCCCACACTATTTTCCAGAGTTGTTTCAGGGTGGTTCTCATATCTAGTCTCTGTAGCACAAAAACACAACAAACAAAGGGACATAGGAAACTTTGGGAGGTATTGGATAGTTCTACTACCTTGGTAGTGATGGTATCCCGAGAGTTTGTGTATGTCTAAATTATATACATTAAATATGTGCAGTTCTTCATATGTCAATTATATCTCAATAAGGCTGTTGGAAGAAAGAAGGAGAGAGAGAGAGAGAAAGCGAGGGAGAGCGAGAGCGTGAGAGAGAAAGCGAGCTATAACGGACTCTGATGCATGGCTTTGTGTCTATTGATGAGAGAAGACATAATGAATCTCAAAGGGAAAGAGCCAAAAGACTGACGGAGATTTGGTGCATGAGAATTCCCATCACATTTCATTGAGTATGGAGCCCCTGCTGAGGAAGCCCTGTCAGTATTAAGAGCTGAGAGCATGGAGCCAGTTGGCGAACACCTGATTAAACACTCGCACCTCATTGTACCTAAGACCCTTCTCTGCCAGGCATAAAAACATAGACCCAATCCTTCAACCACCACAAAACCTTGCAGGGACACAATTCTAATCAAGTTGAAAACAATATCTCCACCTTAAGCATTATGTAGAGACATACTGAATAAAATAGTAAACCATGGCACTCTTATTACACGGAAGACTCAAAAATAAAGGTCGTTAGGCAATACTCATCGTCATCTCCATAAATGTTAGTAAATGTCTAACAACCCTGTTTGGAGGGAGGAGTAAGAGGATTGATTTATAGCATTTGTCATTTCTGTGGGATAATGACTCCTATCATGACTGATTTTAAGTTATTGGGTAGTGATGTTCACAGACCTTTGCAAAATTGGCATGAGCCAGCCCAGGCCCAGTACACCGCTGCATACCAGCTACTAAAACATTTGTGATTTTTTTGGGCTGCCAGACATAATTTTCCTTTCACTTTCAAGTAACACAGAGACTTACTAGTCACAGGGTGCTTCACAAAAGTATCTTCCCCAGCAGATGTTATCTTCAAAATTTACTGCTGTACTGCTGTTTATTTCAGGGGGGTTTCAGAATCATTGCAGGAATCTCCAGCAAAGTGTATTTTCCCATCTGGCCAGGGTTCCTAGAATTCCTCCAAAACTGAGGGGGGAAAAGCAAGCAAGCAAGCAAGCAAACAAGTAGTCCAGTATATACAGGAGTCAAGGTGCAAAGCCTGAACCATAAGTCACAGTACTAAGAATGTTTAGGTCTGATTCAAAAATCATCTCCAGCCTTGTTTCTCAAAAAATGTTTCTTCTTGTTAAATTCATGTACATCCAATAGCTCTGAAAACTAAACAAAAATGTGATGGTCTCTAGAAATGTTATGTCTTCCACCTCCTAGTTGAAACCACAAATCTGTCGGTACTGACATGAGTCAAGATTTTGCCAGTTTTTAAAGTCTGTAATTTCACTGTAAGTTTTTTTTAAATATAAATCTATTATAATATTCAATATGCCTTCTTAAATACATATGCCCTGCTCACTCCAGCCTCAAGATCCAAAATGTTTAGGAAGGGAAACACCTCAGTGGCTCAGTCAGCTAAGCATCCGACTCTTGATATTAGCTCAGGGCATGATCTCACAGTCATGAGATTGAGCCCTGCATCAGGCTCCATACTAAGTGTGGAGCCTGCTTGGGATTCGCTTACTCCTTCTTCCTCTCCTTCTCTCACTACCCTTCTCCAACTTGCACATATACTTGCACTCTCTCTCAAAAGAAATAATCTTAAAAAAAAAAAAACAACCCAAAATGTTTGGTAAGAAATGAAGAGCATTTTGACAGATCTCTACTCATGTCTCTTCTGCTCATTGAGAAACTAACCTAAAGACTGAGCACGCTGCCAGCAGTCCTCTAATATAATAGCTATTAAGGGAAGACCTAACCTACTTGTAGAAACAAGTAGACCACTCTCTGGTAAAGTAGACTTCATATTAAAAATTGATGTGTACCTTTACTGATGAAAGAAATTGAAGATGACACAAAGAAATGTGTCATAAAATATCCATACTTCCTAAAGCAATATACACATTTCATGCAGGCCCTTTTAAAATATCAACAGCATTTTTCACAAACCTAGAACAGACAATTTTAAAATCTATATGGAATTACAACATATCCTGAATAGTCAAAGCAACCTTGAAAAAGAAAAACAAAAATGGAGGCATAGTAATTCCAGACTTCAAATTATATACAGCACCATAGTAATCTAAGCAGTATGGTACTGGTAAAAAAACCCAGACATATAGATGAATAGAGCAGAATAGAAAACCCATAAATGAACTCACAATTAAATGGTCAATTAATCTTTGACAAAACAGGAAAGAATATCTAATGTGAAAAAGAATGTCTCCTTAACAAATGGTGCTGAGAAAACTGAACAGCACATGCAAAAGAATGAAACAGGATCATTTTCTTACACCATTCACAAAAATAAATTAAAAATGGTGGGGGAAAGGGAGAGAGGCAACCATGAGAGACTCTTGAATGCTGACAAAAACTGAGGACTGATGGATGTGGGGGGAGGGGGGGATGGGCATGGAGGAGGACACTTGTGGGGATGAGCACTGAGTGTTATGTGGAAACTAATTTGACAATAAACTATTAAAAAAAAAAAAAAAAAAAAAAAAAAAAAATGGGTTAAAGACCTAAACATGAGACTAGAAACCATAAAAATCCTACAAGAGAACACAGGAAATAACTTCTTTGTCATCTGCCATACCAGCTTTTTTCTAGTTATGTCTCCTGAGGCAAGAGAAACAAAATACAAAATAAACTTGCAACTACATCAAAGCAAAAAGTTTTAGCACAATGAAGGAAACAATCAACAAAACTAAAAGGTAACCTACAGAATGGGAGAAGACATTTGCAAATAACATATCTAACAAAGGGTTAGTATCCAAACTATTTAAAGAACTTAAAATATCCAACATCCAGAAACAAATAATCCAATTAAAAAGTGAGCACTAGGCATGAATAGACATTTTTCCAAAGAAGACATACAAATGGCCAGCAAACACATGAGAAGATCGTCAATCACTCATTAGTGAATGCAAATCAAAACTACAACAAGAGGGGTGCCTGGATGGTGCAGTTGGTTAAGTTAATGTCCGATTCTTGATTTCAGCTCAGGTCATGATCTCATGGTTGTGAGATTGAGTCCCATGTCGGGCTCCATGCTGGGTGTGGAGCCTGCTTAAGATTCTTTCCTCTACCTTTCTCTCTCTGCCCCCACCCATAAACAAACAAACAAATAAATAAATAAAATTACAATAAGATATAACCTTGCACCTATCAGAATGTCTAAAGTCAACAACACAAAAAACAAGAATGTTGATGAGGATCTGGAAAAAAAGGAACCCTCTTGCACTGTTGGTGGGAATGCAAACAGGTGTATCCACTGTGGAAAACAGTATGGAAGTTCCTTATAAAGTTAAAAATAGAACTACTTTATGATCCAGCAATCACACTACTAACTATTTTCCCAAAGAATACACAATGCTAATTCAAAGGGATACACACACCCTGATGTTCATAGCAACATTACCTACCATAGCCAAATCATGGTATGGTTTGGGAGAGAGAAGGAGAGAGGGGGGAGAAAGAGTGAGAGAGAGGGAGAGAGAGGGAATATATATATATATATATTATATATATATTATATAATATATATATAATATATATATATATATTAACCACAAAAAAGAATGAAATCTTGCCATTTGTAACAGCATGGATGGAGCTAGAGAGTATTATGCTAACCACAGTAGTCATGGAAAGATAAATTCCATAAGATTTCACTTATGTGTGGAATTTTAAAAAACAAAACAAAAGTGCAAAGGTGAGAACGAGAGAGAGAGACAAACCAAGAAACAGACTCTTAACTATAGAGAACAAACTGATGGTTACCAGAGGGGAGGTAGGTGGGGGTATGGGTTAAAAAGGTGATGGGGATTAAGGAGTGCACTTGTGTTGAGCCCTGGATGATATAAAGATGTGTTGAATCACTAAATTTAAGCTCTGAAGCTAATATTACATGTTATGTTAATTAACTGGAATTTAAATAAAAACTAAAAAATTAAAATATTAATATTTAATTGAAAAATTGAGGGGCACCTTGGTGGCTCAGTCAGTTAAGCATCTGACTTTGGCTCAGGTCATGATCTTACAGTTCGTGAGTTCGAGCCCCATGTTGGGCTCTATGCTGACAGCTCAGACCCTAGAGCCTGCTTCAGATTCTGTGTCTCATTCTCTCTCTGACCCTCCCCTACTTACGCTCTGTCTCTCCCTGTATCTCAGAAATAAATGTAAAAAAAAAACTTTTAAAAACATTGATGTGTACTTTTATAATATTTTATCCTTCTGAGTGGCAAAATCCTCTGAAAACTAGTTCAATAATTTGGAAAATAAAGCATTGAACCTTAAAAAGTTCTTATGTTCTAATACAATGTTTTTGGCTAGGTAAATCTCTGTCAATAACTCATACAAATACAGTTGCATAGAAGATTAAACACATTAGATATTCTGTGGAATATATCATATGTGGATTAGACTAACATTAACATTGCATTGACTCCTCTGGCCCACAATATATACCCATACTTACCTGAGCAGGGTGGTAAGGAAGTCCTAGACTGTCAATAAAATATTATATAGCAAAATCCAAATCTGCTCATTGTTCATTTGATTGCATTTTTTGGATATCTCTAGATTCTTGGGGGATACCAACCAAATCAGGTGAACAAGACACAACAATGTGAAGTAATCCACTAACTGTAAATATATATATGTGTATATTTAATAAATATATATTTCAGAATAACAAACAATGTATGCATATTGCTTCACATAAGCCCTAGGTTTTGTCATTGTTTTGTGTACTGGTATTTGAACATGTGAAATGTGAATTGCTATCATTTTCACCAAAGGAAGTACAGGGTGAGTGAACTCTCATAAAAAAGGTTGTGGTTAACACTTGTCTAGATGTTAGTTTCCATTAACCACAGTTATTTTGCTAGTCAAAATATTCTTACTACTAAGGAGGAAAATTATTATTTGGTGAGCAATACATTGTATATTGTTTTCTAACGAATGTATTCTAATTCTGGTTGATCTTGCCTTAACAGAGATGTCTTCTCTAGCAACACAAGGATGGTAGAGTTTCAGTGCAATATTTGGGGGGCAAATTTATGCCTCTAGGGTTGGCACATTTTCTTACTGAAACAAATATTCCTGCAATCATCTTTTGACAACTCAGTTTCCAACAATCTATGAGTCACCTTACATCTCTCTTGCTTTATGTATGTAAATTGGTATCCTTCCTTCAGGGTTGTATAAACTGGAGTTTGAATTCTAGCTCTGCCACTTACTTACTGGTGACCTTTGGGGAAATTGTGGGCTATTTCTAAACACTATTATTTTTTAAAATATGGAAAATGGAGCAAGCAATATTTGCCTTGTAGGTTTGTTGTGAGGATTACCTGTAAAAATGTACATAGAACACTGAACTGAGCCCTGGAACTTAGCACACAATAAATTACATATACATATGAATATAAAGGCATAGAAACATACATATAGACATTCATGTACATAGAGAAATAGATGTAAACAAAACCCCATGCATGTATGGGATTTAAGCCTTTCGTACAGTCCTTCCCTGCACGAGTGGACATATTTCCCTGGGAATCTTTTGATAGCTTTGAGAGCCTGTCATCAGAGATGATGTGAACTGGTGGGGACAAGGAGAATTAATTAACTTTTTCATGATCAGGAAAGAATGCCTATGCCTATGGGCATGACAATGAGTTACACCACAGTGACTTTTTTTTTTAATCTGGTGCCAGCAAACTTGTTGTGCAGATTCTTAAATGTCCAGTGAGCAAACAGGCTGTATGCGAAAAGTGATTATCTTGTTCAATTTCATTTATGGAGGGGCAAACTGAAACTAAGGGAACTAGAAAATTTATATTTGAAGTTTCACACATTGAAATTGAATACAGAATCCCTTGCCTTTTATGGTGGCAGGGCTGAGGAACTCATTTCTTGTTAGGGCTTGCATGATCATAACCCAAAAACATTTTGAAGACAATGCAAACCATCCAGTCTGGAGACAAATGCAACAAGTTTCTAAAGATCAAATATCTTCCAACCTACTTAATATTTAATTGGAAGCATGGAAGCAAAGCAGAAGCAGTAAAAGATTTAACCACTTCATTTCAAAGGTCACATGTGGTGGTAGATTAATTAATATGAACTTTGTGAAGGTAGGAATGGTGTCTAAATGTTTTGAATCCTGGCCAATAGGAAGCAGCTCAGAAATTTGTATTGTGAATCACCTAGAATATTATAGGTTCCCAGTTAATTTATGAAGCACTTATTATATACTGAATAAATGTTTGTGAAATGAAATTTGGAGGTTGTAGTCATGCCAGGTCACTTAACACCATGGTAATGATTTTTGCAACAACTGTGCTATAAATTCTCAAAATATGGAAGCAAAGAAAGGAAACAATGAACAGGATAAGGAAAAATTTTCTCACCTTTGCCTTATTAGATAAAGTACAATTTACATACAAATGCAGAAGACAGAAGTTACACAAGGCAATCACGTTTAAGACGTCATTAAAGAAAAGTCCATTTGTAATGGGTGTTCAAGTTTTACTCTTGGCAAAATACAATTTCTTGTTTGAAAGATAAAAGTCTTATTTTTCAAATGGCTTCAAATGCAGTGAATCTCTATGAGACAATTAGTGACCAAAACAATTTAGTAGATTCATATAAGTGAATATGAAATATATGGACCTGACTCTTCTGGATTCCCATTTGATTCAAAATAAGTGGAAAAAATACTTTCATAAGTGTTTTTTAAAATATTTTAATGGATTCAAGCAGTTCTGCAAGTAGCCTGCTATGTGAAGGATTACAAATGTGTCTAAAGTTAACATATTCTTGGTTAAACATTCGTTCATTACTTCTACACACATTCATCGAAAGCCCAGAGTCCCCCAAGGCAGCAAGCAATTATTATTTAGGAACTGGACAACATTTCCTTTGAAAGGCTTTGAAGGTTTGAAATCCATATTTTGTTCTTTTGGTTATTTGTATCTTCTTTTCCCTATACTCTGTGTGGGCATAATTGACTACTGTATGCATGAGTGATAAGTTAGCTCAATGAGGCCTCATCATACAAACAAGGCACTTCCATCAGGTGGAAGGTTTACCTTCCATCAGGTATTTGGATAACTCTTTGATATATGCTGCATTTGCAATTACATATACCTTGTTTATCCTCTTTGTTTTGGTTGTAGTCTAAGGTTAAGCAATTGTATTTTATTTATTTTTGCATTATATGAATGTCTGCTAAATCTGTGTTGGCTTTCTGTGACACTTAATTCTTCAGATGGAAGAGATCACGTAAACTCTGATGAAAATTTGCAAATAATGAGCACCCTTAGAAATTTTAACAGAACTAGAGGTCGCTGTTGCTATGAGTCATTCTAAGAATCACAGATGCTTTTTATGTTTTCTAAGTTTGCTGAAAAATCTCAAGGGCTGGAAGAGCCCTTAACGCATGGCTCTTTTAGAAATAGGAAAAACAGAGTGATGTTCCCCAGCTCCTAATACAAGAATATAGACTGACCCTATTCTATGATCACAAAACCCAAGAAATGATCAAGTAAATTCTTCAAGGGAACACCTGTAGGAACATTGTCTTAAAGAGGTAAACAATCTTTTATAATATAAAGAATGAAGGTAAGCTGTTACATATTCCTGAAAAGTTGGCCTGTGCTTTTGTGAAAGCCTCTATCATTTTGAACAACTTAAGACTTTGAGACTTATTATACAGCATATAAATAAACTCCTTGTAGCTAATATATGCTAAAACTTTTTTTCCCCAAAAATATTGGACCACAGTCCAAGTAAGTATTACATTTTATCTCATGACACAGTGTTACACACACACACACACACACACACACACACACACACTTATATGTATAGCTGGAATGGAAGTAATACTTAAACTTACTATGTAAAATATATTTCCTATTTCTATATGTTATCTATTTTCTATGTAATGGATTCTTTTCAGTGTTTCTGTTGTATCACCTTTGAAAATATATCAATTACAGGAATTTCATGAAAAAATAGTGGTCATGAATTGCAGTTTGAAAAACTATACAATTAAAGGTCAGATCAATGTCAGAAGCTGGTACTTAGGGCAGGGCTGGGATGTGTATGTGGGTGAGAGGGAAGAGCCACGGGAATGGGGTTACTGAGACAAGTATTTACTCTAAGAGATTGACCCTTTGTTTGCATGACTTGTGAGTAAGTGACACCTAAAATTTTGCACTATTGTACTTCACTGCGTGTCCCAGTCCCAGCCCTGAGGACAAAAGGAGCTCTCTTAAGGGGATACAAACATTCTCATAGAAGAAAGGAATCAGAACTAGAAAGGTAAATGACACTAGGGGAAAAATCAAAGAAAGGAAAATGGAGCAAAGATTTTAGGGCAAACAGTAGATAAGAAGATAATGCACCAGACTATAACTTGGAGTAGACTATCCCAGAGGGTAGATTTACATTGGGTCCAAGCAAAGAGGGGAGCGACCAAGGCATGAAGTTTAATCTGGAGAGTCTGGATCTTTCTAGTGTCAGTGACCTTCTGGTTGGGATCAAGCACATCTGGTTTGGGTAAGAATTAAGCATATAGCTCAAAACTCTAATGACAGTGGTTTAAAACACAGGAGCCTTATTTTCATCATGTAGTATCAACTCTAGGGGTGGATAGATAGCATCAAGCAGAGATGGAGCTGCCTTATGGACCTGACCAAAGACCCAGCCTTCCTATTACATCATCCTTAGCCCAGACCTTCATCTTTATGAATGCAAGTAGTCCATCTCTACTCAGAAACCTCCACCTGCAGGCTCACAAACACATTCCAGTTAGTAGGAAGAGTATTCATAGGAGAAGGGGAAAAAGGGAGGAGGGGCATGCAGAGTAGGGAAAAGGAAGAAAGGGAAGCATTACTTTCCTAGAAATCCTCAAAGAAATTCATCTTGGGTCTTATTGACCAGAACTGTGTCACACAGCTACTACTCCTAAATGCAAGAGTGATGGATGCTGCTTTTTACCTTGGTACATTGCTACTCCTCTGCCAAATAATGGGATTCCGTTAGCAAGCAAGAAGGGAAGAATGGGTAGGTATGGTCTGCCACATACAACAGGGGCTAATCCCAGAATGACCAACACATGCAGAATGGGTCACTGAGAGCACCTGCTAATGGAACAAGTATGTGTTTTCATTCCTCTGTTACAGCTGAGGATACTGAGGCTCAGAGGGTGAGCAAAGAACAGGACTAAGATTGAAACTCCAGTCTGTTTGACTCTAAAGTCAGATTTTTTTCCCATGACTTCATGATGCTCTCCAAGGGTAAGTCAGCATATATCGCTTTTCCTCTTCTCCAAGTTTTTATTTACAGCTCCATCTGGCTAAATGTTGTCTTTATTTTACAGAATAAGGATTAGAAACATCACTGAGTTGATGGCTTTCAGATAAATGGGCATGAAGTTGAGGAAAGTGAAACTCTTTAGGTCCCAGAATTTAAATTATAGAGAAAAGGCAAGAAAGTATATCATAGTTTTGGCTTCTCTCTGAAGGTTAAAAAAATCAGAGGATCTAGCTCAGAATATTTGGGGAAGTCTAATGCTACCCCTGGGCATTTCTCAACACATGGGCCACAGGTCATGTAGATAAAAATCACCTCTTCTCTACTAAAAATTTCAGATTCCAGATAAATCTCCTGCCATAGGAGATTAGAACTTCTGGGGATGGGGCCAGGGAATGTGAATTTAATAACTGCCCAGGTCAATGATGATGCACAATATAGTTTGGGATCCATTGATATTAAGTATAAATAATAACATTTATTGAGCACCTACTTCACCAAACTCTGGATCAGATGCAGATATATATTGTTTAATCAGAACAATTTCACAAAATCCATCCTCTTATTCTCATTTTACTATTGAGGATTTCAGGGTCAGGGAGATTAAGTATCTTTTCAAACTTAATTGGCCCTTAACTAGTCATCTGGGATTCCTTCCTGGTATTCATTCTAGTCCTCTTTCTCCTGGGCACCAGTAAGGACAGTAGGATCATTCCATGTTGTTTACCCCATCCTACGAGATAGCCCACTTAAATATTTTTTCTGGATCCATAAGCAAATTGAGTGTTGAGCTGAGGAAAAAGACACATAGACAAATACTATGGGGTGTGAATAAGGAGAATCACAGACAGAAACAGTCCTTTCAAACTTCTATATTCTCACTTTGCGGTTACACTAGGGTTTCTCAGCCTTGGCTGATCTGGGGCCTGATAATTTGCTGTGGAGGCTCTCCTGTGCCTCATAGGTTATGTAGCAGTATCCCTGGGCTCCACCCAATAGATATTAATAGTGGGGCCCTCCCCCAGTTCCTCACCAATTATGACAACTAAAAATGTTTTCAGACATTGCCAGATGACCCTGGGGACAAAAGTGGCTCTATAGAGGACTAAAGGGTTGAAATATAAACCTTGGTGGAAGCTTATCCTGGGATCTTTACTGATAGAGAATTCTACTTACACTTGGAAATAGGAAACGAGATCATGTGAGAGCCAGAGCAGATGCTCCAGAGGGTGTTCAGGCCTGCTTGACCCCAGCCTTGAGAGTGCATGTTGAAGTAGGCTCCTTTTCTAAATTTGGGGGCTAATATTAGGGAAAGGAGAAACTCAGGAACATAGCAGATATGCCAGAATCTGCCCTTGAATCAGAGGTGACACAGAGCAATGAAAGAGTAGCAGAAGCACCAGAGGAGAGCTCTCAGTTGGCTTTGAGATTGTCTTCTCTTCCCCAGAAGTCCCCACTTTTTAAAAAACATACTCATTTCATCTGAGTTGGGAAAACAGTAAATAATTAAGCTAACTTATTTGTGAATGTGTTTCAAAGAAGCCTCCCAAAACCGTGGTCCCATAATTCTAAAGCTGCAAAGCTAGGCACAAAGGCGAAGCCTCATCAGTGTAATGTGCTGGATGAGGGGCTGGGGAAGAACTGACATGAATTATTCATCGTCGACATCTGGAATGTCCATTTGGCTTTTACAATTTGATTATATTTTGGATTAGTGCACACTTTGTTGTCAAATGTTTCTAAGGCCACGATTAACTATTTAAACACTCTGCAATTTACTGATATCCTCAGCTAACACGTACAATCGATTTAGGCTGTGACAGTGGCTACAAATGGACCCATATTTCTTGCATATTCTCTCTGCCCAAACCAAGTTACTCTTTTTTGTCTTTTTGCATTTATTTCTCTTCTTTTAGTTATTTTAAAACTCCTTTGATCATCTACCTCCTGCTCTCTTTCTTCTTGGTTGGTGTTGTTGCTGCTATTCCTGTTTAAGTTCACTGTTTCTTACTTAGGATTCTGTACTGTCCTAGGGATTCCTAACAATTGGTCTGTAAAGCCCTGGGAAGGCCATGGAAGGTCTTCCCTAGGGTCCTTGAAAACCTTAAAATCCTGTGCCACATCTGTGAGGATGGACCTACTTTTGTCCGCACAGTGGGTCCTTAAACTACCACAGATTCGCAAAGGGCCTTGACCTAAAAATGGTAAGGGTCACTGAGAAGTCTGTGCTCCGCGATTTCAGCACCAAAGGGGAAGGGCACATTGCGGGAGGGTCTGCTGTTGGGTAGGCTCTGTGTCCTGTTTCCTCATTTAACCCACATGGCCTCTAGATAATATGGTGGTGTCATTTTCATAAATAGTTGAAGATGTGAAGACTTGGAGAGATTGGATAATTGCTGAGGTGACCCAGCTTTCAAAGTGGAAAGCCTCATTCCAGGGCTTGAGTAAGACTGGGTGATTGGTAATCAGGCTGAAGTAGAGAAGAGGGAAGAAATGGAGAGAGCATACATATCCTTATGCCATCCTAAGGACATGATAAGCAGAATACACGTGGGCTCTGGTAAATTTCCTAGGAAAGAAAAATATTAGAACAAAAATACTCTCCCTTACAATAATATAGTTTAGTAGTCCACACTATAAATATCCTTATACTTCTGAATGCTATGCTAACAAAAAGTTCTGTGCCTAACACAAAAGGCGGATTTCAATAGATACTAAAAGAAGGGATTCCAAATTCAGTTTTACTAATTTGTAGAAACCTCAGGTTTTTTTAAAACTAAGTTTGTAACATTTTAAAATTTATTACATTCCCACCAACAGTGTAGGAGGGTGCCCGTTTCTCCACATCCTCACCAGCATCTANGAAAAAAAAATAAAATAAAATTTATTACAAAATGTATTGAGTAAACCCTTAAAAATGATTAATACCAACTAACTGTCCAGTACAAGGTAAAAGCAGGTTTTTAAATAGTGAGCCTTAAAACTGTAATTTCAGTGAATGATCTCACAATTCACAAGTGGGGCAGATGGACACTGATTCTATCAATGGAGAGGAAGAAAGAGGAGAGAGAGAAGAGAACGTAAGTGTCTCTGCTCTCCTGCCTTATCTATCTCTCCTTTTTAGTCCAGAGCGCTTTGGCCTGCAGCGAGGAGTGAGAAATTCATGAAGTTGTAAAAGGTTGGTATGGACCCCTTAGACCTCATGGATAGAGGGCAGTAACCTAGTTAAATGCTGAAGGCTCTCATGATCTTACCTGAAACAGTAGTAACCTTACATAAGTTACACAACCTCTTCCAGGCCCCTTTCTTGAGTGAGAAACTGCATTAATAAGAGCTTCTACTTTTGAAATTGTGATAGTTAAGCTATAATTCATTTAAGGCACATAATACAGTGTTCAATTAAATTAAGCTATGATTATTAGTAGCTCTACTGGTGATGCTGTGGCTGGGATCTGGAAGTTTTCCTTTTCCTGACACCAACATGTGTCAGTGTTGACTCTGTCATCGACTCACTGCTGATGACATTTCTGTTAAAGGCAGAACCAGTGCAAAAAGAACTGATTGGGGAAATCCATTTACTATATATACATATATCATAAATACATTATGTATAACATGTATTATAAATAGTATAATTATATACTTAGTTGTATGTAATATATACTAATATAATGAATATATTATAGATATTAAACATATAATATAAAATTAAACAGATGAAACTATAGACACTAGACTCCCCATAACAGTTTTAAGTTTCACCCATGGTGAGTGAAAGATAATCTAGTATAGTTGAACAGTTGAAAGATGATTTAGTATCGTTCAGTCATTGTTTCTTAATAATACAAATATCTGGATGTGGTAAAAGCTTGTAAAGTAGAGGTAGTTCCATTAAGAAGAGCTGCTGTTTCTGGAACTGGACATTAGGGTAGGAGTTCTGTAAAATACAAACACTGGGAATTTTAGTGCTGCATCCCAGTGCAGTGAGATGGAAGCTACTCTCCTAGGAACTCTTCCTTCGAAAAGAAAGTGGTCTTCTAAATTTTTCCCTCTTCATCTGTAAAAGGAGTAAATTACAAAAAAATCTGTCAGCATTCCCCATTCCAGAATTCTGTGATTTTGATATTCTTATGTGTGTAATTATAATGATGAGGATATAATTGTTTAAGAGAAGTATTGAATACATTAAAATTGGCCTGCGGGTAGAATTTCCAGGTCTCCTGTCCCATGACACCATCAATACTATTGACACATAATTGGCACAGTTGTCTTGTCACTCTATTTTTTTCTCCCACCACTCTTGCTGGGACCAATAATCTGTAAATACTATCAATTTTTGTGAGACCCAGGAGAGCTGATACGTACAAAGACCATAGTTCCATCATAAACTACCAGTAGAAATTTCCAATTTACCTATTTGTCACCTGTGCTCTGAAGGTAAACAGTGTAAGTTGCCAAAACATTCAATTTAGAGACATATTCAGATACCAGCAGCTTGATTATGATAAAGATAATGAGTTTTCAATGCCTGTAATCATTCATCTGAAAGATTTTAAAAGAATTCTTTCATAAGAGAATAAAAAATCTATCCAGAAATTTAAATCTGTAAGGTATTATACCTAACACCTTTAAGGATGGCACAATAATTCACATACCACATAGTGACCCTTTTAAATCTGCAGTTCCGTGGTGTACACAACATTGTTAAATGAGGTAATTTAAACTGGGTCTGCTACACAATACCCACTTCATAAATATTTGTTGCCTTTACCTGTTCCTATATCATTACATTTTGAACTTGAAACAAATGAAATGAAGGCACAAAAGACATTTGGAGGTGGTTCTGTTCTGCCTGTGCCCCCGCCTTGTCGTGCTGGTGCTCACGAGAGCTGAGTGTGTCCAACTCTTCGTGGCTCTGTGTTTACTGAAATCACCTTGGTGGATTGAAATAGCCATAGAAACATTGATACCATGGAAACTGGCCAGTTGTACAGATCAGGGCTATTCTGTTTTTGTTGTGTGACAATCGTCAAACATTTCCCAGCACACACTGCTGATGTCTATCAAGGTCATAACACTAAATGTTGCCAGTGTTTAGTGACACATTAAGTGCCTCATCTCTTATTCATGGCCCAGAAATTTAACTAAGTTTTCATCAATGGACAACGAAAATCTCAACTGATAAATACTACATTCTTAACTAGCAATTTAATATCTGTGAGACTCTGGGGTGAGTAAAAAAAAAAAAAAAAAGCCATAGACATGTAACATAAAATTTACCAACTTAACCACTTATATGTGTCCAGTTCAGTAATGTTACCTGTGACTTGCTTTTATTTTTCCCTATACCATGGTGTGGTGGATGGATATGATTATAAAATGTCTAAATGGTTCATTATTCCATCTTGAGGTGGTTAAATTCTATTTTGATCAGGCTCGTGTTTTCACAATTAGTTTTTGATTGATCTATATCTGGCTGGTCTTTCAGAATCCCTTACAACTATGTCCATATCAGGCTTAACTGTTGGTTGCTGAGGATCCTGGACCTCCTTCCTGGAGCTTTACTGCTATGTGATTCATCTTTAATGGTCCCTACAGTCACTCTGGCTCTCAAATCCAAATCCCAGATTTCCAGAATATGACTGGGATTCACCAAGCTTGAGTCCACAAAACAGTTGCATGGGTCCAATCCTGATTCCATGGCAATCATTTTGAATGACATGCTGATAGAAGTGGAGTTCAGGAACTATTCCTTCATGAAGACAGACTCTGGGCAGTTAAAGAATCCAGTCTAGTGCATAGTGCTTTATATATCAGATTATGATAAATGATGGCTTTCAATAAAATGCTTAATCAAGATAGTTGGTATCTTAGCTAAGGGTGACTAGAATATTAAAGTACAGTGTGGATAAAATTAGCATAAAATTTCTGTAATCTTTAGAAGCATGAAAGAAAGGAGTTAATTAACATAAATCATTTGAGACTACATCTGGCTAAAATTTTAGTTATATAATTATAAAACTAATTCCTTGGATTTAAATAGGCACTGTTCTTTTTGACAGTTGCTAGTGTGATTTAAGCATTAACACATGTACTCTCATTATTGTTCAAACGAGAAGAGGGTTTCATATTTTTTTAAGTCTTCCACACCAAGTGCTTTTTATTTTGTTTGTTTTGTTTTTAATTTTTTTTAGTAATCTCTACACCCAACACAGGACTTGAAATCATGACCCTGAGGCTAAGAGTAGCATGCTCTAACTGAGCCATTCAGATAACTGAGGTAACCCTTTCAGATATTTTCTAATCCCAATTAAAGGGGGCAAATTACGATAGAAACAGTTGAAGTGAATAGTTTCCTGGCACACAACAATGTACAATGAAGTCTGTAGTCTTCTAAAGACATATGCCAGCATTTCCCCAAAAGGAAATTATGGCGTAGGAGACAAAGAATATAATTTGGCAGCAGTATTTGAACTATGAATTATTCATATCATTTTTATACCGCTCACTATCTATGTGATCTTGGGCATGTCATTTAGGAATCTTCTGAGCCTTAATTTCCTGTCCATAAAACAGGGAGAATAATATCTATTTGATGGAGTTAGATTGAAAATTAAGTTAAATAGCATAAATGAATGCCCTGGTAAACTATAATACTTTCAAAAACATAAAGCATTAATGTTTTCACTCAGTTTTTATTTAAAGTATATCTTTTTTTATGTATAACCAAGCATTTATACATACCTAATGTCTACTTATTAGTTCATCAACTATTTTTGGGACTTACCATCTGGCAGATAACTGTACCAGACATTGGGATACCAAGATCCATCTAAAATGATCCCTATCCTCAAGTAGCCAAACCCAAAGCTACTTGTTATTTAATCTGAGTAGTTACCACAATGCTCAGATTATAAAACCATGCCTAAAAAGCACTAACCCCAAATCCAGAAACTCCAGGTATTTGCATATGTCCTTCAAAGTCATATGCCAATCCTTAAAGTAAACATATACAAACAGCTACTTTGGGGGATGGCCTTTTCTAGAAGGGTATTCCTGGAGGATGATTCTTTGCAGCATTGAGTTTGGGTAAGCATAACTTCACTCCTGACTAGATATTTTCTGTGTAATACATATGAATTTTAACACATCGGAAACCATGGTCTTTTGAAATATAGATTTATTTGTAGGACTACAAATATAATGCATTAACGCGGACACTGTGGTACACTGTGATATACCACCAGAACTCCCTATAGGACTGAAAGACTTCTATCTCCAACTGCTTAGAGTGCCACAAAGTGTCACAAACTGAGTGGGTTAAAATGATGGAAATTTGTTCTCTCGTAGTTCTAGAGGCTGGAAGTCCAAAATCAAGGTATTGGGAGGGCCGCCGTCCCTCGAAAGCCTCTAGAGAAGGATCCTTTCTTGCCTCTTGCAGTTCTGGGAGCCTTAGGCAAGCTCTGGCATGTGTCAGCATAATTACAATCTCTGTTTCCATCGTCACATGGTAATCTCCCCTTTGTGTCTCTGTTTCTATATTTGTGTCCAATTTTCCTCCTCTTATAAGTCCCCAGTAGTATTGTATACAAGCCCACCCAAATTCAGTATGCTCTCATCTGAACTTAATTACATTTGCAAAGGCTCTATTTCCAAATAAGATCTCATTCACAGAGACCAAGAGTTAGGACTTCAATATATCTTTCGGGGGATACAGCAATCTATAAAACCTGATTGTTTATATTATTCTTATTAAGAAGATGTTACACTTTTAATAGCCACTGGCACATGGTTCAGGAAAATTCAGTTTTGTGTAATCGTAGTCTCCTTATTGAATACATGGCTAAAGAAGAAGGCAATGGGCTTATTCTTGGCTTATAAAACAGCTCAGAAAATAATAACCTTAATTAAACTCACTAAACTGTAGAGTACAAGAAGAATTGTTTGCTCTTCTAAGGACCAAAAACATATCTTGAGCCCTCTGCAATATTGCATCTCATTCAAGAGTATGAGTCCACTGAAGAATATTTGGAGGCAACAAAAGCAAAAATAAACAAGTGGATCCACAGCAAACTAAAAAGATTCTACACAGTTCAGGAAACCATCAATTCAATGAAAGGCAACCTATGAAATGGGAAAAAATATTTGCAAACATATCTAATAATGGGTAAACGTCCAAAATCTACAACAAGCTCAGATAACTTAATAGCAAAAGAAACAAAAAACTACCCCCACACAATTAAAAAATGTGCAAAGGACCTAAATAGATATTTTTGCAAAGAATATTTTCAGATAGCAGATAGGTAAAAGAAAAGGTGCTGAACATAACTAATCATCAGAGAAATTCAAATGAAACCACAATGTGATATCACATCCCATGTGTTAGGATGGCTATCATCAAAAAGACAAGAGATAACAAACACTAGGGGAAGATATGAAGAAAAGGGAATCCTTGTGCACTGTTTTTGGGAATGTAAGCCACTATGGAAAATGAAATGGAGATTCCTCAGGAAATTAAAAAATAGAATGACCACATGATACAAAAATTCCACTTTGGTGTATGAATCCATAGGAAATGGAACCATTATCTTGAAGATATATCTGTATTCCTATGTTCATAGAAACATTATGCCTAATATACAACATGTGGAAACAACCTAAATGTTTGCTAATAAATGAACAGATCAAGAAAATGTGGTTTATCTAAACAATGGAATATCATTTAGCCTTAAAAAAGAAGGAAATCCTGTCATTTGCAATAACATGAATGAAACTGGAGTACATTATGCTAAGTGAAATAAGTCAGACAGAGAAAACAAATATTCCTGGTGCCACTTACTTGTAGAATCCTAAGAGAGAAAAAAGAAGAAAAGTTGAACTCCTAGAAAGTAGAAAAGTGGTTGCCTCTCTCCCTCTCCCTCTCTCTGATAAACATTTTGAAAATTTTAAAAAGAGGGAGCCTGGCTCAATGGGTTAAATATCCCACTTTGGCTCAGGTTATGATCTTACGGTTCATGAGTTCGAGCCCCGCGTCGAGCTCAGTGCTGACAGCTCAGAGCCTGGAACCTGCTCCAGACTCAGTGTCTCCCTCTCTTTCCACCCTTCCCCTGCTTGCGACTCACCTCTCTCTCTCTCTCTCTCTCTCTCTCAAAAATAAATAAACATTAAAAAAGAAAAAAGAAAAAAAGAAAAGAAAAGTGGTTGCCAGGACTGGGAGGTGGGGGAAATAGAAAGAGATTAGTAAAAGGACATACACTATTCGTGATATGATGAATAAGATCTGAAGATCTAATGTATAACATGGTGTCTGTAGTTAATAACACTATATTGTAGAATTGAAATTTGCTAAGAAGGTAGAACTTAAATGTTCTCACCAAAAATAAAACAAAAACAAAATTTCAGAGGGTGTAAGTGTCCTTATTGTTACTAAATGTTACAAGGCACATTCTAGAGCTATTTCATAGTGTGATCTTTTGAACTATGGCATATAAAAACAAATGTCAACACCAGTAGGCAACCACCAAAAGTGACATTTGGTATGGTGGAAGATGAATTAAAAAGCTACCACAGAACCAGCACAGCAGAAGCTTCCCCTCTTAAAGGAGCCTCTTGCATCTCTGCTTTCATCTTAGACAATGTTCTACTGTGTCACCGGGTGTTTTGTGTGGTGAGGGCAAAGGCTGTGACATCTAGCTTCCAATGCTTCCATGTGGTCTTGTTTTCTATTCTTTTCTCTTCACTTTTTCCTCACAAAAAGCAGCAATGAAGACATCCATTGAGGGGGAAAGTGACATAAATCATCACAAGTGGAAATAAGTCAGCTAATGGACAGGAGAAGCTGACCTGGAAACTAAGAGCTAACATTATATGTAAAGTGAAATCTTTCATGAAAAGTAAAATGTTTTGTTTTGTTTTATGTTGTTTGTGACACATTTTGTTTGAGTTTCTTAGGGCCTATGATAATCTTCTCTGATTTGATGAAAATAAAAATTACTTTACAAAAACTAAATGAGGTATGAGAACTTCTAAATCTGGAGTCTCCTAAGGTAGATATAATGAAATGTACTGAACCTTGAAATAGGGAGCCAAATAAAAATTATTGCCATTATATGATTATTTTGTCATGGCATTTAGTGGTCATTAATAGTGACAGAAAAACAAGAACTTGACCTTTAATTGTGTCAGATGGTTGTAAAACTTAGAACATCTTCCTATATTCCAAAAGAATATTTGTATTCTAGACTAGAAAATGATGATATGAATTGACAGCTTTGGACATGAATTTAGCATAAAATTTTTTAAATCAAGACAAGATCCATTTTTAACAGAAATTATTGGCTCATGGTACATGAATACATAATTTAAGCCCCATTTTAATACAAGTGTAAATGAATGAAAACCATATGGATTACATCTTTCTCCAAATATCCAACCCCCCAAAAACTTGAGGAGAATATGTGCTTGACAAAATGATGAAGTGTATTTCAAGTTACTAATACACATACCCACACATTCTGTTTGGTTTAGCCATTCCAAATGGATTTCAGGCTTCTATTTGGGGAGTTTGTTTTCTGTCTTTTATACACCATAAAACTTGTCTTTATTTTAGAAGCCCTACAAACATCATTTCATGATATTTAAATGAATTCAAATGTCTCCTTGTATTCCATTTTTTTCAATGCTTTGGTAAACCTAAAAGGAATGGAAATAGCCTATTCAAAATACAAGGAGTTTTGGAGTGTTTAAAACAACATAACACTGTTAGTTGGTAACAGTGTTAGTAAGTGTATCACTTTTTCATCTCCTTCAAAATCCTGTTGTCTTAGGTAAAATATATTTATTTATTTTTTCCTGATCATTCAACTTCAGCCTCAGGTGCTTTTCTCAAGTTACATTGCTACTGAGAACACATTTTTTTTTTTTCTTCAGGTCTTTCCTTCGTCTTCCAGTTTGAAAAGTACTCTTTATTCTATTACTCAAACACTTCCTAAAATATTACTTCCTCCATTAGAGCTTTTTAAAGCTATTAAGGAAAACATATTTATTGTTGCATGTTTATTTTCTCAGAGAGATTACCTAACTAATGCTGATCAGGAGATTCCTGATTAATTTAAGGCTCCATTTCTGGGAGAGCTGAAAACAAAATCAAGTTAAGCCTCAGTTTAGTGAAATGGGGCTTAACATAAGTGACTCCATTTTAAGACTGCTGTCTTATTTTTAACTATTTTTAGTTGCTCTTAAAAAAAGACATTAGGTTAATAATTATATCAATGTGATTCATATATTTCAGTTCTCTCTATCATTGCCTACATGATATTTATACTATGTTGGATAAGCTAATAAATACTTCTTAGAGTAAAATTTAGTAAGAGCTTTTCGAATGTAACTTCTAACAAAAACAGTCATTTAGTGATCAGATAAATATTTTTCTTTTCATTCATTATCACATAACTTGTAAATTAAAAACCATAAGGAGTCCAAGTTTTGACTGAACGTCAGATATGTTTTCACCTTGGAAAGCTACTAGGAATTTGCTCCAAGGCAATCAGAAAATAGAGTTACTCAGAGAGTACTGACTGGAAGGAGTGAGAAAGGGAGTCAGGGCACAGATGAGAGAGAAATGTGGGCTATAGCAGAGTCATGGGGGGGGTGGGGCCCTGCCTCCTGCATGATGTATGAAATGCTCCTAACTAGTAGGACAACTTTAGAGCAATGACCAATATCTCAATGTCTGGTCCATATTCCCTGGATTAGGAGGAAGTCCAGGCTTTCTTCTGGACCTCTCTCCCCAGGTGTCTGGCATGTGTGCATGGGAGAGATGGAGGAGGAAGAGGTTAGCTCTAGGTCTTTAGCACTGATCTGTGCTGCCCAAAGCATGCCTCTGACTTTGGTCCTCATTGCTCTCAGCACTAGACCTAGCCTCCTCTCTCTTTGGGTCAGTTTCACCTTTCCCCACACCCTACCTGGTCTGCTGCTGTTAATCCCTTAGATCCATGGGTTCTGCAGGGCTTCTCTCTATCTATGGAGAATGAAGAGAAACTCTCTACCTTTCGCATGGCCAGCTTTCTCTAAGAGGGAATTTCACAGTAGGACTGGGGATCCTCAACTGCATAGTCTTCTCCTTGCCAATGTAAACAAGAACTCTGGTCAGGGAAGGAAAATTAATTGTTACGGGGTGGTGGTGGTGGTGGTGGTAGGTGGTTTCCACTATCCCTAACACTACTGCTTTTTCTGATTTATAAGTCTACTCAGAAAGACTTTATCTTTCCATCTTTATGGTCAGATGTTTTTTTGTTTCGTTCTGATTTTCATTTTTTTTCTTTTCCTGAGGCTCTTTGTTGTTTCTCTCCTATGTACCCTGTCAGCTACACAGCCCCAAAGGTAACACACTTCTTGTCAATGACCATATAACCACAAAAGGAGCTCAATTACTGTAACTCAAGAATTGGGGCATCTGTAAATTATCTCCCCTGAAGTAATTGCATTTAAAATATGGCAATTATTTTAATAAAAGGTTACAATATTAATGGATCATTAATAAAAACTGATAATTGATTACACTGATGGTTTAGTGATAGATGTTAATTAAGCTTGTGGTAATCATTTCTCATTGTATACATATATCATTATGTTGTACACTTTAATACAATGTTATATGTCAATTATATCTCAAAGAAACCAGAAAAAATATCAATCATTTCTACCTTCCTAGGCATTTATTCTTTAAACTATTCAAAACAAGGGGTGCCTGGGTGCCTCAGTTGATTAAGCATCTGACTCAATTTCAGATCATGTCATATTCTCACAGTTTGGGAGTTCAAGCCCTGCATTGGGCTCTGTGTTGACAGTATGGAGTTTGCATCATATTCCCTCTCTCCCTGTCTCTCTGCCCTCCCTCCTCCACTACCACTATCTCTCTCTCTCAAAGTAAATAAATAGTCTTAAAAAATAAAATAGTCAAAATGCAATTAAGATCTGTGAACATATTAGATAAGTTTCTATGAGCTACTCCCAAATATTTTGCCATCGGACAGGGACAAAATATACATTTAGATTAAAAAAAACTGTAGTAGTTATTTCAAAGATGTTCTTTGGTAATATTTTCCAAATAGTCATGCCCTCAAAAGAGACATAAAAAGAGCTTTTGACTCTATTTCTCCCAACTATAGTTTTTTCTCTTATTGCTTGTTATAGGTCTATAGAGGTCATCCGGTTAAAAGAGAGAAATCTCAGTGTTTATTTGGTAACCATGGGCATGTTGATGATATGTTTGTAAAGGTATTTGTTTAAAAGATTGTGTTGGAACTATTTAATTATTTTGAAGAGGATAGTTTTGAGCAAAAAATGTGACTATGTATGCTATCTCCAAAGGTAGTGAATTACTGATACTGAATGTAAAATTTCCAATCTGTAGGGACAGTATTATTATGATTTTTTTTCTATACAAGTTACATCAGAAAGTAATACATTATTTTATCCTCATTTTAATAAGCCACTTGATGACATAATCTCATCCATCTATTTTTTTCATTTCCTTAAGACTACTTCTTAAGCACCCACTCTGTGTAAGGTATGAAGGATATAATGGTGGAGAACTTGTTTTTAACTGTGAAGAGACAACCTGGTTAAAAGACATTTCCTCATGTGGATGTGTGTTCTCTTGGGGTAAACACAGGCATTACGAAATCACACAGAGGGCCTAACACCATGTAGGTGGGAGATGGATAAAGGCAGGGAAGGCCTGCTGGAGGGGGTGCTCTCCAATAGATGAGTGGGAGTTAATCAGACTATCTAAAGTTGTGGGTAAGAGGTCAGGATGTTTCTGCCAGAGGAAAACAGTGTAAAGGGGGAAGTGGTGGAGTTTACTGGGAGATTTGTGCTTTTTATTGTCTAGAGCCGACTGTGTATTTGTTGGGGGGGGGCGTTGGACAAAAGAGGGTTCAGAAGAGGGGTGAGGGAATGGCAAGAGGTGAGACTGAGTTGTAAATAGAGGCGTAATCCTGAAAAGTCTTAGATTACATTATTATGCTTCTTAGATTACATTGTTTAATATTTATAATATAAATCAGTTGTTCTTCAGTAACAAATCAACTTTTTTACACAACCAAAATAATTTGGATTGTCTATTAACAGCAAACTGAAGTTCATCTTCACTCCTTCCCACTGCCTAGCAAAATGGATCAGTCTGGGACAGTTCAACGATAGGATAGACAGTTAAACATTTAAGCACTGTTTTGCTTTGTTTAGTTTTTATCCTTTTGGTTATAGGTAATTTAGTTTTTATAAATTAACAGTCAATTTGTCTTCCTTTAAAATTAATATGTTAACAAATATTTAGTGAGATATTATGAAAAAGGGCCATTAGTTTCTAGGAGACACAAAGTTTGACACCATCTCATCCCACATGTCTCTCACTTTGTAATTGGAGACATAAGACATATACAGAGGAAAAAAATCCATAATAATATAGAATAATTTGTGACAGAAATCAAATAAGTGGAACTGATATGAAAGGTGATTAGGGAAAACAGGGAACACTTCAGTCATGATGCAAGAAAAATTGGTTATCTTTCATTCAGTGACTATTTATTGAGAACCTTTTCTAATCTTGGCATTCATCTAGACAAGGTCCCTATTTTCATAGAGTTTACTTTCTTTGAGAGATATAAACATAGTAAAAGTAAATATAGTGTCTGGTAGTAACTATATTTAAAAAATATGAGATAGCACAGGGTAGACTGAGGGATTTACGTGCTATTTAATCAGGGAGGTCTCTCTGAGGAGGAAATATTTAAGCAGAAACAGAATGTCAAGAAAGAGCCATCCCTGATCTGTGGATAGAGAATTCCTAGCCAGTCTAAGTTAAGTTTAGGGTATTCAAAGTTCAGAACAGAAGTAGTGTGGCTGGAGAGAATGCAATGAGTGAGGAGAGTAGGGCAGAAAATGAGGCTGCATGTATCTAGATCATGAATGATGATGGAACTCAAGAAAGAAGTTTTTAATTTGTTATAAATGATGTGGAAAGCCATTTTGGGATTTTATACAGGGGAGTAAAAGAACATGTTTATCTATTTAAAATATGATTTGCCTGGTGAATGGAGAACGGGGAAGACTCAGCTGTGGGTTCGAGGTCAAAGAAGTGATCACTGGTCTTAGCAATGTGAAAGTCATTGTGGTCTTGATAAGAGTCATTTCCCCGGAGAAGCAACAAATGAACTTCCAGAGTTATTTGGTCAAAGAGGAAATACAACATGAAGAAGTGGAATCCGTGAAACTCATCTTTGTGAAAAATCATTAAGTGCCTTAAAATATAGTCTGCTAAAATAGTATCACCTTTCTCTTAAAAGCTTGGCAGAATATAGCACACTTCCAAACAACATGTTTTTAAAGCAGTATGTTTGTAAAGTCAGAACTTTAGAGATGACCTAGCTTCTATTTTATAGAAGTCTGAAATGAGGTCTGGGGTATTTAACTAGTAGAAACAGAGCTAGATACCTAACTTGCAGTTTCTTGGGGTGTTTGTTTTACTATCCCACACAGCTGCTAATGAAAACTAGCATTTATTGAGTGCTTACTAGGTGCCAGGTACTGTTCCAAGTACTTTACATATATTCATTAATTTGATCCTCATACTAAGCCTATGAAGAAAGCTTTATTAAAGTCTCCATTTTACAGCAGAGAAAACTAAGGCAAAGAATACCGAACTATCTTGTCCAAAGTCATACATCTATAACTTCTGTGGATCCAGAGTTCAAAACTGAGGTATTCAGATTCAGGAGGCCACATTCTTAACTATGCTATTCTATTTATTATTGTATTTAGTTCCACATTTTAAGTTTCTATGTAAAATGATTTTCTTCATAATTAGCTATGTTAAATTTTTGAGGTCTCATTACGTATCTAATTTCATTTAACCTCAGTACATCCTGCCATTACTCTTTATAGAAATGCTATTAATGTTTAAAGTTCTGCTTGAGTTTTCTTAATTTTTTTTTACACAAATTGTCCTCAACTTACAATTTTTCAACTTTATGATGGTGTTAAATGATGTGTATTCAGCAGAAACTATACTTTCGAGTTTGAATTTCCTGGGCTAATGATGTGCTGTCCACGATCCTATGTCATGATGCAGGGCAGGCACAGCTCTGTCAGTCACTTAATCACAAGGGTGAACAACTCCTACACTTACACCCATCCTGTTTTTCACTTTCAGTATAGTATTCAGTAAATTACATGAGCTATTCAACCATTTATTGTAATGTAGGTAGGCTTTATGTGAGATGATTTTGTCTTACTGTAGGCTAAGTGTTCTAAGCACATTTAAGGTATGCTAGATTAAGCTATGATGTTTGATAGGTCATGTGTATCAAATGTGTTTTTGACTTATGGTATTTTTGATATATGATGGGTTTATCATATGAGAATGTAACCCCACCATAAGCCAAGGAGGATCCGTAAATAATGACCATAAGTGACATTAAATCATTGTTCATTGAAATAAGCTTTCTATGAAATTGGTTTGCCATTAACTGACCACTGTAAGAAACCTATTTGTGAAGCTAATATCATTACTCATGTATGCTTGCCTGTCTCTGAACTTGACCTTGATCAGATTACTCTTGTCTCTTTCCAATGTTTAAATTATAAAAGAAATAAGATCTCCTTTGTGGGGAAAACCATCTACCACATGGTTCTAGGCAATAAGGTTTCAATGTTTTTCTTAAAAATAAAAATAAATAAATGGGATTTTCTCCTTTTTTTTAACCTCTTAAATAAAAACAGTGAAATTTCAGGAAACAATATTACTTCTCTCATGTCCCTTGCTTTTTTAAGATCTGAACTTAAAGATTCAACTGGATTTTTATTGAAATTCACCATGCTGTCCTCACAGCTGTGGTCTCAAAATACCATTTCTGCATTTATTTTAGCCCATGAAATAACTGTTCAGAGAAACCACAGAGTCAGTCAGACTCAAAATGCCCCAAATCCTTCCTGCTTTGGAGTTTTCCATCTTCAGATCAAAGCATTTCATGCCCGTCAGCAACTTTTTAATGCATTTGCTCCTCGTATGCACAACTTCCATTTAAAGACTCTCCTTGGCTGACTTCTCTGATGAAGTTGTCTGCTTGCCAGGAGAGCAACATTAATACAGAAGTTACAGAGGGCCCTTCAGGTCCTCCATGATAGTGACCTGATGTTTCAGATGATGTCCAATTTCAGGTAGAAAGAAATCATTGATGTTTGCACCAGGGGCAAAGGAATTGGTTTTCAATGTATACAAACTATGAAGATAACAGAGACAGATATAAACTGCTTAAATGAGAAAATCATTTAAGAAGACCATTAAAGGGGTGCCTGGGTGGCTCAGTGGGTTAAGCGTCCAACTTCGGCCCAGGTCATGATCTTACAGTTCGTGGGCTTGAGCCCCGCGTTGGGCTCTGTGTTGACAACTCAGAGCCTGGAGCCTGCTTCAGATTCTGTGTCTCCCTCTCTCTCTGACCCTCCCTGTTCACTCTGTCTCCCTCTCAGAAATAAATAAAACATTAAAAATTAAAAAGAAAAAAGAAGACAAAGACAGAAGCAATAGTGGAATCTGTCTCAATAATGTCATCTCATTAATACTGGATTTAAGAGTAGTTTTGTTTTAGTTGAAGCTTGCATACATGCAGTGGGGTTGATACGGTTTTGGAAATGATTTTTTTCTTACCATTTTTATTTCTATTTATTTTTTCTTTTTTTCTTACCATTTAAAAAAAATTCTGAGTTTATTTGAAATAGTCTGAATTGCCTTCCTTTAATGAGAGGCAAAACAATACATGTAACATAGATTTGGAAAAGAACAACTGAAATTCCCAAGGGTGGTGATCTTTTGGAAACAGTTAAATATTCATAAGTTATGGGAAAGTGATGAGAGCCAACACATCACTTTTCTTTGCTCCAAGTGTTTAACTCTGCCTACAGTCAAGCCAAAACTTGTAATAAAATCATTATTACTTTTAAAAGAGGAGAGGGCAATAATCACATGCTATTGAGCCTTTACAACCTCAACAATAATAAACCTAGGATATATATTTGTGTACCTTAGGCTCATACGAAGTCTTCATGTAAAACTTCCATCTATTTTTTAAAGCAGCTTCTTTTCTTTTGTAAAATCACAATATGACTGTACCTAAAAATGGACTTGCCTGAAATTTGTCCTAAGTATCCTTCTTTCATCTCTGTGTTTGTCCTAAATCAATATGCCAAGGTTCAGATTCAATATCTGGTTGATAATGAGTGAATTTGCTAGTTTATTGAATGTTCACTCTGTACCAAATTGTAGTTATAACTATGCAAAATATAGAAATAATTTCTTGCTTTTCTCAGAAATTTGTATTCCAAGAGTGCTAGATTAAGCAGATCTAGGTCAGCTTTTTGTTCATTTTCATGGCTCTTTCCTTATAAGGAGAGTGGTAGTTTATGAAAGGATGGACACTTTTTGGAAAGAGAATCTTATGAAGGAGAAGAGAATGAAGAAATGATTAGAAGGGAGATCAGAGCTCAGCTTAGCAGTGTGGCAATTCAATAAACAGTGAGAATCTCTCTCAATTTTACATACAGTTTTTCGGACTCTTTATGTCTCTTAGACATATTTCTTTTATTTGTTTAATGGAATTATAAGTCTAAAAAGTATAAGAAACTCAGGTCTACAAATAAAAGCTTAAATCATAAGAGTGAATATCAATCACAGGTGAGAAAGAGATGTAGTATGTAAGATGTCATATGAAAGTGACCCCAAACTAACTGCTGATTATCCAAAAAACATACATATATTTTTAGCAATTAGTGAAGAGAACAATAGAAAACATATATATTTAATTAGTCATATGGTTTGTTTTACTTGAATTGAAACTGGATGTCTCTTCCACTGTCAGGCTTTTAGGGCTCCACAAGTTATATCTAAAGACCTATATATATTTCCTTCATTTTGATTATTCAGAAAATTGAGAAGAATTAAGATAACACACAAATCATCTCCGCTATGTTGCCAGAAAAGCAATTGAAATATAACCGAAGTATTTCATTCTTTAATAGGAATTTTGGAAACTACTGGTTTCAAGTGTGTAAAGTTCACTGTTTTAATTCCTTTACATATTACAGATGATATGTTAGAAACAGATGATTACAGGAATGGTGGCAAGTTCAAACTCAGTAGTTGATATTCTATAGAGTTGAGCTTCAATTTAATCAAAACTAGAGAATCTTGGGCAAAATGCATATATTTTTTCCATGCCCCACAGAGGAAGCCGTGGTCACAACAACTATTTAACTCAAGTTACCTCTTTGAAGACTTGTAATATGGGATTGCTTTTTCTATTCATGAAATAGTAATCCTGTCTACTTCAAAAGGCTACTTAGAAATGTAAGGAAGAGGGGCGCCTGGGTGGCTCAGTCGGTTAAGCATCAGACTTCGGCTCAGGTAATGATCTCAGGGTTCGTGGGTTCGAGCCCCGTGTCAGGCTCTGTGCTGACAGCTAGCTCAGAGCCTGGAGCCTGTTTCAGATTCTGTATATCCCTCTCTCTCTGACCCTCCCCTGCTCATTCTGTCTCTCTCTCTCTCTCTCTCTCAGAAATAAATAAAAATTAAAAAAAAAAAAAAGAAATATAAGGAAGAGAGGTTGCAGTTCTTTCTAGACCCAGCTATCCACTCCTTCTCTGATAAAACGCCAGCCAGGCACCCCTTTTCTCTGCCAGGGCTCTTTACAGGTCTCTGGCAGGCAAATCCATTGTAGATCAGCTTTGTCTAGATTACCGAAGCAGAGATGCTCTATTGTTATGGTTAAGTGGTCCTTCCTATCAATTATCCTTACTGTCAATTATTTTATCCCTGTTTGTGACATTCTCTCCTGTAGAGTAATTTCTAATCATGATATGTAGTCCTTACTTTTTTAAGAGGTTACCATGAAATGATGTTTCTCAGGCAAGAAAACCTAAATATTACAACTCAGATGTTATTAGTCACGTTTATGTAGCAAAATAATTGATACCTTCTCTATCAAATCAATAACATTTGGTCAGGCAATTTTTTCTCAGGATGAAGGTGAAATCTGTTTCGAGATGAAGGTGGAGTCCTGTGATTCAAAACAACAATGAGGCTCCTGAGCATTTCATCAAGAACTCACTGTTGACAGTAGGACAGTTTATTTGAATTACTCTGTCTTTGATTAACCTAAGAACTCATGGTGCCTTTTTTTTTTTTTTAGCTTCTTCAATAACTGTAATTAATCACAGAATTCTGGCATTAATCTTTCCACCAAGGCCATGAATATGCTTTGAATGAATGAGGATTATTTCTTTGTGTTAAGTCTCTCTGCCCCAAGGCTATCAAAATTTTATAGTCGAGTTTCTCCATATTCTTCAAAGATTTCTCTTTCAACTTTTGGCTAAAAACAACACGATAGAACAAGATTCATTATCTGGGTCTATGAGTTAATCTGCATTCAAATGCCTGGTGATTATAGCACTTAAACCTGTTAATCAAAGCACATGGATTTTGGAGAGAGTATCTTTAAAAGTGGTGCTCCTAAGAAGAGTTGAAAAGACTGACTTTATCTAAGCATTTAGATCAGGCAGCCATCCAACCACATATACTGTTAGGCTAGGGTTAGCCCCCCGACAGAGCAGCTGAGTTTATGAAATGGGCAAAAAGAGCCAAAAGATCAAAAATAGTATTTGTTGTTTATTTTATTGTTCTGGGATTGTGTTTCTAGATTACTGGGGAATCAAAGGGGCTTTCATCTCTTTCTGTATTGATATCTAGAAACTTATTTCCCAGCAAGTGTGTCAGGGTTTTTCTGGCAAAGATTCAGCATTTTATGTTAGGCTCTTGGTTAAACTTCCTTGTGCAAACTAGGTCTTTATCTTCCCATTTCATCCTCTTGTAATGGAAACCAGCCAAAACCCCTCTCTCTTGATCTTAATCTCTTTGTCTTTGTCTGGTAACTAATCATCACAATTATTCCTCTTTCTACTCTTCTGTTGTCCAACTTTGCTTAACCACTCCTCAATTCCTTTCTTCCTTTATTTTCTCCCTCCTTCTTCATCTCTCCTATCTACCTACCTGCTCTGATAGTTCTAAATTCTCTTTAAAAAGGCCTAATCACTTTCCATGCCTATCCTAGTCTTTGCCAGCTGGCATAGAGACTCCCTGCCTCCCCAGAGACTGCTGAACATAGAGAAGTATATGATAGAAGAGAAAGGGAAATGCAGTCAAGCAACTTAGGGACTGGAGAATGTGATAAAGTTGCAAAAACTTTGGGCAAACTTTAGAGGAAATAAAGTAACTTTATGGAGACAGAGCCAATGGGAGCTAAAGACTGTTGTGCAGTACATTGTTGAATGAATGCCATGCAAACAAAAACTGCAAACTATTCCCCAAAATGATGATATGTGGAAAAATACAGCCTATTTGTCATAAATTCTATGTTGTCATGGTAAAACATGTTTTGGTGACTAGGAAGACAAGAGGTAAAGCCAGATCAAAATTTAAAATGATTCCATCATACATGAAGATAAATCCTCCACAGGAATTGGTGTTCATTGTGTTTTAATATCACGAATTTGGACCATTGCCTCAGTGCCTAATTAGTATGACTTTGCAGGGGTTTCTAGGTCCATGTTGCTCACCTGACCATGTGGATTATTCTCTTTCATCATTATTGTTGTTCATGCTGTTATGTGTCAGGTGCTGGGCCCCTAAGGATGGTCCTAAAATTAACTGATACCTCCCTGTACCAGGCTCCATATCAGATGTTTTATATTTCTTAAGGTAATTAATCCCACAACTACTCTGAGATGTGAGCTGTGTTACCTTCATCTTATAAAGGATAAAACTCAGGTTCCTGGTGGTTAAACAAAAAAGTCACATACTAATAAATACCAAAGCCTGAATTTCAGTGCAGGCATGTCTGACTTCATTGATCAGGCATTTCACCAACTGTATATATTTACTGTTCTAAGTCCATTATTGAAAACCATGCCTTGCCAAGAGATTTGGAGTTTTCCTCTTTTTTTTATTTAAGTTTATTTATTTTTGAGAGAGAGAGAGAGAGAGAGACAGAGTGTGAGCAGGGGAGGGGCAGAGAGAGAGGGAGACAAAATCCGAAGCAGGTTCCCAGCTCTGAGCTGTTAGTACAGAGCCCACCTCAGGGCTCCAACTCACGAACAGTGAGATCATGACCTAAGCCGAAGTCGGACTGAGCCACCCAGATGCCTCAAGATTTAGGGTTTTCAACATCAATTCCAGGAAGGCTCAGGGATATATAATATCGAAAAAAAAGAAGTTGTAATTTTTCAAGTGCTGTCACAAGGTCAACAGATTATAGAATCTTTATTCAATTACCTTTGCACTTGATCTTAGCCAAAAAACTGAGATGTGACTTTCTTTTCACTTACCTTAAGCTGACCCTTTTGTGATGATGTAGCTAATCAATGTCATCTTTCCTGGAACAAGGTAAAAAATGGTGAAGCTTACTTTACTTATTAGCTACTTAAGGATCAGTCCCCTTCATTTTTGTACTTGAACAGTTATGAGCTACCTACTATATACAGGGCAATGTGACAGTCAGTGGGCAGGGCATATAGACTAAATAAGAAATGATCTCAGACTTCAGGGTCTTTTTAGTCTCAGAGAAGGAGTAAACATACAAATAAGTGCATATAAATGTCATCAAATTTAAGAAACCATTGTTTTTTAGATGAATTATTGTTTTATCTATCCCCAAGGGAAAAACGATGTCAGGTAAACTCTCATTCCACTGTAAAATTTGAGTATGTATAGAGATCTTCCTTTACTTACAGTGGGGCTATATCCCAATAAACTCATCATAAGTTGAAAATGCATTAAATACACCTAACCTACCAAACAGCTTAGCTTAGCCTAGCTTACCTTAATATAAATGCTCAGAGCACTTATATTAGCCTACAGCTAAGCAAAATCATCTACCACAAAGCCTATGTTATGATAAAGTGTTGACTACCTTATGTATTTTATTGAATACTACACCAAAAGTGAAAAACAGAATGGTCATATGGGCATGGAATGGTTTTAAGTATATTGATTTTTACCCCTATGATCGTGTGGCTGCCTAGAGGCTGAGTGAGGTTCACTGTGGCTGCCCATTATCATGAGAGGGAATGGTACTACATACTGCTAGCCTGGGAAAAAAATCAAAACTCAAAATTTGAAACATAGTTTCTACTGAATACATATCAATTTTGCACCATTGTAATGTTGAAAAATCAGAAACTGAACTATTATAAGTCAAGGACCATCTGTATTAGAATCAATAAAATAGAATAAGTGCCATGCTGCATGTAAAAGTGTTTACAGGCTGAGGATTAACAAAGAGAAGAGTCAGAAAACTCTTTCCAAAGTGATCTTTGAATGGAATTTGTAAAGGTGAGTAGGTGATAGTGCAGACAAAGGATATGAAGGATATTCCATGAAAAAAAATGCAAGAAGGGAAAAGCATGCCTGTCTAGCTGGGACATAGCCAGTCGCACCGTGGAATGATAAGTAGACAGAGTGGCTGGAACATTACTGGTGGGCTGGGAAATGAGGCATCAAGGCATTCTGGTGGCTAGCAATTCACCTCCTGAGGTTCAGGCCATACGAAGGGTCTTGAAAACTTGGCTAAGGAGTTTGCTGTTGCTAGTAGGAAGCCACTGAAGAAATTCAGGAAATCAAGTCTATCTTGACATTTTTTTTCTTTTTTCCAGCCCTTCTGACAAGAGGTTTCACAGTTAGCTGCTTTTATATTAAATCATTGCTGCCTCAAACTTCTGTTCTTCCCCAAGTATACAGTAGCTAACCATCATTATTTACTTTTACTTTTTGAGCTGTCATATTATTGACTTTCTCTTGATTTATGTTGCATGGCATATTTTCTCCATGGGACTGAGCTCTTTGAGTGTAATGATAGAATCTGTTTTTTTTGTAGTGGTGGAATCTTAGTGTCTTATTAATTCTATATTATACCTGTTTTGGGCTCAGTCATATAGAGATGACATAACAAATTCTGCTTTATGTATACTCTAATCTACCTCTGAGGACCAATAGGAGGAAATGACATGCCTCTTGTTTGTATGCTTCTCAGTGTGATGGCCAGTCTCCAAGGTGGCCCCCAGTGTTCCCTTACTCCTGGCATTCACACCCTTGTATGCTCTCCCCCCAAATATTGTACCAGGATTAGTTTGTGTGAACAACAGGATACAGAAAAAAATGATATGTCACTCTGAGATGACGTTGTAAAGGACTGTGATTACCACCTTGAGCTCTCTCTCTTTTTTTGAATCACTTGCTCTGGGGAAATGATATCATGAGAACACTTGTGTGACACATGGAGAGGTACATGTGGCAAGGAACCAAGGTAGTCAGACAATAGCCAGGTACAGGAGTAATCCCAGAAGTGGATCTGCCGGCCCCACGTGCCTGCAGACCTGGTCAAGAGCCCAACTGCAACCTCAAGAGAAACTTTGAGTTGGAACCACCCAGCTAAATGTCTCCTGGATCCTTAACTCACAGTAAGATAGTGATTAATCGCCTAGTGAGGTGTGGATTATTATTTTAAGCTTCAGAATTTTGGGGTAATTTGTTATGCAGCAATAGATAATTAATACGCTTAGTAAATATTCAAATTTTGTTTGTGTGTGGGTCTTACACCTTTATTTGAGTGAGGACTTGAATACTCTGGTTTAGAAAAAAATTACAATCTGATTTCTTTTTTTTTTTTTTACAAATAGTTTATTTTCAAATTGGTTTCCATATAACACCCAGTGCTCATCCCCACAAGTGCCCTCCTCCATGCCCATCTCCCCCCTGCCCCCCGACCTCCATCAGTCCTCAGTCTGTTTCTCAACATTCAAGAGTCTCTCATGGTTTGCCTCTCTCCCTTTCCCCCACCATTTCCCCCCTTCTTCTCCCCCATGGTCCTCAGTTAAGTTCCTCCTAATCCTCCTATACGTGCAAACATATGATATTTGTCCTTCTCTGCCTGACTTATTTCTAATAATAAATGTGTATATTATAATTCTGCCTTAGCTCAGTTTTAAGATAGATCTATGCCACAGTTCATATTTTGGCATTCACGGATTTGTTGCCTAAAATGTACAGTGATGCATCTAGCCCCCTAGAAACCCAAAGACAGAAAATGGGCTGGTTAAAAGAGAGCTAGGATTCTCCCTCTAAGAATTAGGTTTGTGTACGAGGTGTCTGTTACTATTGGTTACTGAATGGGGCAATTTCTTTAATCTCGTTAAAATTGTGGTTCCATACCAGTAAAAGAAATAATAACTCATTCGTGGTATATCTTGAAGATTAAATGAATTCGTGTGTGTAAAAGAACTTTGTAAGCTATATGACACCATCTGAATAGAAGGTGTTGTACAAACCTTTGCTGATTGGTTACTGGCTGAAAAGGCTCAGCTTACTAAGTCAGCAGGAGGATGGCCATTTGACAATGCAGATTCTCTCCTGTGGTGGCATTTGGCCTGTTGGCCACGTGGGTACCAGGCAACTATGTGCCAATCACAGGCTTCCAGGTTTATCCTGGCTCCTTCTAGGCTTCACAGTCTCTAGCCGTCTGTATCAAACTTGACTTGGAGAGGAAGCCATCACAAAAGTTAAGAACAGCATATGCTCTGCTTGGGGTGAACTTGATGCCATCACTTACAAAGCTAGGAAAATTGGGGACCTTACACTTGAGGCAAGAAAACTGTATATACATATATCACAAAGAGAATTCCAAATGTATTATAGTGACTGCTTTCTAAGACTGAATTATAAAAACAATGTAAAAATAAATTAACATTTATATTAAGCTTCTAAATAAGAACACTAAATTATCCATGGAATAAACCCTAGCTTGTTCCTTACAACATGTTAAAAATGAGCATTTTCTACCTTAAATTTTGAGTGCACATTTCTTGTAAATATTCATAATTCACACAATTTAATCATTTATACTTTGTTCCCGCTGTAGTGAGATACAATTGACATATAACATACAGTATGATTTGATATATGTACATGTTTCAAAATTATTACCACAATAAGGTTAATTAACATCCATCACCTCACATAGGTATAGCATCTTTCTTATGATGAGAATTTTTAAGAACTACTCTATTAACAACTTTCAAATATACAATGCAGTATCATTAACTATAATCTACATGCTGTATATTATATTCCCACAACTTATTTATCTTATAACTGGAAGTTCATACCTTTTGACTGCCTTCATCTATTTTCCCCACTCTACAACCTGCTTCATCTAACAACCACCAGTTTGCTCTCCATTTCTATGAGTTTGGTATTTGTAGATTCCACATGTAAGTGGGATTGTATAGTATTTGTCTTTCTCTGACTTATTTCACTTAGCATAATGTTCCTAAGTTTCATGCAGGTTGTCACAAATGGCAAGATTTACTTCTTTTTTATGTTTGAATAATATTCCTCTGTGTGTGTGTGCAACATTTTCTTTATCCATTCATTTGTTGATGAACACTTTAATTGTTTCCATGTCTTGCTTATTATAAATATGTTGCCTTGAACATAAGAGCTCTTGAGATAGTGATTTCATTTCCTTCAGATGTATATTCAAAAGTGGTACTACTGAATCATATGGTAGTTTTATTTTTAATTTTGTGAAGAACCTCCATACTGTTCTCCATAGTGGCTGCACTAGTTTGCATTCCCACCAAGAGTTAGTCCTCACTAACTTTTGTTTTCTCTCATCTTTTAGATAATAGCCATTTTAACATGCATGAAGTTGTATCTCATTATGATTTTGATTTGCATTTCCCTGATGATGTTGAGCATCTTTTCATGTACCCATTGTCTATTTGAATATAGTCTTTGGGAAAATGTCTGTTCAGCTCCTGTGTTCATTTTTAAATTAGATTATTTGTTCTTTTCTATTGAGTTACATGAGTTCTTTATATAATTTGGATGCTAACTCTTAATCAGATATGTGGTTTGCAAATACTTTCTCTAGTTCTTTAGGTTGCCTTTTTATTTTAATGGTCATTTCTTTTTGCTGGGAGGAAGCTTTTTAGTTTCATGTAGTCCTACTTGTGTAATTTTTCTTTTTGTTGCTTGTGTTTAAGATGTCGTAGCTAAAAATCATTCCCAAGACCAATGTCAAGATGTCTTTTTTAAATATTTTCTTCTAGAAGTTTGATGGTTTTAGGACTTACATTCAGTTCTTTAATACATTTTGAGTTATTTTTTGTGAGTAGTATTATTTTTAATTTTTTTTAAATGTTTATTTATTTCTGAGACAGAGAGAGACAGAGCACGAGCTGGGGAGGGGCAGAGTAAGAGGGAGACACAGAATCTGAAACAGGCTTCAGGCTCAGAGCTGTCAGCACAGAGCCTGATGCGGGGCTTGTATTCATGGACTATGAGATCATGCCCTGAGCCAAAGTCGGACACTTAACTGACTGAGCCACCCAGGCACCCCATGAGTAGTATTAAATAGGAATCTAGTTTCATTATTTTGCATCTGAATATTGAATTTTCCCAACACCATTTATTGAGACTTTTTTTCTCCAATGTGTATTCTTGGCTCCCATGTCAAATATTGGTATATGCATGGATTTATTTCTGGACTCTTAATTCTGTTCCTTTGGTTTGTGCTTGGTTTTATGCCAGTACCACCCTATTTTGATTACTAAAACTTTTAGTATAGTTTGAAATCAGGAAGTGTGGTGCTCCAGTTTTCTTCTTCTTTATCAGGATTGCTTTACCTATTCACGGGTGTTTTTGTGGCTCCAAGTGAATTTTAGGACTGTTGTTCTCTACTTCTGTAAAAAATGCCATTTGAATTTTGGTAGAGATTATGCTGGATCTATAGTTGGCTTTGGGTAGTACAGCTATGTTAACAATATTAATTTTTTACAGTACACTTTTTATAATTATTCAATGCTAGATGTAACTTTTAAAAAATATTTATTTATTTTGAGAGAGTGAGAGGGGGGAGGGAGGGAGAGAGAGAGAGAGAGAAAAAGAGAGAGAGAATCCAAAGCAGCCTCCATGCTCAGCACAGAGTCCAATTAGTAGCTTGATCCCATGACCATGAATTCATGACCTAGGCCGAAATCAAGAGTTGGGCGCTTAAGCAAGTGAACCACCTAAGTTCCTCAATATAACTTCTTGATAAAATTCTTTCTTTGTAACCAAATAATGGCTTGCTTCTATCTGTCAGTGGCATTAGAATTTTTCTAGAGGCCTGGAATCTTAAAACTATGATAAATCTGACAATCACTTGTCTGTTACCCAAAAGGAATGGACGTTAAGTATTCTTGTCTGAGGCCTATTTAATTCCAAAAGCTTTAGGACAGGGTATTGCATAAATTCTTTAGCAGATGCTGTTAGTGCCCCACCTTTAATCCTTCAGTGCTCAGAAACTTAGCTTCTTAATGCAGACCTTTGCAACTCTCTGCCTATGAGCTTTTTCTGGTTGGAAGAGAGTAAGCTCAATGCACGCATGTGTGGGGAAGTTTGGAAGATCTGGGTAGTGAATATCCCTATAAGCAGCCCTTAAGAAACCAGTGATAGGAGTTGGTAGATAAATACTGCAGCTTCCTTGTGTCTTAGGTGTAACTACTCTGAGATGTGTTTACCCAATTGAGCTCTAGTTGTCTAGAGCAGTAACCTATTCATTAACATATCCTCTACTGGCTGGGGTGCCTGGGTGGCTCAGTTGGTTAAGCAGCTGACTTCAGCTCAGGTCATGATCTCACGGTGCATGGGCTCAAACCCTGCATCAGGCTCTGTGATGATAACTCTGAGCCTGCTTCAGATTCTGTGTGTGTCTCTCTCTGCCCCTTCCCTACTTGTACTCTGTCTCTGTCTCTCAATAGTAAAATAAAACATTAAAAAAATTTAAAAACGTACCCTCTACTGGCTTCCTTCTACCTTCTCCTATGAGAACTTCTTAAATTCAATTCTCTAATAAACTGTGGACTCAAATCATTGTCTCAAGGTCTGCTTTGTGGGGGGGAATCCAACCTAAAAACTCCCTCAATTAAATTTTCTAAAAATATTTCCATCCAGCTCCAAATCACACAGTAGAATATTCCTTCACCAGTGATACTTACATGATGCCTGGATGCCATTTCAAAAAATTTCACAGTTATCTAAGCCAGAACAGTTGATCAGAATCACATTTTTCATAGATATTCATCGGCTGTATAATAAAACAGACAACTTATTCTAAAAAAAGGTTTTTCAAATTAAATGAAATAAGCTTCTTACAAGAATTTCTACTTCTTATTACATAATAAATGGAATAAGTTTTTTCAGGTAACTTTCATGACTTAGTGTGTAATGCCTTTCCACTTCTCCTGGTTCTGATGAATTATCAATTGCTTCACAACACAAGTGGGGAAATAGTGGAAGAGAAGAAGGAGATATGGTGGCAGTTCATGTATTTGTTAGTTTCCGACACCAGTTAGCTTAAGGGTAATCTGACTGCATTTCCTCCCAGTTGAGAGCTTCTAGAGGACAGCAGTATCAGATTTGTTTGCTGTCAAAGAAGTTTATTTCTTTGCTACCATCCTAATTTAGACCAGGTAATTCTAACAGTAATAGAATTGAGGTGAGGATGGAGATGAGTTTGTATTTTAGAAACTTGTATCATATTGATTTTTGATAACCAACAATATTTATCTTTCATTGATCATTAATTTGTTGCTTATTTCCTATTCATTTGTCTTAGGTCAAGTTCCCCGAAAGCAGACTCAGAGACAGAGTTTTGCATGGAATGTACAAGACCATGGGGGACTGCAGGGAGTCAGAGAGGCTGAACTGCAGTGCAGAGGCTTAGCAAAGACCTCAGTATGATGGGGGGCTCTGGAGCTGATGGCCCTTCAGAGATATCTTGAATTGAGTCTGAAGAGGGCTATTCTTCCACCCTGTCTCAACTAGTTGCTAGATGCTCATGCACCTGTGAGGGAGCATAACTTTAGTGGCTCCCTCCAATCCAGGGAAATTCCCAGAGAGGACTGGCTCTGAGCCAAACTGCAAGTAACTTGGAAAATGCAAGCCTCTGCCCCCAGTGGGGGGACTAGATCCACTTCAATGACCAGTGAATGTGCGTGTTTTCAGAACGTGAAAACTGCTGTAAAAGAAAACACAGTATTTAGTTACTCGGATATGCTGAGTAGTAGTAAACAAAGTAGTGTGATTATCAAGTTTCGAATAATTAGAACACAACAAATACACTTAAAGCCAAAGCTATGTGAATTATAATTTATGTTTTTTCTGGGTGATTCAGTTGGAGGAAGAAATAATTCAAAATTTATACACCCTTAACAATATTTATTAGCAAGGAGTGCCGTAAAAATGCATATTAATAGCTTCCTGACACATAATAGATAACTGCTTTATCTTACAGGAACACTTAAACATTCTATTCATAATATCACTGCACAGACCTTTGTGTCATTTTTTGTCTTTTGGTTGCTGTTGTTTTCCTGGCTAATCCAAGACTGGTTATTGGTGCTCCTGGGAGGCAGGCATTTGGATGGTGGCTCTCTCATGGGGCCCATGAGAGAGAAAGTCCTCCTGGATGAGATCTTGTATAGGTAGGTGGATCTACAAAGGAAGCCTGCCCACTTAATACTTTTTTGAGCTAGGTCCTCCATTCTGCTTTCCTTTTGGCCCAAATCTCTCTCAGCTCCTGTGGTACCTTCCACAGGATCTTGCTGCTGGTTTCTCTTACCCACTTTGGGTGGGATATCAACAAAAGCACTCCCACCTAGATGCATTCTACCTGTGGTGTTCTCAAGATACCCATTCCTACTTGTGCAGCAGAAACGGGAATGCAGAACATTACACTGCTGCCTTTCCCCCCAGATGTCCACCTTTCCATTCTCTAGTGCGCACAGGTCACTAAGTCTACTGCAAGGACAATTCTGGCACAAAGGGAAATTCCCATTCAGTATGTCTATTTCTCTGTCTACAAGTGAATTATCTGTGATTAATCCTTAGCACTTAATACAGGGTCTAAGAGGAGGAATGGAACAAACAGTGGTTGAATGAACAAAGACTTAGCTTTCCAACAACTCTTTACAAGAAAATTTTGTTAACTCTTTAAAAAGATTTTTATCAAATTAGAACCAAAGTTCTCCCATTCCATCTTGTACCATTTTCATTGGGGAGCAACATCTGCTCCCCAACTCCTTTACAAGGCATATTATATACAATAAGACTGCAGTTAAGTCACCCACAGCCTTCTCTTCTTTTTGGCCAACCAACATCATTTCCGTGATCCCTTCCCCTTGGGTTTCCAACCCTTTAATCATCTCTGCTCTCTTCTAGATCCAAATGTCCCACTTATTTTTAAACTTGTAGAGACCCAAATGGAAATCTATCGTAATGATGCTGTAAAAGTCTGGCAAATTTCAGGGAAAACCATCTGTTTGGTCCTTCCTCATTATCTTCTTGCTGCCTTTTCATTAAGGGATTCTTAGGAAAATCTGTAAAATTTATTTTTAAAATGAATTCAACAATTTCTCTTCTATTTGTATGCACATAATTTCTGTGCAAAGCTGGATTCACAACTGAGGATGTTTAAGCTCACAAACATAAGCGTTTGTGCAATGTATTCAAATGTATCTTGCACTTACATTCAGAATCTAAATGTAGAATATTAGTCTTTTTTAACGTTCTTTAAAATGTTTCATTTTTGGGGCGCCTGGGTGGCTTAGTCGGTTAAGTGTCCGACTTTCGCTTAGGTCATGATCTCGCGGTTCGTGGGTTCGAGCCCCGCGTCGGGCTCTGTGCTGACTGCCGGCCCAGAGGCTGGAGCCTGTTTCAGTATGTGACTCCCTCTCTCTCTGACCCTCCCCTGCTCATGCTGTCTCTGTCTCTCTCTCCTAGAAATAAATAAAACATTAAAAAAAAAATTTAAAATGTTTCATTTTTATGTATTAACAGTGGCATTGTGTTGGATGAGTTATTTTTCAACTTAAAGGATTTTTTTGCTTGTCTTTACTTAAACCTTTACCATGGTCTTGGCGTAGATCCCCTGAATAAGAATGAAAATTACTAGTATTACATAGCCTTCACTGTGTGTTGGGCAAGTGTTTTAGATGTATTAACATTTTTAATTTTCATGCCAATTCAATGAGCCAGGTACTGTCGTCACCCTCATTTTTCAGATGAAGAATCTGAGGACAGAAGGGCTAAAGACTTGGCCAAGATAACACTTACTGAAGTTCAGAGCTGTGGTTTAAACATAGGAAACCTAACCCTAGAATTTATGCTTTTAAGACTTGCGGACGTATTAATGAACATAGGGGTGGACTGGCCCTTTTGTATAAGGTTTCTTTCTATCAGTGGTCTCTAATACACAAGCAGAAGTTTTCTTTGTGTTTAAAGATGATTTTTCTTATGCAGTCATTATACTTGAGTACTGATATTGGTTTGACTAAGGAAATGACTCATGGTAGTATCTTTACTAGTACTCTTGTTGCTCCCTCACATTAAGAAAGGTTTAATTTGGGGGAGGAGGGGCAAGATGGCGGAGAAGTAAGGAGCTCCGTACTTGCACTCGCGCCCATACATCACACAGAAAAGATCTGAAGCCATTGGAAACCTTACAAAACCTGAGAGATTGGGANGAATATTGGTAAATCTCACTTCCTTTAGGTAAGATATTGAGCTCATCTTGCCATCACAAAGTGCAAAGGTAACCTCCAGGAGCCCTATACATGTGCCCGACAGCTGTGATGTACCTCTTGGGCTACTCACAAATACAGAAGAGGGCTTGATCTTCTTATCCCAAGTATAATTCACTTCAGAGTCTGTTTTCCAGACCAGATGGTTCTATTGTTACCATTAAGGTCTTCCTGTGGGGCTTCGGAAACTGTGCTGTCTCTTCAGAGAACACTTGAGATCTTTCCAAGAGAACTGTCTGAACTATTAAATTGGGGGTGGTGTGTTGGGACCCCACTAAACTTGTTCCAGCTCTGGCTGTTTTGGTTGTTCTTTATATACTACATTTAAACCTTGAAGAAAATAATTACTTGCTGAAGAAAAATAATTACATTTCAACTTATTTTATTTGGGCTGCTAAACTGAGTAAAACATTCAAATCTGCTTTAAAAAAAAATCCCAACCCCACAGGTTAACTATACCTATTTAAGAGAAGAATTTATCAGAGGATACCCATGGGCATGTTTCCAAATGTACCTTTGTCCTTACTCTGTACATAGGACAGGAAAACACTGCTTATAATCATACTAATGCATTTTAAAGAAATTTCTATCAATGTTCTTTAGCCACTCTGTAATGTTATGAAATGTTCTCTAAACCATTGATTTCTTGGGACACCTGGGTGGCTCAGTCAGCCGAGTGGCTGACTCGATTTCAGTTCAGGTCACGATCCCAGGGTTGAGGGACTGAGCCCTGTGTTGGGCTTTGTGCTGAGTGTAGAGCCTGCTTAAGGTTCTCTCCCTCTCTCACTTACTTTTCTCTCTCTCCCTCCCTCCCTCCCTCCACTTTTCTCCCCTGCTCTTTCTCTCTCTGAAATTTAAAAAATAAAATAAATATTTAAAAAACACAAAGAGAGGCACCTGGGTGGCTCAGTCAGTTAAGCATCTGACTTCGGCTCAGGTCATGACCTCATAGCACGTGAGTTCGAGCCCCATGTCAGTTCAGTGCTGACAGCTCAGAGCCTGGAGCCTGCTTCAGATTCTGTGTCTCCCTCTCTCTCTCTCTCGCCTCTCCCCTGCTCATGCTCTGTCTCTCCCTTTCTCTCTCTCTCTCAGAAATAAACACTAATTTTTTTTAAAAACCACAATGATTTCTCTTTTAAAAATATATGCATATATTAAGAAATACTTCAGTAACACATATATTTCCTAGTGTGCCATGATTTTTAAAAGAGCTAGAGTAAAATATTAACATTTATCTCCTAGAAAATGGAACGGAGGTCACTGGGGACGGAGACAACTTTTCATTTTATTCATTTCATCTAATGTCTGGATTTCTTTTTAAACCTTATACACATATTTTTAAATAAGTGATTATCTGAGTAATGAAATTACTGTTTTTTTATACATTTTCCTACCTCAAATGAAAATAGTATTTAAAAACACCAAATGTTTCTTCAGGTCTCTCATAATAGTTTAATCACTCATTGTATTTAGATTGTTGGTTAGTTTGACTTGAAAAAGGAAAGGTGCCTATCTTTATTATCTTAGAATATTAGCACTGAAAGGATGTAGCCTATTGCTTTATGAAAAGAACTGACTTTAAATGATACTAAAACATTTTCCAAGTTCACACAACTAGTGAGTAGCAAAATTGGAAGTAGAATCCAGATCTCTTAATTCTATCCAGTACTTTTCTTTCTTATAAAACTATCCCATCTTCCCTAAGTATTAATTACTTATATTTTCAAAATCATACTATAATTTGCAACTGTAAAAATTTGCAGGTATATTCCATTAATTTAATTATACCATACAGCCATGACTTAGAAGACTTAAAGTCTAAAGGCATTAATTTAATTATACCATACAGCCATGACTTAAAAATACATACAAGGTATAAATATCATATTCATAGATCAAATGAATTGCCACCATGTTAGGTAAAGAATTAAGTGCTAGAAAATACACTCAGTTTTAAAAACACAATGGTGCTCACTTGGGAGAAAACTCATTATTGAGGGATGGAGGATTCTAGATGAAAATAATGGACTCATTTAATGATTTATATGCTGCCATTCTTCTATTAGGATTGCAAAGGAACCTTCTAATTAGACCTCATGAAAACTCCTTAATACTAAGTATCTTCTTTTTTTAAAAAAAATTGAGAGACACATATGTTCTTCTAAAAGCCTTATATACTAGATGTTTTATTCAAGGGCTTGGTAGTTATGAAAAGAAAAAAAAAACAGTAGGTAATTCTAGGCTACAAGAAGTAGAAAGCATGAAAAATGATCAGCCTTGATGCTGAAATGTAATTCAAAGGCAGACCTTATTAAAAATACACCATAGTAAAGGAGAATGTGAAATCAGTGCATTGTTCTACTGGAATCATAGTCTAATTATTTCCTTTTGCTATTTATAGCAGGGCTTAGCTCAGCTCTTGGAATCAGTGAATAGAGATGTAGGATGCTTGGCATATCCCCTTTCTGTAGCTGGGGAAACATATGTGCTCTGCTCCTTGAACAGCTGACCTCTACCAAGTGAGAGAATGTCTCAGAGGAATAGTTCCTTTCTATATAGTAGCAGTGACATAGTAGTGAGATAGCAGTCTTTAAGTGTTTGCTGAATAAATCAGTCAGTACCTGTACTGCTTTCTCCTTTCCATTCTTATTCCATAGGTAAGCATTGAAAAATCTTCAGAACATGTATTTTTTACTCCTTTCCATTGTACTATTTCAAACTGGAAATACATAAAGAAAAATAGAAACTGGATGATTTCAGGCCAAATTCCTAGAGAGAAAAGAAAATGAGGTTAAAGAAATTTTCTTATTTGTAACTTCCTGGATGTTAAATTTTTAGGATAAAATGAATTCTCATTGTTTTACCATTGCCTCCTTCCTAGAAAAGATTGTCATTGCTAGTAACCCTCATGTGTGTGTGGTTTTATTTCCACTTAATATACTCTAGTAGGGTGATCAATGATATGTTATTTTTATTTTCATTTTTATTTTTCTTAAGCAGAAACCGAGGCTTTCAAAAATTAAGTATCTGGCCACATGAAGAAGCCACTAAGTTAAGGATCGATAGGGCTTCTAAAGAGTTTAAAGAAGAAACTTGGGTAAGGAGAGGTAGGTCCTGAATCAGTGGAATGTGAGAAGTTACTGGCACTGGGCAAAGAGACAAGCCCAAGGGAAGAAGGCTGACTCACCAGGAAGTGGAATTAGCACAAAAGGTCAACTTTCTCTCACAGATAAAGGAAAACTCAAAAGTCATATGTCTGATGATAAACATAAAGCTTAGACACTTTGGTAAAAACATAACGTGCCCAGAACATAACTTTTCTAGAAAAATTTGAATAAGATTTTGAGTAAGATTTAAATGTGGGAAAAACATTTTTTAAACTGGGTACCTTTTGGGTCCCCAGGCAAATTAAGGATTGATTCTGGGTCCCTTGTCACATCTGGGTACTGCTAAGAGGATGAAAGAGAGAAAGATTTCAGTTTTCATTTCAAAACAAGCAGATAAGAACAAAGGAAAATGAGAAATGACTGTGTGAAAATAATAAAGCAAAATTAATTTTAGTTTCAAAATATCATTGCTACCATTTAAACTAAAGAATAGCTTTTCTAGTAAGGCTAGCACAGGCTCACTTCATTACAACTCAGGGTTGGGGCTGAGATGTTAAAGACACCAGACAAAGAGAAAAGCTAAATATGAACATCTTCATGAGGATGTGGGGGAACCATTAAAATTCATTGGTTCAAGCAGTCCATTAAAACATTTTCCAGCACTCTTACAGAGGCTGTGGAAAAACTGGGAACTCATATTTCTCACTTTAGGATGTGGAAAAACTGGGAACTCAAATTTCTCACTCTAGGATGTGGAAAGTTTAAATTATAAGAAGATGGAAAGGAAGGAAATGACAAAAAGAAGGAAAACCATGATTCAGTTATGGCTAATCTAAATTTATTGGCATTTTTCAATTAAAGAAAATGCAGAGAAGATCAAACAAAAGGATGAGGATGATATAAAACTGCAGTTAATTTATGTACTAAAAGAAGAGGAAAAGGGAGGATTTTTAAAAATAACGCTATTAACAATGAAGAGAAACACTCACTAGTCTAGACTGTACTTCATTTCTTAATTCACAATTACAATACATATTTGTTGAGTATGCTCTCTACATCATGCTTGTGCCTATAAGAGGGCATGAAACAGCCGCTTGACCCTTCTGAATATGCCAGTATCAACTAAAGTGGAAACTATCCCTTAGCATCAGAATTGCTGCTATTTATTGTTTCTCATGTTCTAGGTACTATGCAAGACAATTTATGTTATATTTCATTGAATTCCTCTAACCGCTCTGTAAAGCAGGCATACCAACAGATATAACAGGTGAGAACACTGAGGTGCAGAGAGAGCATCTCTTCGAATCTCACATGACAAGTAAATAGAGAGCCAAGGTTTAAACCTAACTATATATATATCCTTGATCATGCTCCTTCTACTATGCCATGCTTGTTGTCACCTCCATCTTACCCAAGATGGAATTTGCAGTTCAATGAGAAAGAGAATGAATTCTGAAGACATAGAAACCAAAGACAGTACTTCTGGGGGAGGAGGGCTAAATAAGAGAATTTTAAATGTTAGCATGGGAAACAGAGAGTATACAATGTGAGCACCAAGCCCAGTGCTTGGTTTTTTCATAGATGTTCAATGTACAATGATATTGATGGAAAATGATGAGGAGAAAGAAGGCTGACATAAGGCATATGGCTAAACAATTAACCACGTATAAAGATGTTTCTTTTCCTCTGAATGAAGTTTATAGGGGAATGTGTGGAGTCATAATTTCAAAGAAATGAAGGGAAGTATACACAACTGTCATATCAGAGAGATGACTCCTACAGCTATGGAAACAGAATATGCCATCAACATCTGAGGGGTTGGAGGAAACTCCCCAGATAGAGTGCATCCTTATCCCTTCAGGCATCATGCAAGAAGGGCAAGGAATTTTAAAGATTTGAGGTTTAAAAAGTTTAGAGTACGTTATATACTTTATAATTATTTGTTTTGTCATTTATTTCTGTTAAACTTATAAAGCCATTTCTGTGTTAAAGGTGTTTTCCAGGGAGAAAGTGATTGTCTGGTTTCTTATCTTTTCTCAAGCATATGTAGGTCATAGGAGGTTATTCAACATTATGAGTTTTTACCATCACCTTTGTAATAACATCTTCTTTCTTTTTCTTTCATGACACATCAAAAAGATTTGAAGGCACTCATAATGCCCTTGGACATATTTTGAAAGAAAAAGATAGACATTTGAAATTAGGGAAAACCTTAAATATTTACAGATAGTAGATTTTGATCACACAGAGTGAAGAACTACCTAAATAGTATAGCTGTAGAAAGTGGCCATCAAGTACAAAACTCCAGGTAATATTAAATATAAAACCAAATAAATTTTTTAAAATATCACATTTCTTAAGGTATCTTAACATGGCTGAACCATACCTAAGCCTGTCTTATCAAAGTTACAACTAAAAACCGGGCTGAATTTCTTGAGTCTACATTTAAGATGTTTCAATTCACATATTTCTAGTGTGTAATTTTTTTTAGTCTCTTTCCCTTATATACTGGTAGAAAATTATATTTTCCTAAAATATGCATATAAGTATTTCATGATCCTTACTAATATGAAAAGTAAGGCATTATTTTCACCTTTGCTAAAGTAAAAAATTAAAGAAGCATGTGCCTAAATTTGCTAACTACGCAACAGTATAAAAAAATGAGACACAGTCACCATCCAAAGGCAACAATTCTGAATATTTCCTACAGAGCTGTTTGTGTGTTTTGGGGAATGGAGAAGGATGATAAGCATCAACTGGACTTCTTTGTAGACTGTCAAGATCGTGACATGTACTGTTCTTGTTGTTCCCTGGGACCACTGCCTTTAAGAGAAGCATGATCTCAAAAATTCACAGCAGTGCACTTCTCAAGGAAATAAATTATTTTCTCTACTTAAAAAGTAGTAATCCTTTTCTAGAATATAAACAGTTCTTTACATTATAGATACCACGTACAGTGGGTTCAAATTATCCAAACTCAATCTGCATAGTTTTGCATAGTCATGATTCATAGGTGACTTCTTGGTGACCTAGCAGTAAACTTTGTCTTCCTATTATGGGCATGGTTCCCAAATTCCTAGTCTCAGTTTTCTTCCATGCACCGTGAAATTATTTTCGTACTTAAATCTAAAGATATCAGGAGGGTAGAGAAGGCCTAATTATACCCTATTCTGAAATGAATTCCCAGGTACCACCTTATTTTAAAAGGTTTTATTTAAGTAATCTCTACACCCAACATGGTGTTTGAACTCATGACCCTGAGATCAAGAGTTGCATGCTCTTCTAACTGAGCCAGCCAGACNATTTAGCTACACAGCCTTTCTTTCAATAACTATTTAGACAGGTATTAGTTTTACTGGTTTCTTGCTCAACCTTAGTTCTTATTTCCATATGTGTTTTCTAAGATTTATGTTTCACTTGCTGAAGAATGTTCACAGGTGGGTTTTTGGTACATCTGAAAAATTGAGATCAACCAGTTTTTGTAGAATACCTGTTAACAATGCCTCAGAACAGGTGTTTCATGATGTACACTTTGAACACAATGTATGAGTTTTCTTAAAGCAGATTTGATTATTAAGATTAAACTTTCTTGGGACCAAAGAATCTCTATAAATATATTAATATAAGACATTTCAGTCATACATTCTCTCCCTGTCTTACCCTGTTGTTGAGTTATAGACAAGTAACAGAATCGGGAAATTAAATATCTTTTAAATAAAGTTTAAAAAAAAAATAAAACAAACTTCTCAAAAAGGCAAGATAGGCTTTAGATTTATTAGTATCTCCTGTACTCCACTCCCCCTTCCCTCCATAACAGGTAAATGAAATCAGTTATGTATATAGGACTAGAATATAACATCTCCTCTTCTTGTGAGCCAGTATTACCACTTTTATAATTTTGTATTAATAAAATTATTTTTATTAACCAATTTATTGAAAATGAGAAAATAATGTTTGGGTGAGAGCAAATGCTAGGCTAAGGAATGAGACGAGAATTTTAGGCCAGAATAGCAACACTATTCTAAAGTAAGACTTCCTATATAACTACTTTTCATTTAGAACTGGAAATTTCTACTCCCCACCCAACCTCCAGTCAGTTATTTATATTAAAAATTCATTGCTACAGATTTCAATCTGTATATGAGGGTGTTTGAAGAAACCATAAAGACAATGAACTCTATTCTGGAAGTTTAAGAGTTAAGTTTAAAAGACAAATCTTTTATTGGATGTTGGCTAAATTAGATTTTGCTGGATGTGGAAAATGAATACAAGAGCCTTCCCCTTCATATCCCGGAGTAGTCTTGCCACACTCATTGGAATTCATTCCTATTTGAGAACTTGTAACTGGATTTGGTTTCAGTCTCCACAATGAATACATATGGATGCACAAATGGCTTCTAAGCCTTTTGATGTTCACTAAGCGGAAGGAGTGGGGAGCTGTTTCCTGGAAGAGTATGGGGCACTAGGGAGCATTAAAGAAAGAAACAATGGCAGAGGAAATGTCAGTCTTTTGCACTCATGTGTTTCTGCGAACAATATGTTTCATGAGTTTTGGTGCCTTGAATGGACGTGTTACAGGTTCCAGTCCTGTTCCCACCACTGTCATGGGGACCATACATAATACCTTTACACTTTAGTCTTATGTTTAAAAAAACCAACATTGTACCCACTTCCCTGAGTCATTTAATGGGGATACTGGATTGTTTTGATTCCAGACAATATGAAAAGCTTTTTGAAACATATGTAGTTAGAAGATCTATGAAAAAGTATGTTTATATCAAGTCTTATTCTTTCTACCCTCCAATACCCTCCATTAATTATCTTATTCCTTTTTGAAAAATTTAAAATTTTTTTAAATTTATTTCTGAGAGAGAGAGAGAGAGAGAGACAGCGTGAGCAGGGGAGGTTCAGAGAGAGAGAGACACAGAATCCAAAACAGGCTCCAGGCTCTGAGCTTGCTGTCAGCACAGAGCCTGATGTGGGGCTCAAACCCATGAACAGTGAGATCATGACCTGAGCTGAAGTTGGACGCTTAACCGACTGAGCCACCCAGGTGCCCCTAATTATCTCATTCTTAAGGATAGAAAATACTAGAAAAAATATAAAGAGCAACCCTCCATATCCTTATCCACCAGAAGCAAACTGTTTAACTTTCAACATGTATCCTTACAGTCATGTAAACATGTACACGTGTTTTGTTAAAGTAAGAATTAAAATTTCATAAATTATAACAAATGGAACTAATTTTTTTATTAAGCATAGTTATGCAAATAGAAGTCTAGCGTGGATTTTATTTCCCGCAAAACTTTGTTTTTGCTAAACAACTACCCAAATGTTCATTTTTGTTCTGATTTTAAGTCACAGTAATGCTTAACAAGTTTTTAAATGGATTTTGTAGGATTCAAACATTTCACATGTATTATTGAGCATATACCATCCAAACCCTTGGTTTGTTTCAAACTTATAGAAAGAGAAATCACAGTAATCTGGAGAATGCCTTACTCAGAAATTCATACATGAACTGGTCACCTGCCAAGGCCCCAGTCAGAGTCTAATCTGCTCTTAAACTTATTACCTTAGCAGTTTCAATGCTAAATATGGTTGAACAGCAAATAATAAAGTAACAGTTATCTATTACCTATAATTTCCAAAGAACTGTGTTAGACACAAAAAGTATAAGCCATGGTTCCTATTAAAAAAAAGGAATGACTCCTCATCCTGTCATAGTTTTAGAGAAATCTCTAAAGAGAATTATTCCATACCCAATCTCCACTGTGACATTCAGTTAATTAAACCATTCAGGAATGAAAGGTATTTAAATTTCAGGTGTTCTCAGACCTGGCTCAGTTCTCTCCATTCCTCTTTTGTCTATATTTAGAGCTGAGCATGATCTCTAATCCCCCCTCCTTTTATTCTAATTATTACCAAAGTGTCTATTAATTGAACATTAGGCTCTTGGTAATACTCTATATTAGCATGTGTCCAGCATGTCTAAAAATAGCTTATTTAACCTTTACATCTAGCTTTTGAGATTGGTATTTCTGGTTAGTAGCTATTTGCCCTAAAAAACCCATCTTCCCCTTTTTCCTGGACATATAACCCCCTTGTTTGAGATTACATTTCTCAGCATTCCATGCTCTTACGTTCATATCCCATTGGTGAGAATATTAGTCACATGACCAATGGACGTGAGGGGAAGAGCCAGATCTCTCCATACGGGACTTTCTTTAAAAAAATTGCTCATGCTTGACTTCCTCTTTTCACCCTCCATGCAGGCTTCCTGGATTTACTGAGACCCAGCTTTGTCCTTGTGAATGTGGAACACGTCCTAAGAATGATCCAGTGGCAGGATGGAAGGTATCCATATCCCTCAGTGGCTTAGGGGAGCAAAACTGCCCACCCAGCTTCCAAGGCCCACCTTAACACATTTACATGAGAAGCAAGAAACAGACTTCTAATTTAAGTCATTGTCTTTCTCAGAGCATTATATTTTGAGATCCCTTTCTTCCAACAGCTTAGCCCCAGCCTGAGTTAATGAAGAATTATTGGCTTTGTTTTACAGATCAAGAAAAGTGAAGTTCGTGGGCATAAGTCACTCATGTCTTAAGATTTTTCCAGCTTCCCCTTCTTGCTCAGTGGAGCATATTTCTAATGAAAGTGATTCCCTCTAGAATGGGGACAGAACAAAACCAAGTAGGCCCAGGATCAGAAACACTCATCCCTTATAGGATCCAAGTCAAAACTCTCTTTAATCTCTCCATTTCTAGATCTCAAATGAGCTCCCTTTTGTTTGACAGTTTTCCTCAAGAGATTTGCTTTCTCAGAACAGCCTGTCTTCACTGTAAGAAGTTTATAAAAGAGCTTTTCAGGGTCATAGGTTATGTGGCATCACACCAGCCTACCTCAACACCTCTGACAAATGACAGTGGAAGAAAGGATTCTTTCCACATGAGTTCCTCTTCAGTATCTACCTCTTAAGGAGTATGGTATTCCTTACAAAAGAAATCCATCATCTTGTTCTACAAACAAATACCATTATTACCAAAGTTGTGTTCTACTGACCAAATAGCACAGCCGTAGAAAGAAGAGCTTCATAAAACAAATAAGTAGACCTCCTCTATAAGTCAATAAGACAAAAACCTTGAGAGTAAATCAAGACAAATGGGAAACCAGCTGGAGGAAATCAAATAGGCAAAGCAGGTGGGTTGGCCTGTGTTTGGGAAGATGAAACACAGCATGAGGCATTGCACATTAACCCAAAAGCACGATCTATAACCTTTGTCAGGCTTTGAACTAAGCTAAATGCATGACTTATTTAAGAAGAGCTGGTAGCTGGGAACTGGTTGGACTAAGAGTGTCAAGACCAATTCTGAAGATGTTTTCTTATACTTAGCCTGTTTTTATGTTCTCTGAAGATTGCCAAACAGCTAGTAGCAGATGGTCCTCATCTAAGTGTGATTTTAAGTTCTGTCAGGGATGGCATGATTGACTATTTCCCAAGAGTAGCAGGAAGAAGAAATTCTTGTAAAAAATGCCTGTGTTATGTTGGGTAGCTACAAAACAGGCAAAGGATGAGTATACCTTTGACAGGCTCTTCCTTGTTAGGACAAAAACAATACTGGGCCAGATAGCCCTCAATGACTACAACACATATCTGTGGACACTCAACAAGGATAAAAGCTCAAAAACTGAACTATAGCACCACCTGGAATATATACCTTAGGCAACATAATCTTGTATCCAGCAACACCATAGCCTTTTTCCAGAAGAGACTGCCTTGCTGTTGAGGAGATAGATTTAGATATCACAGTTGATTCCATTTTGGCAGGATTCATGAAGCCAAAAATAATTGCCTCCTTCATTTTGGGCCTCTAAGAATGCTTCTGAAGTTGTAGTTCAGGCATGAAAACACACACACACACACACACACACACACACACACACAATAGTGCCAGGAGTCTGATTTCCAGTAATGTCTGGCTAATATCATAAGACAGCCTCGCCTGATTTTTTATACAAAAAGATAAAAACTAACAAATTCCAAGACCTTGAATTTTTAGAATCCGGGAGCTCTTACATCCAACTGAAAGATGATGGATTGGAAAACACAATTGAGAGCCACTGATGCGAAGTCTTTGCAACACAGCAAGCTGCCCTGGATGAAGAAAGTAGAGAAATCCCCAGACCATTTGTCCTTTGGCTCAGAAACAACAGATTATACCAGTGAAAAAATTGAGTTGTCCCTCTCCTGCATGGATGTACTGCATGATGAAGCAGTCAGTGAGCCTTCTGTGCCTCACATGTGCTCACTACCATGAATACAGCTCTTCCTCGACAAATGAGAGACTGCTTCTCCCAGAAAACAGCCTGAGAGTAGTAAGGAGGTTTGTCAAATTTAGCAAATACTAACAAAGGATGGCCAGTTAATTTGAATTTCAAATAAACTACCAACAATATTTTATGTGTCCCAAATAGTAAATGGGGTCTAACGAGAAATTTTTTTAGTGTAAGTACATCCCTAATACTTATGGGACATATTTACGCTTAAAAATTATTTGTTGTTTATCTGAGATTCAAACTTAACTGGGCGTCCTATACTTAATCTGACAACTGAAGAAAGGGTGGAAAGAGAAGATAGCATTGTCATGTTGCATTATGGAGATATCGATCCCATAAATAAAAGTGGTATAGGTTGAGGTAAAGATACAAAAAGCGCTTGTGACAATTCTAACTGGATGTTATAAATTTATATCTGTTAAATCTGTTTGAAACGTTGTCAGTGGAAAGGATAATATCCCAGACAAGCCCAAACGGCAGAATCACTACAATGAAGACTGCTTCTTAGAAACTAAGAATTGGGCTAGAAGGAACTTTCATTGATCTGCCTTCTAGCCAATTTATAGCTAGTTTCCAACAGACACTGAATGTCATGAAGGGAAATCCATCTGTCCATCAGTTGACAAACATTGAGTCTAACCATAGCTTCTTTCATTAAGGGCAAAGAAAGGAAAACAAAGCAAAACAAGGGAAAATATATTTCAGAACATGGAAAGTAACCACTATCGTAAGAGACATAAGAACATAAGAGAAGTATTTTTTATACTGCTTGACATACAATAGTAGCAAAAGAATATGAAGTTCATGAGACAAGAGCCAGAAGTCAAAAGGGTACACCGAGAAGCGAGGTATGTCAGATAAAGAAACTTTAGGACTTTAGAATTAAATATAGTCCAAGTGAATAGAAATTTTATTGGAGTCGGTGAAGGAATTAAAAATGTAGAATCAGAGTTTAACTATGAGATGCTCTCTCAGAACTTATCAGAAAAAAAAAACAAAGATAAAACTGAATCTATTTAAAAAATGAGATGACAGCTAGAAAGAATAATTTTTCAAGAAAAAAACAATCTAAATTCACTATAAAGAAAAAGTACATCGGATTTGCCTTCTGCAATTATAAATGCCAGAAGAGAGTGGAGAAATATCTATAAAATTTGAATAAAAATTGGTCCACCAAAGTCCACATTTACCTAAATTATCCATCTTGTGTAAAATAAAAAGACATTCTCACATATGAAAGATGCAGAAAACATATCACATGTGTACATTTCTTAATAATAAATTGCATTGAGAAATCTTGTATGTGTTCAAGAAAGTAATCAAATTAAGAATTCAAATCTCTTCATGTCCTGGAGAAGGTGTCTTGGGGCTTTCCATACCCATCTGTAGAACACTTTAGTGGTATGGCAGTGTGGTTCTCAAATGTATGAGAACTAAAAAGGAGTGGGTGGCATTTGAAACCACCAGGAGGTAAGTCCCATTTCAGATTAATTAAATCAGAAATTCAGTGGGGTGCCTGGGTGGCTCAGTTGGTTAAGTGTCAGACTTCGGCTCAGGTCATGATCTCACCGTTCATGGGTTCGAATCTCGCATCGCGCTCTGTGCTGACAGCTTGAAACCTGCTTCAGATTCTGTATCTCCCCCTCTCTCTGCCCCTCCCCCACTCACACTCTATCTCTCTTTCAAAATTGAATAATGTTAAAATTTTTTTGAAAAATCAGAAATTCAGAGCAGCAGGTGTAGAAGTGGGCATTGAAAGTCTTAAAACCTCCAATTTGATTTTCATGTGTAGCTAGGGTTGAGACCCATAGTTTAGTTTCAAAACAAGCCTGAGATCAGAGGCCTGGGTTTGAACTCCTTACCTAGGACTTCCGGGACAAGTTGTGAATGCAGGCAAATGACTCAATCTTTGTGTACTAAATTTATTCATTTTACAAATTGCTATCATCATAGTTGTGCCAGAAATAATAACAACACCTGTTTCATACATTTGTCATTAGCGTAAAATTAGAAAATATATGTGCCATTCACCCAGGAAGATTTATACAATTTCTAGCATCAGCACAGTAGTTTCATGGTCTTTTCTGGGACTGGCAGTGTGTGTCTTGCTGTTAAGTTGGCCTTTCTTCCACAGATCACTTCATTCAATGTTATTTCCAGCACGTTTCAGTTCTACAGAGAGCCAGGCTTGAAAGGACCTCTGAACTTTGGACCCTCCCGTATCTTTTAAAGTAAACCAATCCTGGTGCTCTCCTCACTTCGTTTTTTCTCAAACAACTGTGACCCTCACAGAGCACAGCCCTGCTCTCTCCTGCCTCTGCATCTTTGCTCCTTGCTCCCTGGTTCACACACCTGCTATGGCCTCACTAACTCGTCTTTCCTCTTCACTGTGCTTTCTTGCCTGCTCTAGCTCTCGGTGACCTTGCCTAGCGCTCATATCAACTTCGTCCTATTCCCCAATACCTACCTTATAAAATGGACTTCTCTATCATTTATGATTTGTACATATTTACCCTAGATAAACTTTAATTTCCTGTGGGTGATGGAGGAAGAAGGGAGAGTGATGTGGAAAGAATATGTAACAATGCACAAAAATGCTCATGATTAGGTATTGAAATGAACAAAGAAGTGGGACTCCAAAATGAATATGCAATATTGATTCAATTATGGAAAACCGCATAAGGCAAAGACTGGAAAAATAAACTAAGGGGCTGGCAATGGTTATCTCTTAGTGGTCAGATTATGAGGCACTTTTATGTTTTCTTCATACTTTTCTCTATTTCCCATGAACAAAATTTATAAGTTCTAAAATAAGTCACCACATGTTTTATAAAGAAAAAGAACTGTGATACTAAATGGTGTATGTAACAGAATCAAACTTTTCAGAAAACATGTATTATGAAAATACAGGAGAAAAGTATAACAAAAATGTTAATATTTATACAATGGAGATATATGAATGATAAATAGGCACATGAAAAATGTTCTGGGTATCATTAGTAACTAAGAAAATGCAAATTAAACCCCCAATGAAATATCAGAACATGACTAAATTAAAATGTCTGACTACACAAGTAGTGCCTCGATGGCTCAGTCAGTTGAATGTTGGGCTCTTGATTTCAGCTCAGGTCATAATCCCAGGCTCGTGGGATTGAGTCCTGCACTGGGCTCTGTGCTGAGTGTGGAGCCTGCTNAAAAGAAAAAAAAGAAAGAAAAAAAAGGAAAAAAAAGAAAAAAAGAAAAAAAAAAGGGAGGAGGGCACCTCTCAGGCAGGGATGGNTCCTTTGCTATTCTTATGCATTTTATTTTTATTGAAGTACAGTTGACACACAATGTTTACATTAGTTTTAAGTGTACAACAGTAATTTGATAAGTCTATACATAATGCTATGCTCACCGCTAGTGTAGGCACCATCTGAGAAGTGACTAAATTTTATCTTCTTTCTAAGAAGTTAGGAATACATAGATAAAAAGTACTATTTGAGGGCCAAATTGGATTCTTTCTTCAGCTTTCCTAAATTTCAGTGGTAAAAAGTAAGTATATATATATATATATAATGCTTTATCATCTGATATATTTTTGTAAGACTAGCTTTTACACTTTTTTCTTTAAGGCAACATTTATTTGAAGTGGCTATTAAACTTCTTGATGAGCTTTTCTGCCTTGGAGTCTGCTGTTAGTCCCAAATAAAACCAAATACCTACTCAGATCTTTTTACCAGTTTACCAAGATTAAATATGTCCAAACCGTAACATTTTTGTGGGCTTGACATTCTGAATTCTGCTTTCAACCCTGGCAGACCTTTAATTTGGGAAGGAAGGGAGAAAGAAATCTCCAGGTTTATGTAGCCATTAGGGGAAGTCAGAACAATAGACCAGATTTAGTCATGCCTCTATTTAAACATCCAGCTGTTCCAACCTGAAGAGGGTCTCTAATTAGTCAAAACTGGTTCTATATAACTTTGGGCCCCATAGTTTAGCAATTAGTCCTTTAAATAGGTTATAGTAGTGGAATATCATTGCACATACAAATCTCTTTATCACAAAAATTTTGTGATAGTTTTTGGAAAAGGAGCGGTAAATTATTTTATTGGAGTGCCTTTATGAATGTCAAGTCTCTGCTTAGTTCTGAGTCTCAGCTGATAGGATTTCTGGTGGATACTATTTCTCTAATGAAACAATTTTACACTTGAAACTGGTTTTCCTTCATTCTTTATTTATTAGTTCTATTAAAGTCCAAACTTCTATACAAAAATTTAAACTTTTTAAAAATATCATTTTGCTTGTGTGTAAAAGCCAAAGTGTTTTCATATAGATATCAAATGTAAGTATAATGAAAACAGTTTCTGACTGCAGTGGCCCCGTTTGTATGCTGGAGATACGTTCCCAGACTCCCAGTGGATTCCTGAATTAGGGGTAGTATTGAACCCTATATATACTATGATATTATACATACATACCTATGACAAAGTTTAATTTATAAATTAGATATGGTGAGAGATTAACAACAATAAGTAATAATAGAATATAACAGTATGCTCTAATAAAAGTTCTGTGGATGTGATCACTCTCTTTCTCTTTCTTTCTCAAAGTACATTATCATATGGCTCTAACCCTTCTTCTTGTGATGATGTGGGATGATGAAGTGCCTATATGATAAAGTGAAGTGGGGTGAATGAGATAGGCATGGTGACTTAGCGTTAAGCTAGTCCTGACTTTCTGATGATAAGTCAGACGTCATCTGCTTCCAGATCATGGTTGACTGTGGGTAATTGAGACCTAAAAAATTGAAACCAAATATTAGGGGAACTACTGTACAAGGCAAAAGAGAAGGGGAGAAACTGTAGTCTTGAAATGCAGAAGATCTGAACTTTGTCCCAATTCTACCATTAATCGTTACTTTCCCTTTGTTTTTTCATATGAAAAAGTTAGGATATTGAAATAAAATATCTGTTAGGTTTTGTTTATTTCTAAAATTTCACAAATCTCATAAGTATTAGAGAATGGGTCATATTCTATTTACTGCTTTTTTTAAATCTTTAAAGCTTTACAGAATATCTAGCACACGAGTATTGTAATGACATAAGAGAATACCTTACAATTTACAAATATCACATGTACTATTAGGTTATTGTTTATTATCTCTTTAGTCCTGTCTCCCAGGAAAACATAATTATAAGGACTAGAACAGATTGTTTCATGAGAAAGGCTTCCTTTGAACAAAGAGGAAGATTCGTACTTCTAAAATCTCATCTGGCAGTTTTTGTAAAATATCTAATCTATTAAATCTAAAATCAAAGCATGCTTAATACTTATTAAAATTGTTTAGCTCTTCATGAAATTTTACATACTTCAGATTAGAAAGAAAATGTATAAATTTTCAAAAATCATACCAATGACACCACCCTTTTTCATTAGCATCATATCGAACTACAAATTTATCCAGGACCCCCTTGAGGCAACATCTGTTCCATATTTACTTTGCTATTACCAATCTTTTCAGTTTTCTTAAACCTATTCCTAAGGATAAACTTGATTTCATAGAACTGTAATTTCCAACACTGTAGAACAAGGCTTCCTTTGTTGAATTCAGAGTCTACAGTACTTAGATTATGCAAGTGTGTTTTTAATGAAAAACTCCATAGGAGGTATTTAGATTGTTATTAATATCAGACTAAACCAGTGGAACTCTATTTGCATATTCCCCTTCACTGCTACTCACAAAGTTATTGTGATGGTTTTATCATTTCCATAATGCTTCACTTTTTTTCTCCTGACTTTTCTTGAGTTTGAGACTAACATATTTCTCACCCCAAGCCTTCTCAGGTGATTCGACTTTATAACTGCCCTCTGGGGCATCTTTATTTCATTTTGATCAACTCTTGGCAAGAAGTGCATACACACACACAAACCTCTCCACAAGTACCAATACACAATCCATTCATTTATGCAATGAACATTTATTGAGCACCTTTTATATTCTGGACACTCTGCTAAATATTGTGGACATCAAGGCAAATATTACCTGCTTTTCCTTTAAGTAGGATGCAGTCTATTGGCTAAGACAGATGTAAAACTAAGCATTATGGTGAATCATGATTAGGTGGTAGAAGTGAGGTGAGTGCAAAGCACAGATATAGATCAACAGTGGAAGGATTGCTAGGAAAACACTTTTTAAATTGAAGATAACAGTGAAGGCTGTGCTGCTACACGATGGAGCTGGGACCAGGGATTCTCTTTATTTTCAAGGGAAGTCCATTCATTCTCCCACAGGGTGTGTACCGTATACACAAGTGGTTCTTAGAGCCTCCTAACTTCACAACATCATTCATTCATTCTCATTCTTCAGACTCAAACCATGTATTCTCATTTCCCAGAGAGAAAACCTCCTTCATTTTGGGATTCTCGCCTTTGGGTTACAACCTTCCTGCACCCTCTTTGTTGTTGTTCACTGACACCCTTGTCATCCCTCCACATTTATCAGGGACCTTGACACTGATCGTTTTCTTTCTTGCCCTCATTTTCCTAGCCAGTTTCAATGTCAGTGCAGACAACCTGAACCAGGAAACTTCCTGCGCAGCTCCCTGATCTCTTCAGTTCCAAGGACCAGCTCTGCCTGGCCCCTCCCAGCTGGACTTTACCAGCGCCCTCTTCATTTTCCTGTTCTGGATCCTTAAACTCCTTTCAGCAACTCCTTGCTTAGCGTCCTGTTTCTCAATCCCTTCTTTTCCGTGCTCCAGTTCTTTGGCCACATCAAGACCACCAACATTTTACTCTCCATTTTCTTTCTATACTTCCAACTTTTCTTGTCTTATCTTGACTTGTGTCTGCCTAAACCCCAAGGCTTATTAATTTATCCCCTGAGACTGAGTGTGCCTGACACAGCACCTGCTGAAGGAAACATGGAGCTTAGCTTTCTCTTTCTCAGCCTCACAGAAATCACTGTAAACTTCTAACAGCCAGTCTCCTTGCTATTTTACTTCTCATTTTCAACAGATGGCTGAAATTCAAATTCATAAGAAAACAGTGATTGTTAGACCAGCACTTCTTTGACTTCTTGACCTCCTTAAGCCAACATCTGACTGTATCATAAACTATCCCCTTCCATTTTAGAGGGAAGAGAGACATCCATTGCCGGTGAAAGCTAGTCTCTCTCTACTTTCAGATCTGGTTCTCATTTCTGCCTTTATCCTCACTCACCTGATTTATCAAGCACCTTCTTCTCTCTTCCCACCAGCCTCTCTCAACTAAAAAACTAAATCCCTTTCTGTGTCTGGTTTCTGCTCTACCCATTTCTCCCCCTCTCTCCTCTCAGACGTAGGTNAAAAAAAAAAAAAAAAGCAACATGTGCTCTTAGTTTCCACTTCCTCACCTATGCTTTATCAGTTTTTATTATAAAATATTTTATATGTGTAAACTGATATGTATATATAAGATGTAAATGATAATTAAAATGTGTCCAGAGCTCAGCTTAGGAAATAGAATATTATCAATACTCTTAAAATAAGCTTATGGAGCACCTGGGTGGCTCAGTCACTTGAGCGTCTGACGGCTCAGGTCACAATCTCACCGTTTGGGAGTTCTAGCCCAACATTGGGCTCTACACTGACAGTGTGGAGCCTGCTTGGGATCCTCTGTTCCTCTCTCTCTCTGACTCTCCCCTGCTCACTGTCTCTCTCAAAAATAAATAAATCTTAAAAAAAAAAAGAAAGCTTGTATTCCCCTTCTCAATCCAACCCCTTCCCCTACAAAAGTATCATGGATTTTGCTGTTTTTCATTTGCTTCTCTATAATTTATATAGACCTCAATAATATATGATTTCATTTTATATGTTTTGATTTTATATCATATCTATAATACTGTTTATATATTCTATAACTTGTTTTGCCTGTTGTTTTTGCTCCTCATTAGTTTTGTGCAAAGTATCTATATTGATAAGCAAAAGCAGAGGTTCATAATGTGTTATACCATGGGAATTTACTATAAATAGATGTTGTTTCCAGTCGTTGCTATTATTCAATTGAATATAACAGGACATTATAGTTTTGTAGTTTAAAAATATTTGATTTTAAGTATTTACTGTGGTTTATTCTATACAAAACGTTCTGCTACAAACATTCTTTGTACATGTCTTATACCGTGTGTGAGAATTTTTCTAGGTCCGGACATCTCTATATTTACTACATAATGTCAAATTATCTTGAAGATTTATTGTTCCAGTTAGGATCACCATCATCAATGTTTAAACGGTCCTATTGTTTCACGTTCTTTTTTAAAAATTTTTTAATGCTTTTAATTTATTTCTGAGAGGGAGAGAGACAGCGTGAGCAGGGGAGGGTCAGAGAGAGAGGGAGGTACAGAATCTGAAACAGGCTCCAGGCTCTGAGCTAGCTGTCAGCACATGACCTGAGCCGAAGTTGGACGCATAACCGACTGAGCCACCCAGGCACCCCATTGTTTCACGTTCTTTCCAATTTTAGTATATGTGTTGCCTAAGTGAGTACATCATTGTTTCACATTCTTAATGTCACATGGTATAACAGCAGAAAATTACAAATGTTAGATATAAAATTATATTTCATTGTTTTAAAGTTTCTTTAAGATTTCTTTAATGTTTATTTATTTATTGTTGAGAGATAGAGATAGGGAGCAAGCAAGGGAAGGGGCAGAGAGGGAGAGACAGAATCCCACGGAGGCCCCATTGTCAGCACAGAGGCCAACACAGGGCTCGAACTCAGGAACCATGAGATCATGACTGGAGACAAAATCAAGAATCAGATGTTTAACTGACTGAACCACCCAGGCGCCCCTTGTTTTAAAAAAGTTTTTATTAAGACTCTACTTTTTAAGAGCAGCTTTAGGTTTGCAGCAAAACTGAAAAGAATGTACAGAGGTTTTTCTTATATTCCCTATCTCCACACTTGCATACTCTCCCGCTTTATTAATATAACCCATGGCACATTTATTATAATGATGGTCCTACACTGACACATCACAGTCACCCAGAGTCTGTAGTTTACATTATGATTCACTCTTGGTGTTGCATTTTCTCTGGATTTAGATAAATGATATTGACATGTATCCATCATTATGGAGTCACTCAGAGTGTTTTTTCCCTGTCCTGAGAATCTATTGTTCTCAGCCTATTCATCCCTTCTTTTTCCAAACCCCTAGCAACTGCCAATGTTTTTACGTTCCCCATAGTTTTGCCTTTTCCAGATTGTCATACAGTTGGAATCATATAACATGTAGCCTTCTGAGATTGGCCTTTTTCAGTTAGTAATATGCATTTAAGTTTCCTCCCTTTTTTTTTTTTTCATGGCTTGATTATTTCTTTTTAGTGCTAATATTCCATTGTCTGGATGTACTTCATTTTATCCATTTACCCACGGAAGGATGTTTTGGTAGCTTTCAAGTTTGGGCAATTATGCATAAAGCTGCTATAAATACCTGTATGCAGGTTTTTGTGTGGAAATAAGTTTTCAACTTATTTGGGTAAATAACTTTAAAACTTTTGGCCCATCTCAAATTTTTTTTTTTTTTTAATTTTCTTATTGTTGAGTGATTGGTTCTCAGTGTTTTGGTGATCTTATATCTCTGGACCGTAAACTTCACAAGTGTTTGGTTTTTTTCTCCTCCCTCACTTAGGTGGGACCAGATGACTACAACAGACTGGAGTTGGGATTTCCCTCTGACCGCTAGTCCATTGGGTTCTGATAATATCCCAGCAGGTTAGGCTCAAGTTAACTAGTTTCTCCTGAAGTCAGGCCTTGTTTAAAAAGAACACAGATGATCTGATTTATTTTAGAATGCTTCCTTTTCTCCTCCCCCTACTGGGGCACGATTTTTCTCTGATATTTATTGTGGGAAGCTGGTAGAGCTCTCAGAAGTAAAGCTTACAGTATTGTGGCTCTTCTTGGCTAGGTTCCTATAGCGTTTTTAACTCTCAGATTTGTCCAAACTGATTTCCTAGCAACTTGTCAATCCAGGCCTGGCTTTCTTACTGCGTTCCTGGCTCCCAGGTTGGTTTCCACTAGTGAATCTGCTCAGGTAAGCGATGACAGCCTTTCTTCTCCTGTCCCTCCAATCTGGGGCACAACGCTCTCTCCGTTCTCCCCTTTTCTCGGGATCCAAGAACAATTGTTGACTTTCCATTCTTTTCAGTCTTGTACTTGTCATTAGAATGGGGCGTTGTCCAAGCTCCTTATGTGCAGAATTGGCTTTTCTGATTCTGTTTTTTGGGGTGTTTGTTTTTGTTTTCTTGGTTAGTAATGAGGTTGTGTACTTTTCGTATTTTAATTGGCTATTTGTGTATTTATGTTCCCCCCAGTTTTCTACTTAAAAATTATTTAGTAAGGATTATCTATAAACTTTGAATGCTAATTGTTTTCAGTGGTATAGACTACAAACACATCATTTCAGTTGCGGCATATTTTTACTCCTTCCTCATTTTTAGCATGTCTTGTGATGAACACCATAGTGTTTTTAATGTTAATGAAGTCAAATTCATTAATTGTTTTCTTTAGCTTATTGTTGTTAAATCTTTTCCTACACTACAATGACAAACATCTCATTGCCAAATATGGCTATGCCAAGTTACCTTATAAGGAAACTTTGGTTTAAATCAGGGCCTGCTCTTCACTTCAGCTGTTCTATTTGCCTATTTCTGCACCAAAGAAACCATCATATCTGTTAGGGCAAGTCTCCACACTGCATTTCAATTTTCTTGACTCTAATCCTTCCACTTCAATTGTCTAACCAATCTTTTAAATTTCAAGGAAAATCCATTTTAGAATTAGGAAGAAATTTCATGGACTCAGGATATCAATTTTGGGATAACTGACATATTTAAAACATTGAGTCTTTTATTTATGAATACATCTATTTCTCAATTTATGTTTTTAAAAGCTACTCAAAAAATATAAATTTCTCCATAAAAATTGACTATCTTCTGTTAAATTCATTTTTACTCCTATGTTTGATTCTACAAATTGTATTTTCTGTTTGAGTTTTGAATAATGATTCTCTATAGTCACTGAACTAAGCTCTTTCACTAATTTATATAATTTGTAGCTTTCTATGGGGTTTTAACGGAGATACTCCTATCTGTGAATGAGACTTTTTCCCATTCTTTTTTCTTACATATTTTATTGCATTTGCTTATTTTCATGTGCTTTCTAAGATCCTTAGTTCAATGTTAAATATATGTGATGATGATGAGCATCTTTTATTCCTCTTTAAAAATAATAATTTTACCATTTAACCAAAGACTACTTCATATTTCTTATAAAAAGTTTACAGATATTCTTTGCCAGTTGGGAAAGTTTCTTTCAATTCAGGTTTGCTGAGAATTTCTAATATGAATGAATATTGTGTCTGTCTTTTTTGCAAAAAAGTGAGATGATTTTATGAGCTTTTACAGTTTTTGATATTAATATAAATTAACTTCAAAAATGTTAACTAGCCTATTTTTTGGAGAAATCCAACGTAGTGTGTTTTTTAATATATTGCTGGATTTAGTTTGCCATTATGTCACAGGATTTTTGCATCTGTGTTTATAATAAAGACTGAACCTATAATTTTTCTTTTGAGACTTTTCTTATTGGGTTTTGGAATCAAAATTACAGTGATTTCATCAAAGAAGTAAAAAAAATGTGTCTCCACTTTTTATTTTCTGGAAGAATGTATGTGATAATTGAAAGTACTTGCTCCTTACGTATCTAGTAGAATTTATTGTCACCCTGGGGACATGGGATATTTTGTGAGAGATCACGGTTTAATTTTTTCAATGATTACAGCATGATACAGATCTTCTAGTTCTTTAATATATCCATTTTTGTAAGTGATAATTTTCTGGAAATGTGCCCATTTCATCTAAGTCATCAATGTACTGTCTGCAACATTTTGCGATCACTCCATCTTTTGTCTGTTCTGAAGCTTCACCAGTATCATTTATATCTTTCCCCTTTCTTCTTGATCAATTTTGTCTAAAACCTCTATTTTTTTTTTCCCAAAGAACAGATTTGGTTTTGTTGATCTCCTTATTGTATCTCTAGTTTTTACTTTATTTTGGTTCTGTATTTATCACCTCCTACCTTCTGGATTTATTTTGTTAGTATTTTTCTAAACTGAGAGGCTGCTTAATGTATTTTCAGCTTTGCTAATAGAAAAGCTTACTGTGTAAGGCTATACATTTCTCTACATGAAATATCTGTATTCTACATTTGTTGATATATGGGATTTTTCATCCTTAAAAAACTTTCTAATACTCGTTTTGATTGCTTTGTGTTGTTTAGAAGTATTTTCAAATTTCTAAACATGAGTCTTTACATAATCTTTTTATCCTTGACCTCAAACTTAATTTTGTTGTCGTTGTAGACTGTGATTCATATTATATCTTTCATATTTGTTAATTTTATAGCTATTAGATGGTTTCTATATATAGTCAGTATAATAAGTGCTAATAACATGAATGAGATTGAAATGGATGCCTTGACTGCAGTCCTGTGAGACCCCAGACCAGATAACCCAACTATACTGTATCAGACTCCTGATGCCTGGAAACCTAAGGATAATAAATGCTAGTTGTTTTAAGCCACTATGTTTGTGGTACTTAGTTACACAGCAATGGAAAACTAATATACTCTAAATTTATACTCTATTATTTTATAACATATAAAAATCTAGATTCATTTACTTTTACCATTTTATTTGCCCCCCTTTCCTTGAACTCATTTTTTCTGAAATCATTTTTCTTACTCTGGAAGTATGTATTTTAGAATCTCTTAATTTTGTTTTCTTGAAGCAATATTATAGTAGTGTACAATTCTAGGTATGTAGCTATAAGTTATTTTAAATAATTGGGGTCCTGTATTACAGTTTCTGGCTTCCATTGTTTAGAATTAATTGTTTGGAATTCATTCCAGTTGGTTCCTTGGAGATAATGTGTTTTTCTCTCTGGATTTTTTTTTTTTCTTAGAAGGTCTTTTTCATTTGTATTCTCTAGTTTGGGGAAGATTGAGCTTATTTTGTTTCAAACATCTCTTCTGTTTCTCTGCTATTTCTTTTTAGAAATATGATTTGACTTAGATTATATCTTAATATTCTATCCTTCATGTTCCTCAACTGCTTCCATGTTTCTTCTCTGTCTCTCTGTCCTTGATAGGGGAAGGGTGCTTCAGATCGATATTTCAGCTTATTCCTGCTCTCTTCAGACATGTCTGAGGCTAAGTGGCACACCTATAAAATTACTTTTTTAAGTTTATTTATTTTGAAAGAGAGTATTTGTGAGTGAGAGAGAATCCCAAGCAGGATCTACACTGTCAGTGCAGAGTCTGACCTGGGGCTTGAACCCACAAACTAGGAGATCATGACCTGAGCTGAAATGAGAGTTGTATGTTTAACTGAGCTGCACCGGGCACCCTACACACCTATCAAATTCCTATTTTAACTACTGTATTTTCATTTCTATATGTCCAAGTTACTGTGCATTTTTATTTCAACTGCTCAATTTTCTTTATAGTCACTTAGTCCTTATTTGTATTTTGCTGAAGTTTATTTTTTGAGAGAACACAAGTAAGCATGCATGAGCAGGGGAGAAGCTGAGGGCTGGAGGAACCCAAGCAGGCACCACACTGTGAGCACTGAGCCCAATACAGGGCTCAGGGCTCCAGCTAAAGAACCATGAGATCATGACCTGAGAGGAAATCAAGAGTCTGAGACTTGGCCAACTGAGCCATCCAGGCATCCCTTCCTTATTTGTTTTTGTTTTTTGGTTTGTTAGGTTTTTGCTTTTATTTTACTTTAAACACAGTAATCTTGTAAAGGTAACAGTTGGAATATCTGTGTTCTTTCTAGGTCTGATTTGTTGAATATTTCTGATGAGACAGGGATGAAACTTCTTCACTCTTTCCTTTTTTATTTTGTGCTTTGAAATTCTGAGGTGATGTAGGAACTTTATATGAAGAAGTTCTTTGAGGCTTGCTTTGATGGTTGATTCATCTAGAGACAACTATGACTTGCTTCTGACAGGCACTTGGGGAAGCTTTAAGCCTGTGTTTGCTGGAGTCTCTCTGAGACTGTGCGGCCAGGGAGATGTGGAACCCTGGCCTGTATGAAGATTAGCTCTGGCTTACAACTTCTCGGAGGACATTTTGTTAATTTCTTTATTCAAGGCATATTTTGTTTGCATTTTCTTTTTTTTAATTTGACACTTTAACTAAAGATTCAGTGCTTCATAGCTCTCAGAACTGGAATCCAACTCTCCCTCCAGTAAAGACTTGAGTTTGTCAAGGTCAAAACCAAAGCTCTAGGTTACTGGAATTAACTGATCATTTCATTGCTTACAACTTTTTGAGTTAGTTTTTCCCACAGCTTTTGCCCTCTGGTGACTCTGATAGTTTCTCTTACTCTCTCCAACTCAAACATTTAGGAGCTTTGCCCCAGGATCGTTTTTCAGGATATCTACTCCGCCAATATTGTTGGAAAAGGAAGTGTCTGTCTACTCTTCACCTTCCTGTAACCAGAGTTTGCCCTCAGCATTTTATAGAATCTACCCTTGGTCGGGTCACCAGTGACATCATAATTCCTAAATAAAGTAAATTCCCGTCAGGTCTTTGCTCCCGTTGTAGCCTTTGAAACTATCATCCACTTTCTCTACTAATCACTTTTCTTCCTTAAATTATCAGCTGCCTCTTTCTTATTACAGAGTTCATGCATACAGACAGACCCATAACACACACTAAGTCAGCATCTGCCATTATCAGCATGTAGGATGTTTTTTTCCACACTGCCTACTTCCCTAATGAGATCTACTAAGAAATATCACCAAACCAAGGGGACTTTTCCAATCCTCTTTCTGTCCAGTAGGGCATTGAACATAGGTCTGACAGCTCAATTTTTTGTTAATTTTTTAAAGAACCAATTGTCTTTCAAGAGAGCTCTGTCATTCTTGTAAAAATGCCCTATCCCATCTTGTGCTTCACAGTTGACTCATTTGCCTCAAATTACTAGTGATTAAATGGCTAGGTGACATTTTTAATCGCAACTTTGCAACTCCATAGAAGCTATAAAAGTCTACTTAAAATAAAGCTGCTATTGGAATCACTGAGGTAGCAAGTTCTAGAGTTATAAGCCACTTGACCACTAGAACGCCAGGTTGAGGTTTGGTTTTTAGCCACATTGCTGAGGCAGGATGCAGGCTTACCAGTTAGTCTTCCACATTGACTAATAAAGAAGATCTCTTTGTGCCAACCTGAACTTCACTAAGAGAGCTGCCTCTCCATATTTTGTAGTAAAATTTTCTTTGAATTAAAATTTATAAATCATGTCATTAAACATCAGATCAAACACTAAGTAAGATCTGGACTTGGTGTGTTAGCTGTTGGCAAGAAACTAGAATGAAGACTTTGGTGAGGAAAGCCCCCTCTGGACTGGAAGCAGATAAACCCAGTTTTCCCTTCCTCTTCAGCTCTGTATAGCCAGGCTCCTTCACCAGATTCTGTGTGTGTTCACTCATGATTTCCCCTTTTGCCACCTAATCGCCTTCTGTGAAGATCTTGGCCTTAATCACCAGATAGGTCCTGGTGATTGTCACAAGTGTATTGTTATGTTTGATGACCATTTGAGGCTAAGGACAGACTCCCTCTCCTTCCTTCTCCCTCTCTCCGTCACTTGAATGTGCTTGTGTTCTCTCTCTCTCTCTCTCTCTCTCTCTCTCTCTCTCTCTCCTAAATAAAATGGAAAAAAATCTATAAGTAATGTTGACAATAGGCTGGAAGAAAAATAACCCCAAACTATTGGCTTCCCAGGACCTAGAAACCAACATCTCTCTTAACTCCTGTTTGAGGTGAAAGCAAGCAAAGAGACTTCAGTCCTTATGTTGCCATGGTTAAAAGATTAATATGAGTTGTTATTTTTAAGTCAATTAAGAACTTTGGCAACTCTGCAACCAACCACTTCCCCTCATAAGTCTAGTCAATGGTTCTCCTATATTCTGAGAAAAATAGGTGAAGCATGTTTCCAGGAGGCTCTGCTGCTGAGGTTGCCCACATTCAGGTAAAAGCCTGGGAAATAACTGAACCACTAAAAGTCTACTCCTGAGAGACAGAAGTAGAAAAAATTTACACATGTAAAAAAAGAGAAGCTGAGGTGTCATGGGGGTGTGGCAACTCAGGAAACTTCCTCATGGTAGTAGACGTGTGTGCTACCCTTTTGGCAGGAGCCAAGACCAGTCTTTTTATAGCCACTTCAGAGAATATCTTCAGGATTCCCAAGTGCGGAGATATTTTCAACTCCAGCACCTGGGACGACAGGAAGGGTGTAGACAACTGTGTGAGCAGCACCCTTTGGAAGGAAGCTGGACATGCTCTTGTGGACTGCTCATCACTTCCCTTTCTTACAGCTAGGCAGAATTTAGTGAACTTCCATGTAGATATTTTTTTTTAATTTCACAGAACAAAATAGCAAAATGATAATACTTCTTTGATATTTAGCTTTTGTTAAAGGTCCACCTTAGGAGGAAATGACTGAAGAAGTAAATACTAGTAAAGATGCTTCAGGGGGGTGGGGGGCAGGGGGAAGAAAAGATCATTGTAGTCTCTACATTTATTCTGTCTTTTGAGGTGGATCTTGATTTTGGCAGCCAGGTTACTAGTTCTTATTTCTATATTTGAAATTTTATTACATAGTTGTTGAATAATGTGTGTGTGTGTGTGTGTGTGTGTGTGTGTGAGAGAGAGAGAGAGAGAGAGAGAGAGATGAGCATCTCAAGATGCTTCTACAAATTAATCAACCTCTCAGTTGCAGTGTGCAGGTGTTAGACTGGGTGTCTCTGTGATTGTTGTGGTGATAACAGATGGGCTGTAAGGAAGAAGGAAACAGTGTTGGCTGCATACAGCTCACAGATTTTGATCTGCTGTCAAGAATAACTGAAAATACTTGGAAGTATATCAACATTTTAGGCCCCTGCCAGTATAAAGTTGAAATAATTGTTTTGAACATAATAGTTGACCACCTTAGTTGTTAGTATACTAATGCTCTTGCTGGGTGATGATAATGTGCAAATGTCTGTGGGGATGTGCTTCATGTTAGGCATGAGACTGATTAATCCCTCTAAGAACTCTGAGGTCAGCTCTGCTTTTATCCCCATTTAAAGCTTGAAGACCCTGAGACACACAGATTTAACGATTTGCCCAGTCATTCAGCAGATAAGTGGTTAAGCCAGGATATGAATGGAAGTTGCCTGACCGCTAAGCCTGAGATTTTAAGCTTTTCCTCAAAGGATCTGTTTGACTTACATGTATTAATTTTAAAAAGGAACCATAGAAAAAATTTGGTATTTAGAATTTAAAAACATGTACTTCGATTATAAAAGCACAGTAATTGTCAATCTATCCTAAAGTCCTGTCTATTAATTGGTTTGACTTTTTTTTTTTTTCTGGGAAAGTTGTATTTATTGTCCTTTGGTGGGGCTGGGGGGCGGGGAGGGGAGCAGGAGAGGAGAATAAATCTTTGATCCTGTCACTAGAGCTTCCTCCTGAAGAGATGTGTCCAGAAAGGGATTTGAAGTTGAAAAAATATTTCCTTTTTCCTTAATGCTATTCCACACACTATTCTGTTAAACGGGAAGTTTTATGTTTTAAGATTCACTTAGTTCCTTCACTTCCCAACTAAAAGATTTTGGAGGCCACCAAACAAGATGTGACATCAGAATAGTCTCCCTGTCATTGATCATATTTGAAAATGATAGGTCATGAAATGTGACAGCCTCAAGATAGAATAACACAGGCTTTTGATTACTAGATTCTTTTTTTTTTTTTTTTTTTTTTTTTTTTGCAAAGGCAAAGGGCTTTATTACGGACTTAAGCTCGGGCTCACAGACTTCACCAGCACCTTGGATCCGTGCTGAGAGCCCCGAACAAGGGCAGAGTAGGGTTTTTGTGGGGTTTGAGATGGGGGAAGTTACAGAAGTTGTGACATGGGAACAGTGATCCAGTCATAATTATTCAACATCATTGACAGCGGGTTTGACCATACACATTGTCTAGAGTATTCGTTACTTTTGGCAGGATCCAATTACAACATTTAGAGTACCTTTAAATTCAACCAATCACAGAGCGAGCCTAGGGTCTTGTTCGGCGACTAACAGGTTAACTTTAACATTAGGTAACAGGGTCCTATCTATAGTTTCTATCTCCAGGCCTCTCCCTTANTTGTTAAAACTTTAGAAAGTTATAAAGCGTATCCTAAATCGGATTACAGATCATTACAAATCTTAAAACTTTTCCTAGTCTACCAAAGTGGCAATAAAAGATCTTAAAGGCGAATATATAACATAATATAGTAGTTAGAAACCAACATTGGTTGGAGTAGCTCCTTCAACATTGAGAAGTTTTAACTATACAATCAAAGACCTGATAAAGATGAAACCTAAAGCTTTGGTTTTCTTGGCAGCAAAAGGAGAAAACCTTTGTTTACATTGTCTTATCAAGAGCAGATTTACAATCCAAGAAAACTTTGTCTTTTGACCAGAGAGAAAAGCAGAGTTTTAACCTTATACCAGTATACTTTTTGAATTTCATTCATCTCAACCTTAGTCTATCCTGAGCACACATAGAATTCCTTTTCAAAGATTTCCCTTCACAGATCTTCTACACCTTTTCTTTCATAGTTTGAAAGCCCAACTTTTGTAGATGTGCAAGCAGGCTTTGAAACCAATAGCATGTTCTTCGAGATGGCTAAGAAGCAAATGAGTATGTGAAAGAATGCGGAGTTTTTTTTTCAGACCTTGAAATAACAGACTATCTTTTCATATGCACATAAACATTCCAGCTTCTGCCTCTTCATGATAGATAGCCCATGTGTGTGCGCACGCTCGCGTGCACACACACACACACATTAAACATGTAGTTTTTGTTGTTGTTGTTGAAGTCACTATTTTGACATTAGAAAGCCTTAAGCAGCACAATAGATGACTTCGAAATTGTAGACTTGTAGCACTTCTGGCAGTTGAAGAATGTGGAAATCTGGAAAGCCCCACCAATGGAAGCCATGACCTAACTAAAAACTGTGCTTTGAACAGCTGCCTCTCAGAAGATCTTCCCACACATACTGTTGATGAAGATTATTTGACAACATGTAATAAGAAGAAACAGTAATGTTTCCTGATTTAACCCTTAGAAAAGCAAGAATGGCAAATGTTGCCCCAAGGAGCAAGCCAAGACAGAACTACATGTAATTCATGTACATGCAAGGTGCATTCCTATATGGAAAGGTTGCTGAGAGGAAATGAATAATTGGACCTAGAATTGGGTATCAAAGTGTATAAAACACAAGTACAAATAATGTATGAAAGCCAGCCTGCCCTGGTTACGAGAAAATTACAGTTCTTTGTAAAGGGAGAAATTCCCAGAAACTACCCTCTAAAATTCTTTTGTTTAGTTTTACTCTCATTTAAGCACTTTTTTATATGCTTATTTGCCATTTAAAATGTTCAAACACAAAAATGTCGTAGGGACTTGTGAAGTGTTTTACCATCTTGACTATAGAAAATACATCTTTTATCCCTGGTTACATGTATTTACACACACTTAAACAGCTTGCAGCTTTGACCCTGTCCCCTGCCTCTATTACATACCACCCAAAAGCCAGAGAAATTTTTAAAACTTTAAAAAATGTTTTATTTGTTTTTGTGAGACTCTATGTGAG